>NW_027316389.1:38416355-38473855 GCF_026437365.1 Eucyclogobius newberryi | reverse complement strand
GAAGTGTTCTATTCCAAAAGATCCGAATGTGAGTAACATAACGTACAGTTCCACTTGTGCTCGCTGTTCTTCTGACTGAAGCTCATCACATATATATGTCAGAGATGTTCCCTCAAATATACGTTTAAGATCACCGTCATTTTCAATCTCCAACACCCGATCCTCTTGTTGCACATGCTCCATTCGCCCGGTTTAATCACAAATGGGTTGTGGATCCATCACGTGCAGTTCATGGATCTTTTGCTCACGGGAAGTAGCGCTCAAACTCTTGTAAAAGTAAAAACAGGTGATCCCGCTGCAGTTGCAGAATTCTGGCCCAGGAGACGTGTCCAAAATCCTCGTCTGCTCCTCGTCTGCTCCTGGTCTGCTCCTCGTCTGCTCCTCACTTGGCCTTTTCCCCTTTGCAAAAATGCTCTCCAAAGACATTTGTTTTTCACTCATTTTCGCGAGCCTTTGGGTCTACTTTAGGGCAGCGTGTTTGATGCGACGCATCCGCGATGACGTATCATGTATAATGCATGTATCAGTTATGTTCTCACGCAGGACAAGAGCAGAGATATAATATACTGCCATTATATTTAATGGATTTCTTTTGCAATTTCCTATAAGGCTTTTCATGATATATCCACAAACAAGCTTATTAGCGTGTCATGAGTGACAGGCCAAAGTTACGTCGGAGAAGATGCTGTCACTGAGAGATTATTTGAACGGCCCGGTAGCAAACGCGTTGCGGACCGGTACCAGTCCCCGGCCCGGTAGTTGGGGACCCCTGCTCTACACTACATCACACACAGCACAATACTACGCACTGCATCACACTTACTGACTTAATCATGTGCAATACTGTCATATTCTCTGTCCATACAACTGCTGTAAATAAGAGTGTTACTTTTGTTACTAATTTCTTTTCTTTTTTACCTTTATTAAGAATATAAGAGTTTTTTTTACAACTCCCTGGAGAAACGGCCTCTAGTCAGTCTGAACGGTTCTTTGTCTGCCTTCATGTGGCTCCAGCTCCACTGTCTCTCTCGTGTCCGTCTGAGGGAGTCAGATCTCTCCACTGTGGAACTCCTCCAGGTTTTTTCCTGGCCGAGAAGGAGGGTCTAAGGACAGGGGACCTTGGGACATTTGTCTAAGAACACGGGATGCTGGGACATTGCTGTCCTATGTTGTTTAATCTGTTTTTCACTGTCGCCCCTCGAGGCAACTGCTGTTGTGATTTTGGGCGTTACAAAAATATATTGAATTGAATTGAATTAAAGTCCCGGATCAGGCAGAGCTCCGGCTTCTCCTTCTCGTTTCCCTTTTCATTCCTTTGGCTGTTATTGTACACAGCACCTCTACACGATTGCTGAAAGTGTATTGTGAAGGTGAACCTCAGAGGAAGAGGGAATGTTGCAATTTTGTTCCCCAATCGAACTGAGTCCGCTTCAATTTGTATATTTTATGTGACCTTAGACTTAAGTATGGGATGGATAAGATAAGATTAGATATGCCTTTAATGTCCACACCTGGGGAAATTTTGGTGTTACAACGCAAGTAAATACAGGGGGAAAGGACAGACTTATAGGAAGTTTAAAAAATACTCTTAATAGAAGAACTCTCATAAATAAAAACAAAAACTCTTATTAACAAAACTCCTGTAAACAGAACCTCTCTTATCTTAATAGGGAATGGAGGGAAGAAAATAAAAATAACGATAAAAACTATAGCCGCAAGTGGCAATGATCGGCCCTCGCCACGCCGCCGCCACAACGCAAGAGGAGGAGGCGCTAACGCGCCCCAATTGTCCTTTTATTACATCTACTGCTGAATCTGTGACGCTGTCACATCTTCTCCAAATACGCGCTGGAGAAGCGCTTTCCTACCTCATGGTGTCCTGGTCACTGATGGATACTTTCGTTAATTTTGAGTGGGCTTCGCCCACTTTGTGTTTTTGGCCCTCTATACAGTAATAATGTTAAATTTTTCATTACATGCTTTTATGCACGGAACATGCAAGAGATGGGGAATGTATTCGTGAGCTACTTAGCGCAAACGAGTGATTTACATGGGTATGACGACCGCATGTAAAGCGCACTTTTAGTGCGCACTTTTGCACGGGCACGTTTACAACGGTAATGTTCCATTTTCCTACTACTAATTAGTATGCACGTGGCGTGCATGAGTGGAGGAGTGCGTTAGTGAGTGTTTGGAAGTGGGCGAGTGCTTTGCGCTCAATTTCGTGTGCACTATGTGCGCACTTTCGCAGCCGTGCTTTGCACAGCCTTACGGAACTAATAGGCCTCTCGTCAGTTTGTGGCGCTCGGGCCTAATACAATAAAATAATAATAATAACAAAAATATAGCCGCAAGCGGCAATGTTCGACCCGCGCCACGCCGCCGCCACGTCGCAAGAGGAGGGGGCGCTAACGCGCCCCAATTGTCCTTTTATTACGCCTACTGCTGAATCTGTGACGCTGTCACATCTTCTCCCCTTTGTTTTACCATCAAAAAGCTATTTTATTTTGAATTCTTGGCAAAATGTGCGGCTTTGCCGCACAGACACCGTGACTCTTAGAATAAAAATGTGGATAACTTTTGATGGTCCACCCCTGAAGATGAGTCTCACCAAATTTCAGGTTAATATGTCTAACGCCCTAAGAGGAGTTCGTGAAAGTCTAAAGTGTAAACATGTTCTGGCGATTTCCCCATTGGAATAACATGAAAGGTTTCGGTCATCGTTACGGCAAAGCCATAACAATTATGACATGGGTCTCATTGACTTTTTTGATGGGGATGCCAAAATTGAGTTGTGTGTCAAATTTCATATAATTTCGCAAAACTAAATATTTAACCTCCATATAAAATCTGTAGGGGGCGCTGTGGCTCCAAATTAATTTATTTCACTTCAAGTAGGTTTAGGGCAAAGAGTTTAAAAACTGATTCTAATTTGATGCAATTCGGACTTTATCTGCGCAAACGGCAGAAATGTTAAATATGGGAGATTTCTGAAATTCTAGCTAAAGTTTGCGGCTTCGCCGCACAGAGACCGTGACAGGTATCAATGTAATTTGGATAACTTTTGATGTCCCACTCCTCAGTAGCATTTTCACCAAATTTCAGCTTTTTAGGGCCAACGCCCTGGGAGGAGTTCGTAAAAGTACGACGTTTGGAAAAACTCTGAAGTCATGTTTAGCCATTTTTGAAGCAATATGGCCGACATTTGGTTGGGCGGACGGCGTTGCCGTAATAATATTTTTTACTTCTCTTGTCACCATCTACCTCTGGCATCCAACGGCCCTCGCGGGCCGCCGGCCTTCCGACTCTGCACTTTCGACTTGATAAAGATGGGGCCCTTATTGTGTGTTGAATTAAAAAAGAACTTGACAGACGGCGACACATTGGACATGGCCAATCCAGTGCAAATGAACACAAGTGTCAGTCAAATTTGCTGCGCCGCCGCACAGAGACCGTAGCCCTTAGAATATAAATATGGATAACTTTTGATGCCCCGCTTGTGTAGATGATTTTCTCCAAATATGAGCTTGATCGAGCTATTGCCCTTAGAGGAGTTTGTTAAAGTGTGAAGCGTAAATGTGAACATTTCAGAGATTTCGCTGTTTTCCCATTTCTGACATATATTTGCGGGTCCGCCACACAGAGACCGTAGCACTTAAAATCAAAATATGACTAACTTTTGATGCCCCGTTTGTGTAGATGATATTCTCCAAATATGAGCTTGATCGGGCAATCGCCCTGGGAGGAGTTCGTTAAAGTGTGAAGCGTAAAAATGTGGTGATTTGAGCGATTCTACGATTTTCCCATAAGGATAACATGGGATGTTTCTGTCATCGCTACGGTTACGCCGTACAAAATATGACTTTGGCTCTCATACTTTTATGATCAGGATGGCAAATTAGAATTTTGTTCAAAATATCATGTCATTTGGAAAAACTATTGTTTATAGGCCACTCTGAAGGCCAAATAGTCAGAATTCTGGGAAACGTTTGCGGCTCCGTCGCACAGAGACCGTAAAAGTTATCCTTAAAATTTGGATAACTTTAGATGCCCCACTTGTCTAGAGGACGTACACCGATTTTGAGGTTGGTGGGCAAAACGCACTAGGAGGAGTTCGTTAAAGTGTGAAACATAAAAATGTGGATATTTGAGAGATTTTGCGGTTTTCCCATAGGGATAACATGGGAGGTTTATCTCATCGCTACGACTACGCCGTAAAAAATAAGTTATTTGTCTGATTGGCTTTTTGGATCGGGACGCCAAAATAGAATTTTGGGTAAAGTTTAGAACATTTTGGTAAAACTAATTTTTGACCTTCAATGTTAATTTAAAGTTCACTCTGTAGGGGGCGCTATCGCGGCCATTTCAATTTTGTCATCATAAACTGGTCCAAACTAGAAAGTTTAACAACTGATTCAAATTTGGTCCTAATCGGACTCGTTTTGATCAAATGGGAGCAATTTTTAGATCTGCAATATTCCAAAATAAGTTGTCCAACTTTGCGGCTGCGCCGCACACAGACCGTAAAAGGTATCTCAAAAAATTTGATAACTTTAGATGCCCCACTTGTCCAGAGGACCTCCGCCGATTTTGAAGTCGGTGGCCCTAAACGCCCATTTTGTTCACGTCAAAGTTTGACGTGAACAAAATGGCTAACACAGCGTGTTTTCATTTTCAAAGGAAGATGGCGGCCATAGGGTTAGTCTGGGGGCGTGGCCACAATGATTTTTTTTTTTTGTCCTCACGAGAGGAATGCGTGTCCCGAATTTCGTAGCTTTACGCCAAAGTTGACCTCGGGGCGTCTCCCATAGGCGCAATGTATTTTGACTTTTGTCGGTGGCGCTGTCGCGCCATTTTTTAACGGAAAAAAAAATGGCCCAGAAAAAACAAAATTTTTCGCCGATTCTGAATTTTGGGCAAAGTTTGGTGAGTTTTTGAGCATGTTCAGGGGGTCAAATTAGAGATCAAAGCGCTGAAGAAGAACAAGAAAAATAATAAATATAGCCGCAAGCGGCAATGATCGGCCCTCGCCACGCCGCCGCCACACCGCCGCCACACCACCGCCACGCCGCAAGAGGAGGGGGCGCTAACGCGCCCCAATTGTCCTTTTATTACGCCTACTGCTGAATCTGTGACGCTGTCACATCTTCTCCCCTTTGTTTTACCATCAAAAAGCTATTTTATTTTGAATTCTTGGCAAAATGTGCGGCTTTGCCGCACAGACACCGTGACTCTTTGAATGAAAATGTGGATAACTTTTGATGGTCCTGAAGATGAGTCTCACCAAATTTCAGGTTAATATGTCTAACGCCCTGGGAGGAGTTTGTGAAAGTCTAAAGTGTAAACAGAGAAGAAGAAAGAAGAAAGAATAATATTCCGATGTGAAAACAATGTTTCCCATTTTTCAAATATCATAAATTATACATTTTCGGAAAGCGCTCGCGCTTTCCTACCTCATGGTGTGGGTCCCTGGTCACTGACGGGTACTTTCGTTAATTTTGAGTGGGCTCCGCCCACTTTGTGTTTTTGGCCCTCTATACAGTAATAATGTTCAATTTTTGCATTACATGCTTATATGCACGGAACATGCAAGAGATGGGGAACGTATTCGTGAGCTACTTAGCGCAAATGAGTGCTTTACAACGGTAAAGTTCCATCCTACTACTAATTAGTATGCACGGGGAGTGGGTGAGTGAAGGAGTGCGTTAGTGAGTTACGTGCGCACTTTTGCAGCCGTGCTTCGCACGGCCTTACGAGATTAATAGGCCTCTCGCCAGCTTGTGGCGCTCGGGCCTAATAACTGGCATGAGACAAATGTGACGGAGCAGCGTAAATGCCGGTACATGTCGGCCTCGGTGAAACTGAGATAAACAGGTTTTTAGTTTTTTTTCCCCAAATTTGTGATTTTTATTTTTTTGCATTATGTGAAAGTTGAAGTTATAAAGGAGCCCCTCCGTGCTTCAGATATCAGTATTCATTACCTTAAAAGTACACATTAAGCTGTTAAAAATGGGTAGTTTTCGTGTGCCGTGTGGGGGCGTTACCCTTTTTTCAGCCACGTACTGTTTACATATTTCCACCAATCAGCTGCTAACCGCATGGCTACAGCTATGTGCCTCAGTGTGTTCTCCACATGTGGTTGGGGAAGAGACCTTGTTCTCTCCTCTCAGAGACATTATTTACTCTCCAGACTTTCTCCAGAGATGATTACCTGGACTACATTGCAACGGAACTGAGGTACTTTTACTCTAGTAGTACTTCTAGTAGAAGTATTGCTTGCTGTGTTGTGTTGCTTTAGCATCGTCACTTTTGCCTTGAGACAGAGCAATGCTAAGCTAACATGCTGCTTCAGTGCACTCTACGTTATAAATACGGGCTTGAATTTAATGTGACCACTTTCTGAATAATTAACATCACGTACTCTCTTGAAACTAGCTGTTTTGGGATGGTATAATGTTTGTATCTTCGTGTTTTTTTACTGTTTTTTACTGTAGACCGCGTTAGCTGCGTTAGCTCGTTTCAAACTTCTTTACAGCTTCGACTTCGAAATAGTACCTGCACAGCAGGTACTATTTATTACACATCATTTCCTTAACTTCACTTTATTAAAAGTACAATAAAGTGCAAATGCAGAATAGCAATTATACAGTATGAATAGACATAAATGTCTTTATCACACGCAATAATGTCACATTCAGGTGCATATAACTGATGTAAATAGTGTTTATTTTACCATTATTATTAGTATTATTTTGTCTTACGCTAGCTGTTTTTATTTTATCTTTATTTTTACACTCCATTCCTTATTGCGAAATGAGAGTTCTTCTATTAACAGTGTTTTAAACACTCCCTCTGTCTTCTACAGATACACTGTACGCGCGCGCTCTGAGCGAGGAGGCGAAGTGCGCGCTCTGAGCGAGGAGGCGAAGCTCATTCACGCTCTGAGCGAGGAGGCAAAGCACGCGCGCGCACTGGGCGAGGAGGCGAAGCGCGCGGGCGCTCTGAGCGAGGAGGCGAAGCGCGCGGGCGCTCTGAGCGAGGAGGCGAAGCGCGCGGGCGCTCTGAGCGAGGAGGCGAAGCTCGCGGGCGCTCTGAGCGAGGAGGCGAAGCTCGCGGGCGCTCTGAGTGAGGAGGCGAAGCCCGCGCGGTCTCTGAGCGAGGAGGCGAAGCGCGCGCGGTCTCTGAGCGAGGAGGCGAAGCGCGCGCAGTCTCTGAGCGAGGAAGCGACGCGCTTTCTCCCCTGATTGCGGCTTTGGACTTATCAGGCGAGCATACATGAAGACCAGGGTTGACACTTTGGAAGACATCAATGAGGTTAGTTTATATTATTTGACTACTGTAATGTGTAAACACTAGCCTGGCAAAACTTCAGTGCCGCTCTCTGTTCTGCTTAAAGGCGGTATGGACGATTTTTCGGCGATTTGAGAACGCAGGTGGAAGTGCGCATGCGCACTCCCCCGTGTGGACCGATACAACACACACGTGCGTTTGTTTATTAGCGCAACGGAGCGCATCGCATCTCTCGTCTCCCGTAGATTTCTGTCCACTTCTGCGTCAGCTCGAACTGTCTTTCTCCGTCTTCATTTTGCCGCCCCGTACACTGAGGGAACTATATTATGATAGATCCATGCGCTTAGGCACGCGGAAACGTGAGCACGAACCGCACGCGGCTGCAGGTGAGCGATAGGTGCGTTTTATGATTGATACGTGGCAGGACAAATGATTTATCCACGCCACGAGGAAATATGATAAAAAATTTGCTGAAAAAAATCGTCCATACCACCTTTAAGATATGTTTCTTCAAATGTCACAATGTCTTCATCTTATTCCTTCCCTCTCTCCCTCTGTCTTCTACAGATACACTGTACGCGCGCACTCTCAGCGAGGAGGAGACGTGCGCTCTGAGCGAGGAGGCAAAGCGCGCTCTGGGCTCAGCTACTACTCAATTCAGCTGTTCTGCCTCCGGTTGACAATCTCCATGTCCTGGTCCCACCTGGACTGAACATTGACAGGCAGACCCATCTATCCTATTGCACTACATAACTTTATACCTTTATATTTTATTATGTATATTACATGCCGTTTAGTGCTCAGTATTCAACGTTTTGTTGTTTGTGTTGCACTGAATCACCTGTGAATTCTGTTATCGACAAATGGCAATAAATCCTATTCTGATTCTGATTCTTTGATTCTATTCAGGGCCTTTTGTAATCCAAGTATTTCCATTTTAATATAGTAACTTCTAATTCTGATTCAAGTCCAGTTCACATTAATAATAACACTCCTCTTGAGTTTTGAGTGACAGCTGTAGGGGGAGGTGCTGTCAGTGTGACAGGGGGGAGGGCTTATCTCAATGAGATGCAAATTAGCCCCGCCCCCCTGTGACTCTGGGCTCACTCAGGTGAGAATCTTTAGAGGCCGTTTTCTCAGTGAATGGGTTTGAGAGTTGTTTACATTCAAATGACCACAACTTACTCAAATATGATCAGATGTGCATGAGTGAGACATCAAATCAAATCAATTTATTTTTGTAAGGCCCAAAATCACAACAACAGTTGCCTCTGAGGGCCACAGGGAGAAATGAATCAACAATGTCTGTGGTGGCGAGGGACGATGTCCCAGTGTCCTCTGTCCTTAGACTCTCCTTCTCGGCCAGGAAAAACTACAAAAAAAAAAACCTCTTTGGGAAAAAAGAGTAGAAACCTGGAGGAGTTCCAGTGAAGGAGAGATCCGACTCTCACAGACGGACACGAGGAGACTGGAGCTGGACCCACTCTTCAGGCAGAAGAGGGACCGACTGAGGCGAACTGGACCCACTCTTCAGGCAGATGAGGGACCGTCGGAGGCGAGCTGGACCCACTCTTCAGGCAGATGAGGGACCGTCTGAGTCGAGCTAGACCCACTCTTCAGGCAGATGAGGGACCGACTGAGGCGAACTGGACCCACTCCTCAGGCAGATGAGGGACCGTCTGAGTCAAGCTGGAGCCACTCTTCAGGCAGATGAGGGACCGTCCACACAGGGCAGGGACCACTTCACCAGGAGAGGGACATCTGGGTCCACAGGTCCTCAGGAGTGAGAGAAAGAAAAAGAAGGCGGTGAACAGTTTGCAAGTGGAATTAAAAAATAAATATTGTTTGATAGCATAAGTAGTCAGAAGAAGAAGAGGATAGTGCTCAAGCTGTCATACTTCCCCCAGCATAGTTACTCCTAGGGCAGCGTAGCTGAAGCTGTGGGTTTATGTTTCTGTTCCTAACTACTCTGACCATAAGCGATTTCGAAGAGGAACGTTTTAAGCCTGAACTTAAATGAAGAGACTGTGTCAGCATATTTAACATGGGAGCTGATTCCATAACACAGGAGCTTGGTAGCTAAACGCTCTACCTCCTACAGTACTTTTAGAGACTCTTGGGACCACCAGAAGGCTCTACCTCCTACAGTACTTTTAGAGACTCTTGGGACCACCAGAAGGCCGGCATTCTGAGAGCGAAGAGCTCTGTTTGGATGATATGGTTCTATGGACATCATTGGAAAGCTTTGAATTCACACTTTTAGAATCTGTGTATAACTCAAAATGTCTCTGGGGTGACTTGTAACTGCTTTTTCCACGGTCAGTCACAAATAATACTAATAATAATGGTAAAGTAAACACTCTTATTTACATCAGTTATATGCACATGAATATGACCTTAATTGCGTGTTTTTTCTCCATTTCGTCTGAAATAGTGTCTGAAATGTCACGCTCCGTAGCTCCTCTGCTGCCAGAGGAGAGCCGCATAAGTAGCCATGTTTATCGCTTCTGACGTGCAGCTGATTGGTTGAATAACAATAACAACAACAATAACAAACCGCTGCTGCAGAAAAGACCCCGAAAACATACCAACGTCATAGACTAAATGTCTAAATGTCAACCAATACTGTTATCTGAAACATGGAGTGGCTTCTTCATGACTTCAACTTGCACATTCTGAAAAAGAATGAAAATCACTCATTTGAAAAAAAAAAAACCTTAAAAGCTCTTTTGCTCTGTTTCGTCTGCGCCGACTTGTTGCAGGTTTTCGCCCGGCGGGTCACAGTTTATTCATCGATGCATGGTTTGTGCCCGCTGCAATCCAGCAGTAAGGCCAGCCAAGCATGAACATCTCCCGACTCCAGAAGGACCATTTCAACAGTTGCAATTTCACACATGTGCCAAAAGGTAGAGGAAAATCAAATTTACTAGTCATAGTAGATCTTTCTCTCGATGGCCTGAGGCGTTTCCAACACGAAAAGAGAATGCGTAAACCGTGGTTAAATGTCTAATGGAACATATAATACATATAATTTCAGCATTCCGATGTCCATTTGACTCTGACAATGGAACTCCTTTCACTTCGCATGTTACAAAATTGTTAACAACAGCTTTAGGCATTAACTGGCAACTACACGTGCCCTGGCATCCACCTTCAAGTGGAATGGTGGAAAGGCTTAACAGGACAATAAAGAACAAACTTGTGAAAATCCACATGTCAAAACAAATGACATGGCTGGATGCAGCTTTAACTCTGATGTCTATCAGAGCTATGCCTTGTAAAGCAACAGGATTATCTCCTCATAAAATCTTAATGGGTCTTCCTTTTCCTTTAGCAGCCAGGATCTCTCCAGCACCGGACCTCACTAATTTGCATGAAGTGCAACAACATTATGTCCATACTGTTAGCTACAGAATGAGACCATGCACAAATTTTTTGTCCACGGGTTCGTTTTTTACAGCCTCCGAACAAAAATATGGGCCGCCTTCGCTGCGCTTCAGACGCGCGGGGTCATGTTGTTTATCTGCATCTAGCGCTGTGTAAAGATGCCATAGAACATTTTGATTGACATATTATTCTAGCCAATGAGCCACACGAACGGTGGGTGGGTTTTAGGAAACAGCCAGAGCTTGTGTTTACAATACAGATGCGTAAAAGCGACAAGATTTTGCACACCACGTTTTCTGATTTTGTTAGCCTATGTATTATTACACATTAAAAAATATTATCATTTTTTTTTTTTCACCTCTATATGGGAAATTCATGGGTAAACTCATATTTACACATTTTCACATACATTGTTTTTAGCGGTTATAATAGATATTAGTGGACTACAAAACATCAAAATGTACTTTTTATTATCATAGAAGAGCTAAAATTGTAGTAAAACAGTTTGGCACATATTTGGATAACTTGTGCCAAATATACTTTTTGAGAATAGATGTTAAGCGATATTAATGCTTAGCGTTAGCCTTATCCAGGTAATAAACTAAAAAAACACTCCTCTTTGGTGGGTTTGAAGTTATGGTAACAGAGCACGGAGTTTGACACATCTTGGATTTATAATAAATCAGTCGGTTTCACTTCAGCATGAATATAGTTTTTATTCACAGCTAGCCACAGTGGAGGAGCTCATTCTGAATCGTTTCTGAATCGTCTGTAGATGTGTAGTTGGAGATGTAAATCGTCAACTGGGGTTCGAGAGCAGGACCACGCCTCAACCTCTTACTTTTCCAGAAACCACACCTCCACTCTTTAACCACGCCTCTAATTACCCAGACTATATATATGTAGGCAAATCCCAGCGTCTCTTGTTGTCTCTGCTCTCTCCACAGAGACAGTCAGCCAGAGCATTCGTTTGAAAAAATCATATGATGTTTTCTATCAGAACCTGACCTGTTCCCAGTCTGAACTTCCAATCGATCGTGTCTCAGTAGCCACGTTCTCTAGAGGCCAACTTAGGTCCGCTCTCAGTCCGCACACTCACGGTAGTGATCCTATGCCTCCGAACACCATCTCCTCCGCACGTGCCTCTCCCGTGGACCCCTACCTTCGAGACGTCCACACAGGCACACCGACCTCTACTCCACAGCAACGGGACCCAACGGGGCCCAACTCTTGCTTCGTGGCCTCAACTCGCACCACAGTTCCTGTGCGCCCCCGTGCGCCGTGAGCTCCGTGCGCCGGCGGTCCACGCTCCCGTGCGTAGTGCGTATTAGTGACCGGATCGTGCTTGGCCTGCAGCGGGCCGAAGTCAAAGGGGGACTTCTTTCAGACCTACGATGATAAATATACACTTTTCGGCCTCCGCACTTCCCGGTTCCACATCTGGAGGCGCGCAGCAGATGACGTCACCATTGTTCCATGGGCCCGCAGCTCGACCTCTCAGCTCCCCCTGGTGGCGGGAGCCAGGTTGTACAACTCAACAAACAGATTAAACAATGTTCATAGGGACTTGGCGACGTCCTAGCATCCTGTGTCCTGAACAAACGTTGAGTTCAAATGCCCCCTCTTTTCTCAATCTTTCTCATCTAATCATTTCTCTCATCCCCTTCTTTGCAGTTGCATTCAACTCCCTTGACACGCATTCCTCTATCCCTCCTCTGTACCTACTGCTACATCCTACTGCTACATCCTACTGCTACATCCTACTGCTACATCCTACTGCTACAACCTACTGCTACAAGGTGGGGGACAGAAGGGTCCTGGCTAGATTCACATCTATGCTGGACTGTGAGTGTCGCCCCCTGCAGGACACTCTGTCTGCTCTGGAGAGCAGCTTCAGTAACAGACTGATCCACCCTCGATGTGTGAAGGAGAAATTTCGCAGGTCTTTCCTTCCTGCTGCTGTCAGACTTTATAACAAACACTCTTAGTCCTACTGTGCAATTACTGTCGTGATTAATGTGCAATTACTGTGCAATTCATGTGCAATTACTGTCATGATCACATGCAATGGTATTTATTTATCTGTTTATTTTTATCTTTATTATTTTTCCCCTCCATCTCTTGTTGGGAAATGGGAGGTTTTGTCTATAGGAGTTTTTGTTTATAAGAGATCTTCAACTGAAAGTGTTTTTCAAACTTCCTATAAGTGATCTGTTCTTCTGTATCTACCTCTGTATCTACCTGCGTTGCATCAATGAAATTTCCCCATGTGGGACAATAAAGGATTATTTTATCTTATCTTATCTTACAACCTAATGCTACAACCTACTGCTACAAACTAATGCTACAACCTACAGCTACAACCTACAGCTATAGTTACCTAACGTAACTGTAGTCATACAAGTACGCATGTAGCTTCGCTACTACGGATTCCCCTGCTCTCTCTCACCCCTCATCCCATTCATTACCATTACGCCGACTCATGCTAGCATACTACTCCGATCCATGCCACGCCTCGCTGCTCCAATCCACTTTACTCGCTCGCCCAGAGCCCCGCCGGCAGCCACGCTCGCCCAGAGCCCCGCCGGATCAATTGCCATAACGCTAACCCATCTTGCAAATGATTAGAGTGCTACATTTGCCAGGTAGGTCCAATTAAAGAAAAACAACTACTTATTCCACATTATTAAACACACCATCATTCTCTAGTGCCAAAAAGCGTGAAATAGTTGAATGCTTTGGAAAAGGACTGAAAACCTTAGATATTTCATGAGAAGTTGTGATCATCGCACTATGAAGAGATCTGTAGCTGATTCAGCACACACGGATACGTGCAGATAAAGCCACAATGAGGAAGGTTTCATGAGGAGAGAGCTGCTCTGCCCCTTTAGGGTCCCTGAAGGTGTGAAAATGACCTCTGCAATATATGTGGAGTTTCTGACTGACAACTTTCTTCCATGGTACAAAAAGAAGAGCCGTGCTTTCTGTAACAAAATCATCTTCATCCATGACAATGCACCATCTCATGCTGCAAGGAACACCTCTGCATCATTGGCTGCTATTATCATAAAAGAAGAGAAGCTCATGGTGTGGCCCCCATCCTCCCCTGACCTGAACCCTATTGAGAACCTTTGGAGCATCCTCAAGCCAAAGATCTATGAGGACGAGAGGCAGTTCACACCCAAACAGAGACTCTGAAGGATATTCTGACATCCTGGAAATAAATTCAAGCAGAAACTCTCCACAAACTCACAAGTTCATTGGAAGCAAGAATTGTGAAGCTCTTGTCAAATAAGGGCCCCTATGTTCACATGTAACTTGACCTGTTCAGATTGTTTGGATTGAAATAGCTTTTGATTTCAGTAAATATGACCTGCTAAAGCTTCTAATTTAACAAATGACCATTTTCAGTTTTTATAACAATGACATGGTTTGTTGGTTGTTCATAATATTTTGGAACAGTGCATATTAAGTTTTCATTTTATGCAAGAAATACTCTCATCATTGGGAGGTTTGTCCAATAACATTTGAAGTGTACTCTAAAGGTTGATCACTTGAAAATTATGATGACATTTATATTGACTATTTGGGAAAAACAGAAGAAAAAATCATTTGCGTAATAATTTGGAATGGAGTGTATTTACAAACAATGAGTTATTCATTCATTTATTTATTTTCTACCACATTTCTTCTCCCAGTGACTTTGGGCCTTAGTCGGGGGTACATCCTGGAAAGGGGCCAGCTAGTTGCAGAGTTAACACAGATACATTAGACACACAGACAATTATTCACTTTATTACGGCATATAAATTGGAACTTTCAAGGGTATTAATATCAAAAATATTTAAATGCCTTAAAGGTTGAATGGACGATTTTTTTTGGCCCAAATCTGAGTCTTATTTCCTCGTGGCGTGGACTGTCGATCAGTCCTGCCACGTATCAATCATAAAACGCACCTATCGCTCACCTGCAGCCGCGTGCGGTTCGTGCCCACGTTTCCGCGTGCCTAAGCGCATGGATCTATCATAATATAGTTCCCTCAGTGTACGGGGCGGCAAAATGAAGACGGAGAAAGACAGTTCGAGCTGACGCAGAAGAAGACGGAAATCTACGGGAGACGAGAGATGTGATGCGCTCCGTCGCGCTAATAAACAAACGCACGTGTGTGTTGTATCAGTCCGCACGGGGGAGTGGCATGCGCACTTCTGCCTGCGTTCTCAAATCGCCGAAAAATCGTCCATTGCGCATGTCAACAGCCATTCTACTGTATTTATCAAAAATAAATAGGAAAGAGAGATAATTTTGTTTAGAAGGACTAAGAGTAGGAAAGTGTGTGTCCATCTCAATGGAGAACCCCAAATGTTTATGTTTGGATGGACTTTTGTTGGAACACGTTTCTTCAACACCATGTCAAAGTGCTCACTATTCTCAAGGAAATTCCAACTGCTGGAGAAACTGTGGTTTCATTCCACTTGATTTTGGAACTATGTACTTGGGCCTCAAAACCCATTTCATGGATACAATGAATGGATACCTTTGGAGCATACAGCAGGAAAGAAGGCCATTACAAGGAAATGGATGACTCAAACTGCACCAACAATCAAGGACTGGACCAAATGTATAACTGGTATTTGGAAAAATATGAAATATTACATTGTGGTTTAATTGGAAAAATGAACTTTTTTCAGACTCTGGACAAAATGGGACTTTACTTTGATTTGTATTTGCCGTGATTTGTTTCCCCCTCATATGTCACATGCTACTTGTGTTCTTATTACTTTGCTCGCTGGTATTGTTGTTCTGTGTTCTGTCTTTTATTTATTTATTGTATTTATTTTTACAATCAAAAAAAAAATGCAATAGCCTTTATTTTATTTTTTATTTTATTCTCTAAGTTTTGACTAATACATGACATCCCCTCAGTTGATTCTAACGAGTGAGTATGTTTAATATTTAAGTGACACCTCATTTGTGAGGTGCATTATTATCCAAATAGTGGAGCAGAGCTGACAGAGGAGACAAATGCTCCACTCTGCCGATTATTAATGTAAATCTGCTTTTAGGTGGCTCAGTTATTGCACACCTCCTCATGGGACCAAGTGCTTCCATCCTCATTAAGCACATTTTGGTGTCGCCCATTCATCTCTGTGGCCCATTTTCTCCCAAAAACCTAAACCACACTTAACCCAGGCCATCAGCGGAACATTCCTTTGCCTCCACAGATACACCCACTGCCCCTGCATGTTTAAGAAGCCACTTTCACATGCTCCTTTCCACAGGCGTGTTGAGAGGAGCGTCCCACTGCGAGGAGAGGACGCATTAAGATTCATGAAGAAGCAGCGCTAACAGGAGAACCTAACGTGGTCATTAGAGCAGCTCTTCAGGCGAAAGAGACATGCTCACCAGGGGGCGCTCTCACAGACAGGTCACAAAGACGGCTCTGTAGGAATGGGTTGGATAATATATTGTAATATGATAACCGGTATTCATTTTCATATATACTTAAATCTCATAATTGCAAAACCAAACCTGATGATAAACAGAAACATTTAAACTCAGTTCATATGAGACACATCTGAGTGAGATTAAAGTCCCCTTGAAACCTGAATTGTTCTCCCAAAATATGAAAAAAATATTACTAAATGTTTGTGTCACATATGTGATAGCATATCACATATGCACTTTTGTCTTAGGGTTAATTCACAAAACACTTGGCTGGTTTGGTTCGTTTGAGTAATTGTGACCACGCAAGTGAACTCTGATCCGGATAAAAGAAGTGAAGTGCGGTCCGGTTGGAAAGAAGTTGGAAAACTCATCTGAATGGTGAACGCAAACGAACCAGAGTGCGGAATAAAAGCAGCAAGTGACCATGAAATGAGCCATGCTGAGACAAACGTAAGGCTCCTGTGTGAGGTCGACAACGGGACAAATGACACTCACAAAGACGTGAAAGGAACAGGAGCAGGACGAAGACTGATCTAATTATAATTTATGATGACGTGTAAATATATCACAGTTTCCAGTCATTACCTGATGTGATGTGTGACAGGATTTGCACATTAGGGGCAGGTTGTGCACATTTGGGGCAGGTTATGCACATGTGGGGCAGGACTTGCACATAAGGGGCAGGTTGTGCACATGTGGGGCAGGACTTGCACATAAGGGGCAGATTGTGCACATGTGGGGCAGGTTTTACACATAAGGGGCAGGTTGTGCACATGTGGGGCAGGTTATGCACATGTGGGGCAGGTTGTGCACATAAGGGGCAGGTTGTGCACATAAGGGGCAGGTTGTGCACATGTGGGGCAGGTTGTGCACATAAGGGGCAGGTTGTGCACATAAGGGGCAGGTTGTGCACATGTGGGGCAGGTTGTGCACATGTGGGGCAGGTTGTGCACATGTGACCTTAAACACAATAGAAATTATTTAAGAAACGGCACTGGAACGCATTTTGAATATCTTGATTTCATTGACGTTACTGTCCATCTTCAGTGTCAGGACTAAAAAAGTATTTATAAAAGAAGAACCTAAAGAACTGAAACACATCAAAGATGGGAAATATTTTATGGATGTCATTTGAAAGACTTTCTAAATAAATATACATTGTGTATTTGGAGCCCATATTTAAATGTCATAACTGTGCCACTCGCTGATCGAGTGGACGGCACACTCGCCAGGCTTCACATTGCTCTGACATTTCCCCGCATGTCCTCCCTGCTCTCATCCCAATTTAATTCTACAAAAATCTTCATTTGGTCCTTAATGGTGTTGTGTATTATGCATATGAATAAACTTACCATGTTGGTTATAAAACACAAAAGTCACATCAAACTTTGCATTACTTTGAGTGCACGTGCACCATTTAGACAGGGAGGGCCCTTACTTTAGATAACAATATATTTAAATGGGAAACTGAATCTCTTGAATATTTTGTTGTGGTTCTCTGGCAAAAAAACACCTTTTTTTCCACTATAGTAAAATGTAATCTTTTAATTGTTTAATTGTTTTCTACAAATAAACTCACCTTGCCTACTCGTTAAACACAGGAAAAGGCTGATTGTTGGTGAGGTTGAAGATGTGTTCTGTGGCTCTAAAATGTTGGACTGAAATTAAAAAGTGTCTTTTTAAAAACAAAAATAAATAAATCTCCAAAACACACAACTTTTCAAATGATAAGTTTAGCAATATTCAAATTGAGTGTGCTGATTAAACATATTCACGAGAGCGCTAACAGCACAAGCTAACATGGCTAATGCTCTCCCAGGCCCCACGTCATTAGAACGGTTTGAGGTAAAAGTGACATGCTCACCAGGGGGCGCTCACACATACAGGGACATGCTCACCAGGGGGCGCTCACACATACAGGGACATGCTCACCAGGGGGCGCTCACACATACAGGGACATGCTCACCAGGGGGCGCTCACACATACAGGGTTCAAAGGGGAGAGAACAAAAATGGGATCTGGATTTTAAACAGTTCTCATTCAGTGCAGCACTTCAGGGCATCTGAAATTTCACCACATTCATGTCATGCACAAACTACCTACAGGACCGTTCTGGAATAGTATAATGTTGGCTCATTAAAACATACCTGGGTATGGGTGGTTTCACCCATGGGTGGTTTTCCTTATTATCAGACAATTCCAAACCTTGAGATTGGCCCTTTTAAATTTGTCATCCAAATACATTAAAATAGTTCCTTCAATATTATAATGAGGCCCTAGTGGTTTCCTGCGGAAGTCCTGAAGGAGAAAGGTCGAAGTTAAAACAAAACTGATAGAGTTATATTCTAAAAACATGCTTGTCCGTGGTTTAGTGGTTTGGGGAGTTGCACAGATAATGTTACCATCTTGGCGTTGTGGGCTTTCTTCCTGGCCTTGACTCTTTGGCCACTCTCTCCGCATTTTACACGACAACTACCTTTAAAAAGAAACAAAAAGTCAACAAGTCTCACTTGGGGTCTGGGTCTCAAAACTACAGCTATAGGCACTATAAATAATACCATCATTCTGACTGCAGCGAATAAGGCCTTAACAAAGAAATGGATGACACAAACTGAACCAACAATCAAGAACACTGCCCAAATAAAAAAATGATCCTGGAACTTCCTCTGAAAATTGACATATTTGATGGACTAGAGGCTGGACATAAGATGTGAAATTGTTGGATGTCTTCTTTCTCATGTTCTGGGTTTTCTGTTTAAAAATGAAGTCAGCAAGTAGAGGAAAATCTTACATTGGAAAAATAAAATATTGTTTCCAATTATGACATCCTCAAACCCTATATAGTCTAGAGTGAGTGAGTAAACTTCTCCACACAAGCGGTTTGGCTCCTCCCTCTTTCTGCCCAGGGTTAAGTGCTGTGGTAAAGGTTTGTGGGCCTCCATGTTGCTGCTGCTTGCGTCACCAAGGCAGTTACAATGTACCTTGAAAGTGGACTGATAAAAGTTTGATGGGGTTCGAGTGCTTAAGTGAAGCAGCAGCCGACTGTAGCCTGCAGCCTAAAGTCATTTCATGGAGATGAGGAGGTCACACAACTTATTTGGAGAATCTTACACATTTTATAAATTCTCCTGCTCTTCTATTTGATAGAGTTGCTTACATTTATAGACATATTATGCTTTTTTCCCCCTAGTAATTCATACTACATTTTGTTCATTATCAACATCGATCTAAAATGACTCGGAAAAAGAAATATAGCCCTGCTTCTTTTTCAGCAGCAGATTGTCATTGTTGAAAAATGGCTACCCAAATAGTAAGTTTGGATGGGCAAGTGGGCGGGAATAGGAGGTAGGTTCCCATACCAAACATTACCATAGAGATGTCTTCTTTTTCTACATGTCTTTGTTAGCTTCATTTTTACCCATCGTTTTACTCCAACTTCATCCGGTAAAATGGAAACTGACGCAGTGTGTACATCTAATGCGAGGCACATACTTTGTGCAGGACACAAGCAGACTGCCTGTTACACCAACTCTAGAGTGATGTTGATGAATACCTCACAGATTTGCACGAGAATATCTTGTCTAATGACCTAAAAACTACTCCAGACTGCTGCGGTGTCCAGGAAACAAGGCTTTTTGTGGATTATTTTTACGCAAATTAAGTGGAACTATGCATTCATTTGAAGCATGACTGCAGAGCAAAGCTAGGTTTTTTGCTAACAAAAGTTCTTAAAAGCTGATGTATTAAAATATAATATAGACAACATGTATAGTTATATAGTGTCAAAACCAGATTTGGAGAGACTTATCCATGTGTTTGTCTCCAGTAGATTAGACTGTAACGGCCTGCTCACTGGTCTCTCCAAACGAGCTGTAAAACAGCTGCAGTTCATCCAGAACGCTGCTGCTCGGGTCCTGACTAGAACCAGGAAGTATGAGCACATTAGTCCTGACTAGAACCAGGAAGTACCATCACATTAGTCCTGACTAGAACCAGGAAGTACCATCACATTAGTCCTGACTAGAACCAGGAAGTACATTCACATTAGTCCTGACTAGAACCAGGAAGTACCATCACATTAGTCCTGACTAGAACCAGGAAGTACCATCACATTAGTCCTGACTAGAACCAGGAAGTACCATCACATTAGTCCTGACTAGAACCAGGAAGTATGATCACATTAGTCCTGACTAGAACCAGGAAGTACCATCACATTAGTCCTGACTAGAACCAGGAAGTACCATCACATTAGTCCTGTTCTCAGGTCTCTGCACTGCCCCCTGTGGTTCAGAGAAGAGACTTTAAAGCAGCTCTGCTTGTGTACAAGTCTCTCCATGGCCTAGCACCAAAGTACATCTCAGACATGTTAGTGTCATATGAACCATCTCAGATTCTGAGGACCTCAGGGACCGGCCTCCTGCTGGTGCCAGAGTCAGGACTAAACATGGACCGGCCTCCTGCTGGTGCCAGAGTCAGGACTAAACATGGACCGGCCTCCTGCTGGTGGCAGAGTCAGGACTAAACATGGACCGGCCTCCTGCTGGTGCCAGAGTCAGGACTAAACATGGACCGGCCTCCTGCTGGTGCCAGAGTAATGACTAAACATGGACCGGCTTCCTGCTGGTGCCAGAGTCAGGACTAAACATGGACCGGCCTCCTGCTGGTGCCAGAGTCAGGACTAAACATGGACCGGCCTCCTGCTGGTGCCAGAGTCAGGACTAAACATGGGGAATCTGCGTTTCAGTTTTATGCAGCTAAAATCTGGAACATTCTTCCTGAAGATGTGAGACATGTTCTACTCTGACAATGTTCAAATCTAAGCTAAAAACAGTTTTGTTTAGCTGTGTTTATGACTGAAAGGATTTTTCTTTGCACTCTTCTCTTTTATGTCTTAAATTGTCTTGTGATTTCATTAGTTTAGACAATCAGTTGGACTAATTTAAAAGGGAGTTGGACTCCGAAAACACGTTACCCTTCGTGGCTAGGTGTTTTTTTATTTAGTTAATTTTATTGTCTTTCTGTTTCTGTAATTTCTTTGTGATTTTAATGCATTTTTCCTGCTGTGAATCACTTTGAATTGCCTTGTGTGTGAAATGTGCTCTACAGATAAACTTGCCTTGTTCTAGCCATACCATAGACTGCATATCAGTGGACTATCGGTACACGTTTATATACACGTTTATATGAAAGAGGAACTTCACGAACGATCGGGACACGCACTGGAATCGCTTTAAATTAACTTGTTTTGACTTTATTCGGCTGGATTGAGTGTTTTCGTCGTGTCGTTGCGATGTGCCTTGGCTCTGAGTCCCCCGGCTCCGGCCCCGCCCCCCCGCTGGCGCCGTACCGAGTTTATACAAAGGAGGAACTCATGAAACTGCGGAGAACAGTCGTCTTACCCGGAGATCGTCACGTTATCCCGGCGGACATCCTAAGGAAAACGCAACGAGGCAGACGGGCTGGACGTAAACTCCAAGAGAAGAGAGGGACAAACAGGAAGTTGGTTCCCGCCGTAGTCATGGGTAACGTGAGGTCCCTTCAAAATAAAATGACGGAAATAGCGAGCCTCATGCGGTCCCAGAGGATTTATAGGGACAGCAGCGTCTTGATTTTCACAGAGACCTGGTTAACAGCAGAAATGCCAGACTCTATTGTAGGTTTGGACAATTTTCATCTGCTGCGGGCGGACAGAACGAGAGAATGCTTGAAGAAAAGAGGTGGAGGTCTGGCGGTGTATGTGAACACGAGCTGGTCCAAACCCGAACACTGCACAGTGAAGCAGCAGCTATGTAACAAGGATATTGAACTATTGGCTATTGGCATGAGGCCATATTATCTGCCCCGGGAGTTCTCACATGTGATTTTGATCGCAGTCTATGTGGCCCCGTCTGCCAATGCTGAAAATGCTTGTGAAGCACTGCTCTCCTGCACTTGTGGGCTGCAAACACAGCATCCACAGGCTCTCTTCCTCGTCTCTGGTGACTTTAACCACGCTTCTCCCTCTTCTGTTCTACCAACATACACCCAGTATGTTACCTGCCCCACCAGAGAGAATAGAACATTGGACTTGTTTTTTGCCAACACCAAGGAGGCTTATTCTTCTTCCCCCCTCCCTCCCCTGGGCAGCTCGGACCACAACCTTGTACATCTGAGGCCTGTGTATGAACCCATCGTGCGCAGGCAGCCTGTGGTGTCCCGTGAGGTGAGGATGTGGTCTGCTGAGAGCGAGGAGGCTCTGAGGGACTGCTTCAGCACCACTGTCTGGACTGAGCTTTATGACCCACATGGGGAGGACATCAACACCATCACAGAGTGCATCACGGACTACATCAACTTCTGTTTTGAGAACATTGTTCCCTCCCGGACGGTGCAGTGTTTTCCAAACAACAAGCCATGGATTAACCGTGAACTGAAGGCTCTGCTGAAGGAGAAGAAGAGAGCCTTCAGGTCAGGGAACAAGGAGGAGCTGAGGACTGTGCAGAAGGAGCTGAGGAGGAAGATCAGGCAGGCTGAGGCCGGCTACAAGAGGAGGATGGAGGAGCAGCTGCAGCAAAAGAACATTCAGGGAGTGTGGAGGAGCCTGAAAACCATCTCAGGCTTCAAAATCCCCCCTGCCCAGACAGAGGGGGATCTACAGTGGGTGAATGATTTAAATGCTCACTTCTTGAGGTTTGATCGGTCACCCGCCCCTCCCCGTGCACAGCTGCATGCTCCCTCTTCCACAGCTGGACATTGCCCTACATCTGTTCCTCTTCGCTTATCTGCCCCGGACCATCAGCTCAGACGGCGCTCGGCGTTAAAGAGCGCCGCTTTATTTTGTAAAAGCGCCGTAAAATACGCCACAATACGCTGATCCTAAGTGGCGGAGTGTGATCCTATTGGCTTTCCATAGTTGTGTCTTTGGTGACTGGTTCCTTGATGTAAAGCGCTTTGAGTGCTTGATGCTAGAAAAGCGCTGTATAATTGTGACTATTTACTTTCATGTTTTTTTACAAAGATGTGCAAAAATCAATGATTTAATGGTGTGAAATGGACGCTGGTGATCGATGGCAGCTCGAACTGCAGACTGATGGCTGGGATGTGAGACTCAGGGAGACCCAAAAGAATGAGTTAAAAAAAGATGAGCTGTTGTGACAAAAGTAGTCCAGGAAGCATAGGAAGCATAAGGAAAATACAGCTGAAGCTAAAAGAGGCTAGTTGTCGTACTAAGCTCGCACTGCAGGCTGGCCACAGTCCAGTACTATATGAGGAGGAGCCCAGTCCCGGGAGGAAACGGTTGTGGACTCCGAGCACGGCGCCGGAGGCCAAAGGCGACAGCTGGATGCTTGGAGAAGAGAGGAGCAGAGAGGTAGTGCTGGCGTGTGGGGGCTCTGGAGTCGAAGCCTGCGGTGATGACAAAGGTGGAAAGATGTTCGGGCGAGCTTCTGACTGGCTCACTGCGCTTACCACGAAGGCACAGCTGGACAGTTTCATTGACTACTTCTCTGTCCAGAGGCCGGAGAAGGGCCGAATAAGTCAGTATCCGATTCTGATAGGTTGGTGTTTAGCTCTGGGCCCATGATGCTAATGGACGATTTGAGACTGGTTAGCTGGCGGTGATGCGTGCTGAGTGACGGTGTGACTGAGGCTGGTGTAAGAAGGCTTCTGGGTAATATGCTCACAAACCTTGGTTAACATGGTAACTCCATTGTATTAGTGTGGCTTTAATACATGACAAAGTGACAATTGTATTTTGTTTTACAATCTAAAAAATGATTCAAAATATAAAATACAACTAAAATACACAACTGATATAAATGCAACACTTTTGTTTTTGCTCCCATTTTTCATGACGTGAACATTGAGTATATTTGGGACGTATACTACAGAGTATATTACAGCGTATACTACAGAGTATACTACAGAGTATACTACAGAGTATACTACAGAGTATATTACAGCGTATACTACAGAGTATACTACAGAGTATACTACAGCGAATACTACAGAGTATATTACAGCGTATACTACAGAGTATACTACAGAGTATACTACAGAGTATATTACAGCGTATACTACAGAGTATACTACAGAGTATACTACAGCGAATACTACAGAGTATATTACAGCGTATACTACAGAGTATACTACAGCGAATACTACAGAGTATATTACAGCGTATACTACAGAGTATACTACAGCGTATACTACAGCGTATACTACAGAGTATACTACAGAGTATACTACAGCGTATACTACAGCGTATACTACAGAGTATACTACAGCGTATACTACAGAGTATACTACAGCATATACTACAGAGTATACTACAGCATATACTACAGCGTATACTACAGCGTATACTACAGCGTATACTACAGAGTATACTACAGCATATACTACAGCATATACTACAGCGTATACTACAGAGTATACTACAGAGTATACTACAGCGTATACTACAGCGTATACTACAGCGTATACTATAGAGTATACTACAGCGTACACTACAGCGTATACTACAGCGTATACTACAGAGTATACTACAGAGTATACTACAGCGTATACTACAGAGTATACTACAGCGTATACTATAGAGTATACTACAGCGTATACTACAGCGTATACTACAGAGTATACTACAGCGTATACTACAGAGTATACTACAGAGTATACTACAGAGTATACTACAGCGTATACTATAGAGTATACTACAGCGTATACTACAGCGTATACTACAGCGTATACTACAGTGTATACTACAGAGTATACTACAGCGTATACTACAGCGTATACTACAGAGTATACTATAGAGTATACTACAGCGTATACTACAGAGTATACTACAGCGTATACTACAGAGTATACTACAGCGTATACTACAGCGTATACTACAGAGTATACTACAGAGTATACTACAGCGTACACTACAGAGTATACTACAGAGTATACTACAGCGTATACTACAGCGTATACTACAGCGTATACTACAGAGTATACTACAGAGTATACTACAGCGTACACTACAGAGTATACTACAGAGTATACTACAGCGTATACTACAGCGTATACTACAGAGTATACTACAGAGTATACTACAGAGTATACTACAGCGTATACTACAGCGTATACTACAGAGTATACTACAGAGTATACTACAGCGGGTTCCAGTTCCTTCCAATATCCAGCGACTTCAGTGGCCATTTAGGTCACACCAGATACTGACTGGTTTTCTGACCCCCCAATAAAGTGAAACTGAACTTCGTGGCCAGCCTCAGGCACACCTGTGCAATGCTTTCTGATCCACATGTTGATATGCCACATCTGGTGACATGGGTTATTCATATTCATTGATCAGTAAGACAGATTTGGACAAATTTGTCAATATTCATGAATAATGTGAGTTCCGTGGCTTTATTCTCTGAACCACATCATCCTTGATCTTAATCAAATGAATTCATTGACTGTGGATGGAAATGAGCTTAAATACACCAGTGTTTGGTACAAGCATCTTGAGATGTGAATCTAATGTCATTAGAATGACTAGTATTAAGACATAGAATGTTTAAATCGTATATTCAAAAACGCTCTGTTATAAGAGTTTAATATATTCATTTGCAAATGCATTTAATTAAATTGATTTTTAAAAGAAAACAAAAACCTTTGTTAAACTAGTTTTAGAAATACTATTAATTAAATAGAGAGATTTTAAATAATAATTTATTAAATCAATTTGAGAAGAGGCTTAATTTACAAATCCTTTTAGGAAAAACTTGCAATTTGTGTTACTTATTTCATTTAACCTCTCCAATTAGCTTTATTTTTAAGTAAAGCCAATAATAATTAAATATCAGGACAAAGAGGACCAGTCGAGCCACAGTGAAGATAAATGGAGAAGCTAATCAGAGAATACAGTTTACAAAAGGTTTTCCTTAAATTATTTGTAAATGCATAAGTAATTGTTTTACTAAATGTCCTTTTTTTTAATGCATTTACTAAAGTTCTTTGTTACTATAATTTTGAAAAATGTTTTTTTTTATTTTTTTATTTAATCAAATATTTACCGGTAAAAGTTACTTTAATAAAAGCATTTGTTTATTCATGAAGTAAATCATGTTTTAATTTAAAAACACTTTAAAAAGCATTTGTTAAGTTGTGTAATAAATCATCTTCTAAAGAAGATGAATGTCATTTTACTTAACATGGCCCCTGAACCCATGAGTGACGTGGACTTTTGAACACTTCAGTCTGCGACAGGACTCAGCCAAATGATGCTGAAAGTGTCAAAAGTTAATGAACTAAACTAGAAAAATTACACATCTGAGCAATTACTAGACTGTAAATATTATTATCATTGCGTAATTTCCCATGAAAAAAGAGTATTTGCAGCAGCCATGACAGCTTTATTGACCGCAGTAGAACTTTGTCTCCAAAGTTCTCCTGGAAGTGCAGCCTTTCAAACAGCTCCATATCAAATGAACAGAGGTGTTTGCTAATCTGATGCAGCGTTCTCAGCCTGACACCATCACCACCATGGAGGCAGCAGGGCCTCACATGTGTGCGGGGTCCAAGGCCGGTCAGGGGGCCTTTGGCTGATTAATTGACGGTCACATCTTGCTGACTGCTGCCCACCCGGCTCTGATGAAGAGGGATTAGGCTGTGCAACGCCAGGCCCACTGATAATAAGAGCAGCAGAGGAAATGCCCATGTCACGCTTCACGGCCTGGATCTCCATCAAAGGAGCGGCACGTTCACTGAGAGCAGACTTTAAAACACAGGCTCCCCACTGCCTCCTCATTTAAAGCCATCCTGATGTTCTGAGGATGGCATTTGGATAAGAAGGTGGAAAATCTGAGGTAAAGGTCCAAACACAAGCTTACAGATGAGACTTTAGCTAAATATTATAGTGCCACAAAATCTCCAGCACACCTCAAAGACAGGAATTTAAAATGAATAATCTTATATTGAAATGTGCTGATGGAAGAATTGTTAGTATTATTGTTTTTTCTTCATATTCTGTATTACCTGTATTGTAATTGTCCTTTAAGCATGTACCTTTACTTTGAATGTACTGTTTTATTACTTAAAGTGCGCCCTGCACCGCCACGTGACAATAACGACCTGCTTTACGTCATTCCCCCATCAGCTCTCACCTGAGGCGCAGGTAAACACAGGAAGCTGCTTTCAGCATTTTAGCGTAGCGTTTGTCCAGTTTGTTATGGCCGAAGGATACAAGAAGTCGAAGACTATGTCAGAGAAAACAATACACGACAATAGATCCAGACAAGAGTAAACATCGGACAGGCTTTTGCTCGTCAGGTAAGAGAGAGCAGAGCGATAATCTCTGACCAGTCCATGTTTAGTCCTGACTCTGGCACCAGCAGGAGGCCGCTCCATGTTTAATCCTGACTCTGGCACCAGCAGGAGGCCGCTCCATGTTTAATCCTGACTCTGGCACCAGCAGGAGGCCGGTTCATGTTTAGTCCTGACTCTGGCACCAGCAGGAGGCCGGTCCATGTTTAGTCCTGACTCTGGCACCAGCAGGAGGCCGGTCCATGTTTAGTCCTGACTCTGGCACCAGCAGGAGGCCGGTCCATGTTTAGTCCTGACTCTGGCACCAGCAGGAGGCCGGTCCATGTTTAGTCCTGACTCTGGCACCAGCAGGAGGCCGGTCCATGTTTAGTCCTGACTCTGGCACCAGCAGGAGGCCGGTCCATGTTTAGTCCTGACTCTGGCACCAGCAGGAGGCCGCTCCATGTTTAATCCTGACTCTGGCACCAGCAGGAGGCCAGTTCATGTTTAGTCCTGACTCTGGCACCAGCAGGAGGCCGGTCCATGTTTAGTCCTGACTCTGGCACCAGCAGGAGGCCGGTCCATGTTTAGTCCTGACTCTGGCACCAGCAGGAGGCCGGTCCATGTTTAGTCCTGACTCTGGCACCAGCAGGAGGCCGGTCCATGTTTAGTCCTGACTCTGGCACCAGCAGGAGGCCGGTCCATGTTTAGTCCTGACTCTGGCACCAGCAGGAGGCCGGTCCATGTTTAGTCCTGACTCTGGCACCAGCAGGAGGCCGGTCCATGTTTAGTCCTGACTCTGGCACCAGCAGGAGGCCGGTCCATGTTTAGTCCTGACTCTGGCACCAGCAGGAGGCCGGTCCATGTTAAGTCCTGACTCTGGCACCAGCAGGAGGCCGGTCCATGTTTAGTCCTGACTCTGGCACCAGCAGGAGGCCGGTCCATGTTTAGTCCTGACTCTGGCACCAGCAGGAGGCCGGTCCATGTTTAGTCCTGACTCTGGCACCAGCAGGAGGCCGGTCCATGTTTAGTCCTGACTCTGGCACCAGCAGGAGGCCGCTCCATGTTTAGTCCTGACTCTGGCACCAGCAGGAGGCCGGTCCATGTTTAGTCCTGACTCTGGCACCAGCAGGAGGCCGCTCCATGTTAGTCCTGACTCTGGCACCAGCAGGAGGCCGCTCCATGTTTAGTCCTGACTCTGGCACCAGCAGGAGGCCGGTCCATGTTTAGTCCTGACTCTGGCACCAGCAGGAGGCCGGTCCATGTTTAGTCCTGACTCTGGCACCAGCAGGAGGCCGTTTTATGTTTAGTCCTCACTCTGGCACCAGCAGGAGGCCGGACCATGTTTAGTCCTGACTGTGGCACCAGCAGGAGGCCGGTCCATGTTTAGTCCTGACTCTGGCACCAGCAGGAGGCCGGTCCATGCTCAGGCCTGACTCTGGCACCAGCAGGAGGCCGGTCCATGTTTAGTCCTGACTCTGGCACCAGCAGGAGGCCGGTCCATGTTTAGTCCTGACTCTGGCACCAGCAGGAGGCCGGTCCATGTTTAGTCCTGACTCTGGCACCAGCAGGAGGCCGGACCATGTTTAGTCCTGACTCTGGCACCAGCAGGAGGCTGGTCCGTGTTTAGTCCTGACTCTGGCACCAGCAGGAGGCCGGTCCATGTTAAGTCCTGACTCTGGC
The DNA here is from genome assembly GCF_026437365.1 of Eucyclogobius newberryi. Classification (NCBI taxonomy): domain Eukaryota; kingdom Metazoa; phylum Chordata; class Actinopteri; order Gobiiformes; family Gobiidae; genus Eucyclogobius; species Eucyclogobius newberryi. Next base: position 38,444,779 of record NW_027316389.1, on the reverse strand, counting down.
ACCAGCAGGAGGCCGGTCCACGTTTAGTCCTGACTCTGGCACCAGCAGGAGGCCGGTCCATGTTTAGTCCTGACTCTGGCACCAGCAGGAGGCCGTTTTATGTTTAGTCCTGACTCTGGCACCAGCAGGAGGCCGGACCATGTTTAGTCCTGACTCTGGCACCAGCAGGAGGCCGGTCCATGTTTAGTCCTGACTCTGGCACCAGCGGGAGGCCGGTCCATGTTTAGTCCTGACTCTGGCACCAGCAGGAGGCCGGTCCATGTTTAGTCCTGACTCTGGCACCAGCGGGAGGCCGGTCCATGTTAAGTCCTGACTCTGGCACCAGCAGGAGGCCGGTCCATGTTTAGTCCTGACTCTTGCACCAGCAGGAGGCCGGTCCATGTTTAGTCCTGACTCTGGCACCAGCAGGAGGCCGGTCCATGTTTAGTCCTGACTCTGGCACCAGCAGGAGGCCGGTCCATGTTTAGCCCTGACTCTGGCACTAGCAGGAGGCCGGTCCATGTTTAGTCCTGACTCTGGCACCAGCGGGAGGCCGGTCCATGTTTAGTCCTAACTCTGGCACCAGCAGGAGGCCGGTCCATGTTTAGTCCTGACTCTGGCACCAGCAGGAGGCCGGTCCATGTTTAGTCCTAACTCTGGCACCAGCAGGAGGCCGGTCCATGTTTAGTCCTGACTCTGGCACCAGCGGGAGGCCGGTCCATGTTTAGTCCTAACTCTGGCACCAGCAGGAGGCCGGTCCATGTTTTGTCCTGACTCTGGCACCAGCAGGAGGCCGGTCCATATTTTGTCCTGACTCTGGCACCAGCAGGAGGCCGGTCCATGTTTAGTCCTGACTCTGGCACCAGCAGGAGGCCGCTCCATGTTAGTCCTGACTCTGGCACCAGCAGGAGGCCGGTCCATGTTTAGTCCTGACTCTGGCACCAGCAGGAGGCCGCTCCATGTTTAGTCCTGACTCTGGCACCAGCAGGAGGCCGCTCCATGTTTAGTCCTGACTCTGGCACCAGCAGGAGGCCGCTCCATGTTAGTCCTGACTCTGGCACCAGCAGGAGGCCGCCCCATGTTTAGTCCTGACTCTGGCACCAGCAGGAGGCTGGTCCATGTTTAGTCCTGACTCTGGCACCAGCAGGAGGCCGGTCCATGTTTAGTCCTGACTCTGGCACCAGCAGGAGGCCGTTTTATGTTTAGTCCTCACTCTGGCACCAGCAGGAGGCCGGACCATGTTTAGTCCTGACTATGGCACCAGCAGGAGGCCGGTCCATGTTTAGTCCTGACTCTGGCACCAGCAGGAGGCCGGTCCATGCTCAGGCCTGACTCTGGCACCAGCAGGAGGCCGGTCCATGTTTAGTCCTGACTCTGGCACCAGCAGGAGGCCGGTCCATGTTTAGTCCTGACTCTGGCACCAGCAGGAGGCCGGTCCATGTTTAGTCCTGACTCTGGCACCAGCAGGAGGCCGTTTTATGTTTAGTCCTGACTCTGGCACCAGCAGGAGGCCGGTCCATGTTTAGTCCTGACTCTGGCACCAGCAGGAGGCCGGACCATGTTTAGTCCTGACTCTGGCACCAGCAGGAGGCTGGTCCATGTTTAGTCCTGACTCTGGCACCAGCAGGAGGCCGGTCCATGTTTAGTCCTGACTCTGACACCAGCAGGAGGCCGGTCCATGTTTAGTCCTGACTCTGGCATCAGCAGGAGGCCGGTCCATGTTTAGTCCTGACTCTGGCACCAGCGGGAGGCCGGTCCATGTTTAGTCCTGACTCTGGCACCAGCAGGAGGCCGGTCCATGTTTAGTCCTGACTCTGGCACCAGCGGGAGGCCGGTCCATGTTAAGTCCTGACTCTGGCACCAGCAGGAGGCCGGTCCATGTTTAGTCCTGACTCTTGCACCAGCAGGAGGCCGGTCCATGTTTAGTCCTGACTCTGGCACCAGCAGGAGGCCGGTCCATGTTTAGTCCTGACTCTGGCACCAGCAGGAGGCCGGTCCATGTTTAGCCCTGACTCTGGCACTAGCAGGAGGCCGGTCCATGTTTAGTCCTGACTCTGGCACCAGCGGGAGGCCGGTCCATGTTTAGTCCTAACTCTGGCACCAGCAGGAGGCCGGTCCATGTTTAGTCCTGACTCTGGCACCAGCAGGAGGCCGGTCCATGTTTAGTCCTAACTCTGGCACCAGCAGGAGGCCGGTCCATGTTTAGTCCTGACTCTGGCACCAGCGGGAGGCCGGTCCATGTTTAGTCCTAACTCTGGCACCAGCAGGAGGCCGGTCCATGTTTTGTCCTGACTCTGGCACCAGCAGGAGGCCGGTCCATATTTTGTCCTGACTCTGGCACCAGCAGGAGGCCGGTCCATGTTTAGTCCTGACTCTGGCACCAGCAGGAGGCCGGTCCATGTTTAGTCCTGACTCTAGCACCAGCAGGAGGCCGGTCCATGTTTAGTCCTGACTCTGGCACAAGCAGGAGGCCGGTCCATGTTTAGTCCTGACTCTGGCACCAGCAGGAGGCCGGTCCATGTTTAGTCCTGAGTCTGGCACCAGCAGGAGGCCGGTCCATGTTTAGTCCTGACTCTGGCACCAGCAGGAGGCCGCTCCATGTTTAGTCCTGACTCTGGCACCAGCAGGAGGCCGCTCCATGTTTAGTCCTGACTCTGGCACCAGCAGGAGGCCGCTCCATGTTAGTCCTGACTCTGGCACCAGCAGGAGGCCGCCCCATGTTTAGTCCTGACTCTGGCACCAGCAGGAGGCTGGTCCATGTTTAGTCCTGACTCTGGCACCAGCAGGAGGCCGGTCCATGTTTAGTCCTGACTCTGGCACCAGCAGGAGGCCGTTTTATGTTTAGTCCTCACTCTGGCACCAGCAGGAGGCCGGACCATGTTTAGTCCTGACTATGGCACCAGCAGGAGGCCGGTCCATGTTTAGTCCTGACTCTGGCACCAGCAGGAGGCCGGTCCATGCTCAGGCCTGACTCTGGCACCAGCAGGAGGCCGGTCCATGTTTAGTCCTGACTCTGGCACCAGCAGGAGGCCGGTCCATGTTTAGTCCTGACTCTGGCACCAGCAGGAGGCCGGTCCATGTTTAGTCCTGACTCTGGCACCAGCAGGAGGCCGTTTTATGTTTAGTCCTGACTCTGGCACCAGCAGGAGGCCGGTCCATGTTTAGTCCTGACTCTGGCACCAGCAGGAGGCCGGACCATGTTTAGTCCTGACTCTGGCACCAGCAGGAGGCCGCTCCATGTTAGTCCTGACTCTGGCACCAGCAGGAGGCCGCCCCATGTTTAGTCCTGACTCTGGCACCAGCAGGAGGCTGGTCCATGTTTAGTCCTGACTCTGGCACCAGCAGGAGGCCGGTCCATGTTTAGTCCTGACTCTGGCACCAGCAGGAGGCCGTTTTATGTTTAGTCCTCACTCTGGCACCAGCAGGAGGCCGGACCATGTTTAGTCCTGACTATGGCACCAGCAGGAGGCCGGACCATGTTTAGTCCTGACTCTGGCACCAGCAGGAGGCTGGTCCATGTTTAGTCCTGACTCTGGCACCAGCAGGAGGCCGGTCCATGTTTAGTCCTGACTCTGACACCAGCAGGAGGCCGGTCCATGTTTAGTCCTGACTCTGGCATCAGCAGGAGGCCGGTCCATGTTTAGTCCTGACTCTGGCACCAGCGGGAGGCCGGTCCATGTTTAGTCCTGACTCTGGCACCAGCAGGAGGCCGGTCCATGTTTAGTCCTGACTCTGGCACCAGCGGGAGGCCGGTCCATGTTAAGTCCTGACTCTGGCACCAGCAGGAGGCCGGTCCATGTTTAGTCCTGACTCTTGCACCAGCAGGAGGCCGGTCCATGTTTAGTCCTGACTCTGGCACCAGCAGGAGGCCGGTCCATGTTTAGTCCTGACTCTGGCACCAGCAGGAGGCCGGTCCATGTTTAGCCCTGACTCTGGCACTAGCAGGAGGCCGGTCCATGTTTAGTCCTGACTCTGGCACCAGCGGGAGGCCGGTCCATGTTTAGTCCTAACTCTGGCACCAGCAGGAGGCCGGTCCATGTTTAGTCCTGACTCTGGCACCAGCAGGAGGCCGGTCCATGTTTAGTCCTAACTCTGGCACCAGCAGGAGGCCGGTCCATGTTTAGTCCTGACTCTGGCACCAGCGGGAGGCCGGTCCATGTTTAGTCCTAACTCTGGCACCAGCAGGAGGCCGGTCCATGTTTTGTCCTGACTCTGGCACCAGCAGGAGGCCGGTCCATATTTTGTCCTGACTCTGGCACCAGCAGGAGGCCGGTCCATGTTTAGTCCTGACTCTGGCACCAGCAGGAGGCCGGTCCATGTTTAGTCCTGACTCTAGCACCAGCAGGAGGCCGGTCCATGTTTAGTCCTGACTCTGGCACAAGCAGGAGGCTGGTCCATGTTTAGTCCTGACTCTGGCACCAGCAGGAGGCCGGTCCATGTTTAGTCCTGAGTCTGGCACCAGCAGGAGGCCGGTCCATGTTTAGTCCTGACTCTGGCACCAGCAGGAGGCCGCTCCATGTTTAGTCCTGACTCTGGCACCAGCAGGAGGCCGCTCCATGTTTAGTCCTGACTCTGGCACCAGCAGGAGGCCGCTCCATGTTAGTCCTGACTCTGGCACCAGCAGGAGGCCGCCCCATGTTTAGTCCTGACTCTGGCACCAGCAGGAGGCTGGTCCATGTTTAGTCCTGACTCTGGCACCAGCAGGAGGCCGGTCCATGTTTAGTCCTGACTCTGGCACCAGCAGGAGGCCGTTTTATGTTTAGTCCTCACTCTGGCACCAGCAGGAGGCCGGACCATGTTTAGTCCTGACTATGGCACCAGCAGGAGGCCGGTCCATGTTTAGTCCTGACTCTGGCACCAGCAGGAGGCCGGTCCATGCTCAGGCCTGACTCTGGCACCAGCAGGAGGCCGGTCCATGTTTAGTCCTGACTCTGGCACCAGCAGGAGGCCGGTCCATGTTTAGTCCTGACTCTGGCACCAGCAGGAGGCCGGTCCATGTTTAGTCCTGACTCTGGCACCAGCAGGAGGCCGTTTTATGTTTAGTCCTGACTCTGGCACCAGCAGGAGGCCGGTCCATGTTTAGTCCTGACTCTGGCACCAGCAGGAGGCCGGACCATGTTTAGTCCTGACTCTGGCACCAGCAGGAGGCTGGTCCATGTTTAGTCCTGACTCTGGCACCAGCAGGAGGCCGGTCCATGTTTAGTCCTGACTCTGACACCAGCAGGAGGCCGGTCCATGTTTAGTCCTGACTCTGGCATCAGCAGGAGGCCGGTCCATGTTTAGTCCTGACTCTGGCACCAGCAAGTGGCCGCCCCTCCACCACGGGGCTCTGCTGCACTGCTGTGTGAGCTGCCCCTCCCCCACGGGGCTCTGCTGCACTGCTGCGTGAGCTGCCCCTCCCCCACGGGGCTCTGCTGCACTGCTGCGTGAGCTGCCCCTCCCCCACGGGGCTCTGCTGCACTGCTGTGTGAGCTGCCGAGGGAGAAGTGCACTTTAAGCACTTTTGAGCAGAAGTTTAGTGGTGAGTTAGTTCAGGTGTACAGAGAACTACACAGATGTGGAAATGTTAGTTAGTACATTTAAAAGTTTATTTTGTTATAAAGTCAAATGTTTATCTCTGTAGAACTGTAGATCAACTCTGAAGTTGTGATGCTCATAAACTGAAGCACAGTGTTGGTGAAATTACACTTGTTTTTCTAAATACATTTCAGTTTATGAGAACAAAGTTTTATTTTTTATTTTTATCCATCCATCCATTTTCTACCGCTTGTTCCCTTTCGGGGTCGCGGGTGACTGGAGCCTATCCCAGTGATTTCGGGCCTTAGGCGGGGTACACCCTGGACAGTGGCCAACTTGTCGATCCAGTAATTGCTTCAAAATAGCGTAGGCTATATGAAGCTATTTATTTCTTATATTTTTAATAGTTTTATGTTTTACGTTATGTTCGGCCCGTGACCCAGCCTGAGCATCAAAATTCGGCCCGCGGCCCAAATGAGTTTGACACCCCTGCACTAACATGTACGAGATGTACTTTGGTGTTAGGCCATAGAGAGACACAAGCAGAGCTGCTTTAAAGTCTCTTCTCTGAGCCACAGGGGGCAGTGCAGAGACCTGAGAACAGGACGAATGTGATGGTACTTCCTGGTTCTAGTCAGGACTAATGTGATGGTACTTCCTGGTTCTAGTCAGGACTAATGTGATGGTACTTCCTGGTTCTAGTCAGGACTAATGTGATGGTACTTCCTGGTTCTAGTCAGGACCCGAGCGGCAGCGTTCTGGATGTACTGCAGCTGTTTTACAGCTCGTTTGGAGAGACCAGTGAGCAGGCCGTTACAGTCTAATCTACTGTAGACAAACACATGGATAAGTCTCTCTAAATCTGGTTTAGACACTATATTTTTGAAAGCCGTGGCTGGAGAGCCGCGGCGCGGTCAAATGGCCGCGCAGTTTCCGGGACCGCGGCATTTCCCTTATAGCCCGTTATAGCCTCATGGCTAACCCTAACCATAACCCGGCGCGGTCTAAAATGGCGCTAAAACGCGGTCAAATAGCGGCGCAGTTTCAGGAGCCGCGGCGCGCGGCGGCACAAAAATAACATGGCAGTTTCGGCCGCGCGCCGCGGCTCTGCAGACACTCCCATTTTTGAAAGCTGCTTTCTAACTTGATTTGTAGGTTTTAGAGCGAGACTCTGGAGGTGACACTAACACTTTCTCTGTGTTTCTGTGACAAAGACGATGATTTCAGTCTTGTCTGAGTTCAGCTGGAGAAAGTTGTTCTGCCTCCACAAACTGATCTGTTGGATGCAGTGACAGAATCCACTGGTCCATATTCACCTGCGACAGTGAAACATAGATCTGACTCGTCTGCATCATTGTGATAGGACATTATTTCGCTTGAACAGTTGGGGAACAGAAGGGATCCCAGGACTGATCCTTGGGACACCCCACAGGTTCTGAGACGCAGTTACCAATTTCAACAAAGTACTTCCTGTCTTCCAGATAGGACCTTGACCAGTTTAGGGCAGTGCCAGTGATGCCCACCCAGTCCTCTAGTCTCTGTAAGAGGGTCCCAAAGCAGCACTCAGATCCAACAGAATTAAGACTGAGGCTTTGCCCGTGTCAGTGTTCAGACAGGTCAAAGAAAACACAAAAATGATCAGACAGAGCAGCATCGACCACAATGATGTTTGAAATATATACCCCCTTTGTAATTATGAGATCTAGAGTGTGTCCTTTGCTGTGGGTGGGGCCTCTCACATGCTGAGTAAGACCAAATGTTTCAAGGACAGCATCAAGCTCTTTAGCGTTTCTGTCACAAATATTATCAACATGCACATTGAAACCACCTGTAATGACCAAACCGTCCAAGTTTGTGCATACAACTGAAACATCTCAGTAAAATCATCAATAAAACGTTGGCAGTGCTGGAGAGGCTTGTATAAAACAATGAAGGAAATGGATGAAGACTGTTTTAGCTCCATTTTAAAGAATACATACTTAAATTATGAAATGTTGATGTAAGACTAAAGCCACATTTCAATGTTTTACAGTGCTTTGGGACACTTTGTAAGAGTGGCAGAGTGTGTCTCGATGTCCAGGGCCTGTCTCTCGTTCCAGGGGGTGAGCTCTGCTACAAGAACAACTGACATCACCCAAAGTCTCTATTGTACCTGAATTTATCATAAGGCCGATCTCAGAAATTCACTAAAAGACATTAATAATTCCAAGTTTGTGTCTGTGAGACGAGGCTAAAGCTACTTCCTACTTCCTGTTCAAGTCAGCGTTTTTTGAGAAATTATAGTTTTTTGTTTATATATGTTATATTTGCTTGTTTTCACTTGGGTCTGTATTCTCTCTTATTAAATATTCTCCAAAAGTGTAGCGGAACGTCCTGCTGGCTGGTTTTGATTTGTCCCAGCTGCTGTCTCACATTCGGTGAGGGCCTCTATTGTTAATAAAATGATTGGCAAATTAACAAAATAATGGGACAAGCTCAACGCCACAGGAACTGATCCAAATCTCTAAATACCTTCTAAAATAAGCAAACTCCGCTATATTCTTTTCAGCAGGCGCACTTAGGGTGTTATACAAAGGTTGTGCTCATGAAAACATTGAGGGCTCGTGGACGAGGAAGAGCAGATGTCCACAAAGGTCGTCAAGTTATCGATACTTGTATCTACGCCACTGTGGATCAGGATAAGGAATTTTCTAATTGAAGTTAATGGACTCAATTATTAGTTAAAATTGGGGCAAAAGGAATGATTGGCCCCTGGGCTCTACCAGACAGGACATTGCGTTGTAAAGTGGGGATGAGACCAGGGAAACCCATGCAGCAATCGGTTTGTGGGATTCACACCCATAAAGCTACGGCCTGATCACATGGCAGGCATTTGTGCTATCCACTTGACCACGGACCTATTTTGATTATTAAGCAGTTTTAGATCAATATATTTATCTTGAACAAAACGTCAAATATTTATCTACGTATGTTATACTTTAATATTAAATAACCAGGAATAAAGCATAAAAGTTAACCTGAATCAAGCTAAAATATCTACATACAAATACAAATATCTACATACAAAGGCGTGTTTGAAAGTACATTGATGTGCCCACAATGTTACCACGACAACTTTGTCACCCACCACCACAGACACCCAACCCATATGTCAACAGCAATTTACCCATGCAACTCTCAGCATCTGACATGACTTTTATTATTTGAAATGTCATTTTGGGAACAACAGTCAAATGAGTCCCGGGTTTCAAGGGTATTACAGCGGCGCTGTGTATGGAAGAGGACAACCCAATCATACAGTGAGTGCCAAGCCAAGATGAAATATACGAGTTTGAATATGCAGTTCCGCGCAAAGTCCGTGCGTGCCAGTTTTATTTGAGTCCTGTGTAAATGCTGAAGGTTGCTGCTTTGAAGGACACATCTCGTCTATGGTAAGTAGTCATCCTTAATAGGTTTGGGTTTGGCTGTGAAATATGGCGTTGCCACTGCTCTGTGTGACATTAGCGCTGTCTCCAGGGAAAACAGCAGACAGATCTGAGTTCAGCCAGGAGCCAGACAGGGGCCCGGGCTAAATAAAGGCGCAGATAGATGGAAGTGAACCAGAACCTTCCAACCTCCGCACGATCACTCCTTTCCACCTTCCGTGACACCAATTGTATGCACAATGTGAAGCAGCAAACAATATGATGTCATCTTCTGTTTGCTTCTGGGAGATGTAAAGAACAACAACAGCTATGGTCAATTCAACTAGGAGGTACTTAAACAGAATCAAAACCACAAACTAAAACGTTTATTGAATGCTGCATTGGTGCTTAGACTACAACTTATAGAGACACCATTGCAATTTTGAAGTAAGACTATAGTCACAAAGGCGCTGGTACAGCTGGCAGCCCGGTGTAAACGCTCTACTCTTTTCTCACACTTTTTTCACACTTATTGTGCTTTATCTTCTATATTTAGTAAATATTTTTTTCTATTTTACTGTACGATAGGGACACACGCTAGAATCGTTTTTAATTCAACTGTTTTTAACTTTTTTCGGCTGAATATTGAGTGTTTTTCGTCCTGTCGTCGTGATGTGCGCTAGCTCTGAGCTAGCACCCGGCCCCCCCGCGCCCTCCGGCCGCAGCTGACGTACGCCGTGCCGCGGTACACGTTTATATAAAAGAGGAACTTCACGAACAATCGGGACACACACTGGAATCGCTTTAATTCAACTTGTTTTGACTTGTTCGGCTGGATTGAGTGTTTTCGTGTCGTTGCGATGTGCCTCGGCTCCGTGCGCCCCCGCCCCCCCGCGCCCCCCCAGCCGGCACCGGTGCGTGTTTACACAAAGGAAGAACTCATGAAACTGCGGAGTATCGTCGTCTTAGCCGGAGATCGTCACGTTATCCCGGCGGACATCCTAAGGAAAACGCAAAGTTTGACATGGTCTATAAGAGATCTTCTACTGAGAGTGTTTTTCAGACTTCCTATAAGTGATCTGTTCTTCTGTATCTACCTCTGTATCTACCTGCGTTGCACCAATGAAATTTCCCCATGTGGGACAATAAAGGAATATCTTATCTTATCTTATAGCCACATTTAAATGTTTTACAGTGCTTTGGCACACTTTGTAAGAGTGGCAGAGTGTGTTTCTTGTTCCAGAGCCTGAGCTCTGCTACAAGAGCAAATTACATCACCCAAACAAAACAATATACTCTTACTAAATCAAATCTATATTGGACTTAAATTATAAAGTTTTTAATCATGAGGCCATATATATATATATATATATATATATATATATATATATATATATATATATATATACATACATACATTTAGTTTACTTTAAAAACATGATTATCTGATATAAAATATAATTAATTGATAAATTGTGAAAAATAATTAGTCCTACTCTTCATGTTAATTTAATTATATATATATATATATATATATATATATATATATATATATATATATATATATATATATATATATATATATATGTATATATATATATACATATATCCGTGGTTTAATTGCGGTGCCATGGGATGGTAACATCCGCAATAAGGAATACAAGAAACTAGAGAAATCCCAAGGCCTCAGAGAGTAGCTGGAGAAGGTCTGGAGCGTGAAGGTATCGGTGAGGCCCGTAGTGATCGGAGCACTTGGGGCAGTGACCCCCAAACTGGAGGAATGACTTGAGCAGATCCAGGAGGGACGTCGTAAATCTAGGAACAGCAAAGATACTGGGCAGAACCCTCAAACTCCCAGGCCTCTGGTGGAGGACCCGAGCTTGAAAAGGGAGCACCTGCGGAGGGTGAGGTGAGAGCTTTTATATATATATATATATATATATATATATATATATATATATATATATATATATAGGCGTACTGCATCTTGTGCTGTCGCAGAGGCAAAAACTTGGGGCTAGGAGGAGTTCGGAGAGGCCATGGAGGAGGACTATTGGTGGGCCTCAAAGAAATTCTGGCAAACCGTCCTGGCTGACACATCCCTACAACATCGCGTGGCGGTCTGCCTCTGGCCTGGCAGACCTGGGATATGGTACCTCTGCTCAAGAAGGGGGATCGGAGGGTGTGTTCCAATAATCCAGTAATCACACTCCTCAGTCTCCCCGGTCCAGGGTACTGGAGAGGAGAATCCGACCATGTTGGACTCCGCCAAGGCTGCCCTTTGTCACCGTTTGTAACCTTTGTTCATTAGATTTATGGACAGAATTTCTAGGCGCAGTCAGGGTTCGGACGGTGTGGTCAGGGGTCGGAGGGTGTGGTCAGGGGTCGGAGGGTGTCCGGTTTGGGGACCACAGGATCTCATCTCTGCTGTTTGCAGACGATGTTGTCCTGATGGCTCCATCAAACCCGGACCTGCAACATGCACTGGGACGGTTTGAGCCGAGTGTGAAGCGGCTGAGATGAGAATCAGCTCCAAATCAGAGGTCATGGTTCTCAACCGGAAAAAGGTGTCTTGCCCTCTTCAGGTGGGTGGGGAGTCCTTGCCCCAAGTGGAGGAGTTCAATTATCTTGGGGTCTTGTTCACGAGTGAGGAAAGGATGGAACGTGATTGACAGGCAGATCGGTGCAGCGGCTGCAGTGATGCGGTTGAGGTATTGGACTGTTTAGGTGAAGAAAGAGCTGAATCAAAAGGCAAAGCTCTTAATCTGTAGTGTTTTTATTTTTTTCTCAGTCCAAAATTTATGAGCAACAGGACAGTCCGAAAAAAGATGGTAATGATTGGTCTCAACACCACCATTTCTCCAGCAGTTAGCATTTCCTTGTGAATAGTGGGCATCAACATGATGTTATGAAAAAACGTGATTATTCCAACAGAATATGTGGTGTTCCACTGAGAAGAACCCTCAACTTCTCATTCACCTTCTGTTTTCAATTTGTTCTTAATATATTTAGAATATGTAAAGTATACACTTATATAATAACTTCTTTAATCATTTCAAACACACAGGAGCCCAATCTTCACCACGGGCCCGCTGCCTTTGTGTGAAAACTTATACAGCGAGCAATGATGTCTGTTTTATTCCGACTAATCAGAAAAGAAAGAGAGTTTGCTTTGCAACATTTAACTTTTCTGCTTCTGCTTTTCGGATGTAACGCCAGTCAGCCAATCACATTGCTGCATTGTCAGTCCAGTGTGTGATGTTCTGATCAGAACAAATGCAGAGTTCTGCACCACTTTTCATGTCAGCCTTATATTCTACCTCAAATCAACTTTTAAAAGAGCAATTAACATTTAGTTTACTTTAAAAACATCATTACCTGATATAAAATATAATCAATTGGTAAATTGTGAAAAATAATTAGTCCTACTCTTCATGTTAATTTAATAATATATATTTATTTTAAACCAGGCAACGCTTTAAGAGAAAAACTGGTTCATCCTAAGGACAAGATGCCGACAATTCTGTTTATTCTGTCCAATGCAGTGAAGACAATTGTAAAGAGCGGTAGAAATGACCCTTGGTCCAAATCAGGTCTACCAGAGCCCCTCCCCCGAGTGACGACGGAACATCTGAACTTGTACTTGTACTTCATTGTCTCCCGAGTACAACAGTGAGCTGTGTAACGTGAACATGATTTCACAGAATAACATCAGAATAAGTCTTTAATGAGGGGGCGTGGCCTGCTCCGCCCACTCTTCTTCATGTACTCTTCTACTGACACCAACAGTCACATTCTGTGTTTAACGGGTCAAGTGCTGCTCCGTCTGCTGTGATTTACGACTGCGCATTTTGAAAACGGAAACGCTAATATTAATAATAACCTAATGAGGATCCGCGAGGAGAAGGGGCGATTAGAGCCTGTATCTGAGGACGTGATTTATGACCCTCCCTCTGCTATTGAACTATACAAAAGAAACTGTCCGCCTTGACCACTCCATTAAAGTAAGACGAGCGCGTTATCAATGGCGCTCTTTCCAAGCAGCGGCTGTGTTCACTAATAGATCACCACTGTAGCTGAGCAAACGTACAGACACCAGCAAACGCACGGACACCAGCAAACACACAGACACCAGACAGAGCCACGTTTTGACTGATTATGCATTCTTTTTTCTTAAGCTATTCATAGACGATAGATTCATCATTCCAATTTGTCAAGCGAGCAAAGATTTCAATTAATTATGTGCGCGGGCAGGGAGAACGGGCCGTGTTCTGTCAGCACTAGTCGGGAGCCCCCATTTACCGGACTCAAAATAAAGAGGTATCAGAGAGCCGCTCCCGTCCTGCAGTAATTAATTTGATGAATGCCCCTACGGTACAAATAGTGGCAGCCGTGCATCTTCTCATCAGACAGGCGCGGCAGGTTGGGAGCGCGCTGCTAATTTGAAAGGGCCAGCTCATGTGTATAGGTGCAGGGCCGATCAGTCACGGGGAGGATCTTCGGGCTCCCTGCTGCACGGAGCCTGGGTGGGGGCCCTATGTTGGCTGTCAGCTTTGTCCTTGTGGTCGGGAGAGTCGCAGGACTTGGTGCTCAGTTGGGTGACTTTGAGGGTTAGCTGGGTAATGGGAGGCCGGTGGGATGAATGTGAGGGGCCGTTTCCCAGGTGTGAGCCGCTCAGACGGGCCCTTAGATCATGGAACACAAGACGGATGCATATTCTGATCAAAGGCAGTCAGAGGAGATGGAAGAGACTGCTGCAACGCAGGCTTTGTTCTGCCCACTCTGGCATCTGGTTTCATTATATGGAGAGGAAGATCAAATATATATATATACATATATATATATATATATATATATATATATATATATATATATATATATATATATATATTTAGAGAGAGTGAGAGAGTGTGTGAGAAAGAGAGTGTGTGTGTGTGAGAGAGGCTTGTGTAATGTGCTCTAACTCATGTGCTACATTCACTCATGTCAAAGTCAAAAACACCTAACATGAGCTCTAACATGAGCTCTAACATGAGCTCTAGCATGAGCTCTGACGTGAGCTCTAACATGAGCTCTAACGTGAGCTCAAACATGAGCTCTAACATGAGCTCTAGCGTGAGCTCTAACATGAGCTCTGATGTGAGCTCTAACGTGAGCTCAAACATGAGCTCTAACATGAGCTCTAACATGAGCTCTGACGTGAGCTCTAACATGAGCTCTAACATGAGCTCTGATGTGAGCTCTAACATGAGCTCTAGCGTGAGCTCTAACATGAGCTCTAACGTGAGCTCTAGCATGAGCTCTAACATGAGCTCTAGCGTGAGCTCTAACATGAGCTCTAACGTGAGCTCTAACATGAGCTCTAACGTGAGCTCTAACATGAGCTCTCATGTGAACTCTTACGTGAGCTCTAACATGAGCTCTAGCGTGAGCTCTAACATGAGCTCTAACGTGAGCTCTAACATGAGCTCTAACGTGAGCTCTAACATGAGCTCTCATGTGAACTCTTACGTGAGCTCTAACATGAGCTCTAGCGTGAGCTCTAACATGAGCTCTAACGTGAGCTCTAACATGAGCTCTAGCGTGAGCTCTAACATGAGCTCTAGCGTGAGCTCTAACATGAGCTCTAATGTGAGCTCTAACATGAGCTCTAGCGTGAGCTCTAACATGAGCTCTAACATGAGCTCTCATGTGAGCTCTAACGTGAGCTCTAACATGAGCTCTCATGTGAGCTCTAACGTGAGCTCAAACATGAGCTCTAACATGAGCTCTGACGTGAGCTCTAACATGAGCTCTAACATGAGCTCTGATGTGAGCTCTAACATGAGCTCTAACATGAGCTCTAACATGAGCTCTAACGTGAGCTCTAACATGAGCTCTAACATGAGCTCTAGCATGAGCTCTAACATGAGCTCTAGCGTGAGCTCTAACATGAGCTCTAACATGAGCTCTAGCGTGAGCTCTAACATGAGCTCTAGCGTGAGCTCTAACATGAGCTCTAATGTGAGCTCTAACATGAGCTCTAGCGTGAGCTCTAACATGAGCTCTAGCGTGAGCTCTAACATGAGCTCTAACATGAGCTCTGATGTGAGCTCTAACGTGAGCTCTAACATGAGCTCTAACATGAGCTCTAGCGTGAGCTCTCATGTGAGCTCTAACATGAGCTCTAACATAAGCTCTAACATGAGCTCTCATGTGAGCTCTAACGTGAGCTCTAACATGAGCTCTCATGTGAGCTCTAACGTGAGCTCTAACATGAGCTCTCATGTGAGCTCTAACGTGAGCTCTAACATGAGCTCTAACATGAGCTCTCATGTGAACTCTTACGTGAGCTCTAACATGAGCTCTAGCATGAGCTCTAACATGAGCTCTAACATGAGCTCTCATGTGAGCTCTAACATGAGCTCTAACATGAGCTCTCATGTGAGCTCTAACATGAGCTCTAACATGAGCTCTAACATGAGCTCTAACATGAGCTCTCATGTGAGCTCTAACATGAGCTCTAACATGAGCTCTAACATGAGCTCTAACATGAGCTCTAACATGAGCTCTCATGTGAGCTCTAACGTGAGCTCTAACATGAGCTCTCATGTGAGCTCTAACGTGAGCTCTAACATGAGCTCTAACATGAGCTCTCATGTGAACTCTTACGTGAGCTCTAACATGAGCTCTAGCGTGAGCTCTAACATGAGCTTTAACGTGAGCTCTAACATGAGCTCTCATGTGAGCTCTAACGTGAGCTCTAACATGAGCTCTCATGTGAACTCTAACGTGAGCTCTAACATGAGCTCTAACGTGAGCTCTAACATGAGCTCTCATGTGAACTCTTACGTGAGCTCTAACATGAGCTCTAGCGTGAGCTCTAACATGAGCTCTAACGTGAGCTCTAACATGAGCTCTCATGTGAACTCTTACGTGAGCTCTAACATGAGCTCTAGCGTGAGCTCTAACATGAGCTCTCATGTGAGCTCTAACGTGAGCTCTAACGTGAGCTCTAACATGAGCTCTAGCGTGAGCTCTAACATGAGCTCTAGCGTGAGCTCTAACATGAGCTCTCATGTGAGCTCTAACGTGAGCTCTAACGTGAGCTCTAACATGAGCTCTAGCGTGAGCTCTAACATGAGCTCTCATGTGAGCTCTAACATGAGCTCACTCTCAGTCATGATTCACTCATTTGATTAATTTATACAGGGAAAACCCAACAATAAACAAACAAACATAAGATATTAAAACACAAATAAAACATTTTTAAAAATGAACCAATACATAGAATCACATTTACACATACAATATGAGATCAAATTATATAAACAAGTGCATCTGTGGCTCGTCCTTGACCAGTTCTTTAAAATCATTAAAAGGCGAAAAATGATTTAATTAATTGTTTTCATTTTATGGGAAGAGGCAGGACACACTGGGGGCTCTCGACTGGCCTGGGAATGCCTCGGGGAGTTGGAAGAGAGGGGAGAAGGAAGTCTGGGAGTCCCTGCTTAGACTGCTGCCCCCGCAACCCGGCCCCGGATAAGCGGAAGAAGATGGATAGATGGAACTAATGTGCAATAAACTGGATAAATAATCAGGCAAAATGCCAAAAAGAGCCTTAAACACAAACAAAAGGCAGAACTGTAATGAACCTCAGAGCTGAACCTCAGAGCTGAACCTTAGAGCTGAACCTTAGAGCTGAACCTCAGAGCTGAACCTCAGAGCTGAACCTTAGAGCTGAACCTTAGAGCTGAACCTTAGAGCTGAACCTTAGAGCTGCACCTCAGAGCTGAACCTCAGAGCTGAACCTTAGAGCTGAACCTTAGAGCTGAACCTTAGAGCTGCACCTCAGAGCTGAACCTTAGAGCTGAACCTTCGAGCTGAACCTTAGAGCTGAACCTTAGAGCTGAACCTCAGAGCTGAACCTTAGAGCTGCACCTCAGAGCTGAACCTCAGAGCTGAACCTTAGAGCTGAACCTTAGAGCTGAACCTTAGAGCTGAACCTTAGAGCTGCACCTCAGAGCTGAACCTTAGAGCTGAACCTTCGAGCTGAACCTTAGAGCTGAACCTCAGAGCTGAACCTTAGAGCTGAACCTTAGAGCTGAACCTCAGAGCTGAACCTTAGAGCTGAACCTCTGAGCTGAACCTTAGAGCTGAACCTCAGAGCTGAACCTTAGAGCTGAACCTTAGAGCTGAACCTCAGAGCTGAACCTTAGAGCTGAACCTTAGAGCTGAACCTCAGAGCTGAACCTTAGAGCTGAACCTTAGAGCTGAACCTTAGAGCTGAACCTCAGAGCTGAACCTTAGAGCTGAACCTTAGAGCTGAACCTCAGAGCTGAACCTTAGAGCTGAACCTTAGAGCTGAACCTTAGAGCTGAACCTCAGAGCTGAACCTTAGAGCTGAACCTTAGAGCTGAACCTCAGAGCTGAACCTTAGAGCTGAACCTTAGAGCTGAACCTCAGAGCTGAACCTTAGAGCTGAACCTTAGAGCTGAACCTTAGAGCTGAACCTTAGAGCTGAATGCATAAAATATCACCATAATCTAGAACTGAGTATTGTGTGATCTGGATGAACTGTTTTCCACACGTTTTATCTCTAAAGAAGAATGACAATGACTCTAAGATTATTCATCAGCTCTTGAATGAGTTTGTTGAAGGAGAGTTTATCATCGATCCAGATGCTCAAGTATTTGTAATCGAGTACTTGTTCAATCATATTACCATCAAGTGTATGAATAGATATATTGTTTGGGTCACTTGAGTGTCTTTCGGAGAACTGCAGGCAATTAGTTTTATTTGAATTCATTAATAATTTTAAATGAACAGTTTTGTTGGATGGAGTGAAAATCCTCTTGAATATGTTGACTCACTTGAGCAGCAGGAGGCGCTCTAACAAGTGGATGCTACTGTGCTCGTCCACTCCGGTTGGTCTGATCATGTTATTTCTGTATATCAGACTTATTTATCCAGTAAAGTATGAGCTCTCAGAAGAAGCTAAAGCTTAATTACAGACATTACATGAAACAAGTACAACTACACATCAAGTTGCTGTTTTTGATATCCCACTGTTGTGCCTTAGACCGGCCACAATAAAAGGCCACTCAGATTTTTTTTTTATTGAGAATATCTGGTGTGACCACCAAAAATGGCTGACAAAGGTGCTGGCTATTGGCAGGAACTGGAAAATGCTTTCTTATACGCAAATCCAGGGCATCCCAAACATGCATCCCACATGTCATAGTTCAAGTGACATACCTTGGAGTTCAGCTCACACAAAAAAACTTGCTGGCTGGGGTTTACATTGTCTGAAAAATGACCTTTATTTCAGCTCAAATCAGAGCGTTGCTGGTGTGTCCCAGAATATGAAGCTCAATGGTGCTCATATTGAGAGTAATGTTGTGCTGGGGGTTCCTGTGCAGGCCTTACTGGCAGATAACAGACGCGTGAGTCATTTGGAGGAAGTTAAGAATCCCTGGGTAAAATCTGTTCTTACAACATTGAAGGAGCTGATCAAAACATACAAACTAAACAAAGATGTTACAATCTTAAACTGATTGGTTTATGGCCAATGTTTTGTTCCAAACAGAATTGACCTGAGATTCAAGGTCTAGATTACCAAAGGTAAAAAGGTTTTTCACCAGATTATAAAAGATCCCCCTTCACACACAGTTCGGGCCCTGGAAACCATCTCCTCGAGTGGGGCGGACGCTTCACTTCTCTGGCATTGCCCTTGGGCAAACATAAAACACATAACAGACATAGAACAAGACATCCACCAACATAAGAAACACAATCATAGAACGGATTAAGTAAAATAAAAGTCCCACTGGTTCCACAGTCTGAATGTAATTTTTTACATTTGTTTAATGTCACAATGTCACTGTCACATGTGACTTAGTCATTAGTGAGGTCTGTATCAGCCATTTCTTTGTGATGGCCTTTTTTTCCTGCAGCCAGAAGAGCATTTCAAAGGTATTCGTTAATTGTGTCCATAGCAGGAGTTTTGAGGCCCAGATAGATAGTTCTAAAGTTCAGAGGGATGGCAATGTCAAAAACAGTCTGCAGTGCACTGTGAACTTGAGTCCAATAGTATTGAACGACAGGACAGTCCGAACACATAGTGTTTTGACTCCTGGAGTCGCAGTTTCTCCAACTGTTGCATTTCCCTGTGAATAATGAGCACTTCGACCTGGTGTCAAGAAAAAATAGGATACATTTTTCCAGAAAATTCCGTCCAGACATGTGATTTTAAGATGTTAACATCGTTGTTTAGTTGTATATTTTGATTAGCTCCTTCCATGTTGTAAGCACTTATTTTATCCAGGGATTCTCAACTTCCTCCAAATGATCGTTGCAGGAACCTCAGCACAACATTAATATGAATATTTTTCCAGACTCCTTCTTCTTTTGATGATAGAGTTTTTAATCAGATTTGGGATTTCTTGCCATACAAATCTTGAGATTATTCTATTCCTCTCAAACAGCTGGTTGGGGATGGAAATCGGGAGTCTGGAACAGTTAGTTTCAATCCTTTGACTTAAATATGGGAGGCCATTTTTGCGAGATTGTTCTTTATAGTGGAGAAAAGAGTATAGTTTTTTGATTGTTGATCGTTCTTTATGGAGGATCACACCTAAATATTTAAGAAAGTCCGTTAGCCATTTAAATGGGTACATCTTTATAAAGGACAGAGGTGGGCGCCAGTAAGAGAGAATTTCAGTGTTTTGTACATTCAATTTGAATCCAGACATTGGAGCAATATCATGAAGGAAATGCATCACATTGGATATAAACATTTCTGGTTTATATATAAATATAGCAAGACATCATCTGCAGCAGACAGTTTTATGTTCCGTCCCATCAATTGAGACACCATAAATTGTACCAGATTGTAAAATCTGTCACTTTGTACCAATGGTTCCAGGTAAAAAGTGAACAACAGAAGGACCAACAAGTGCCACATCCCTGCCCCACCCCTATTTCCACCCCTATTACGGCTTTGTTTTGTTGTTTTTGTATTTGGCTCATTATGTGTAAGGATCGTCTTATGTTTGTCGTTTGGTAATGAATTCTGTCTGATCATTGTGAAATGAGTTTTGGAGTATTTGTTCCATTCTTTTGGATATAATTGTGTAAATATGATTCAGAACATTCAGAATTGAGATTGGTCTATATGAGGCACAGTCACGTCGGTCCTTCCCTTCTTTAGGTATTAGAGATATGATGGCTTCTTTTCAACTCAGAGCAGTCTAAGTGCCCAGTTAAACGTTGATAAAAGCAGAAGAGTAAGTGTGTTTTAGAGCTTTATACCACTCTGAGTGACCCTGTCACCAGAGATATATTGTTTTTTAGTCTTTTGATTGAACTTTGAATTTCAATAGTGGTTATTTCAGCACCTAATTGTTTTGTTTTTGTTTTGCTCTTCGGTCATGGCAGGTAAATTGTCCAAAAATAATTGTATTTCGTCTTTTTGGTTTCCTGACATTTTGATGAAAAGTTTTTTTGTAAATTGATTCAAATGCTAATTATATTTGGTTAAAATTATGTTCTTAGAATTATGTTTTGGATTAGAACTTTTTCTCTGCTTGTTTTCTAAGTTTCGAAAGCCAATAATTGTGAGAATTTTGAACCGCTATCATTATATCTTTGTTTGGTGAAGAGCATTTTTTTTTTTTTTATTCTGTGAAACCAGGTCACTTCTCCTCTTTTTATTTTCCTGTGGCATTTGAGGATCCATGTTTTCAGCATGTTTTGTCTCCAGCAGCTTCAGTTTGTTCTGCAAATCATTATAGTTTTTCTGCCTTTGTTTCATTTTGGCTGAGGCAACAGCAATTACACTGCCCCTCAAAACTGCCTTTGCTGCATCCCAGAGAATGGTGGAGAAACTTCACCATTGTCATTTTCCTCTGCAGACATTTTTTTTTTACAGATTGTGGGTCATTGAGTAGACGAGCATTTTTTTGGTTTCTGTTCCAGATCTACAGTGATCTAAATAGGAGCATGACTTAAGTCCATTGTACTTATGTCTGCCCCTGTGATTTTGGACCTATCTTTGGTGAAAATAAATACATTTACTATGTGTATACTCTTATGTGTATATTGGCAGACATTAGGATTCAAATCAAATCAAATCAATTTATTTTTGTAAGGCCCAAAATCACAACAACAGTTGCCTCTGAGGGCCACAGGGAGAAATGAATCAACAATGTCTGTGGTGGCGATGGAGTCAGACAATGTCTGTGGTGGCGATGAAGTCAGACAATGTCTGTGGTGGCGAGGGACGATGTCCCAGGGTCCTCTGTCCTTAGACTCTCCTTCTCGGCCAGGAAAAACTACAAAAAAAACCTCTTTGGGAAAAAAGCGTAGAAACCTGGAGGAGTTCCAGTGAAGGAGAGATCCGACTCTCACAGACGGACAGACGGACACGAGGAGACTGGAGCTGGACCCACTCTTCAGGCAGAAGAGGGACCGTCTGAGTCGAGCTGGACCCACTCTTCAGGCAGATGAGGGACCGTCTGAGTCGAGCTGGACCCACTCTTCAGGCAGAAGAGGGACCGTCTGAGTCGAGCTGGACCCACTCTTCAGGCAGAAGAGGGACCGTCTGAGTCGAGCTGGACCCACTCTTCAGGCAGAAGAGGGACCGTCGGAGGCGAGCTGGACCCACTCTTCAGGCAGATGAGGGACCGTCGGAGGCGAGCTGGACCCACTCTTCAGGCAGAAGAGGGACCGACTGAGGCGAACTGGAGCCACTCTTCAGGCAGATGAGGGACCGTCCACACAGGGCAGGGACCACTTCACCAGGGGAGGGGCATCTGGGTCCACAGGTCCTCAGGAGTGAGAGAAAGAAAAGAAGGCGGTGAACAGTTTGCAAGTGGAATCAAAAAATAAATATTGTTTGATAGCATAAGTAGTCAGAAGAAGAAGAGGATAGTGCTCAAGCTGTCATACTTCCCCCAGCACAGTTACTCCTAGGGCAGCGTAGCTAAAGCTGTGGGTTTATCTTTCTGTTCCTAACTACTCTGACCATAAGCGATTTCGAAGAGGAACGTTTTAAGCCTGGACTTAAATGAAGAGACTGTGTCAGCATATTTAACATGGGTCGGGAGCTGATTCCATAACACAGGAGCTTGGTAGCTAAACGCTCTACCTCCTACAGTACTTTTAGAGACTCTTGGCACCACCAGAAGGCCGGCATTCTGAGAGCGAAGAGCTCTGTTTGGATGATATGGTTCTATAGCATCTTTGAGGTAGGATGGGGCCATGTCATTTATGGCTTTGTAGGTCAAGAGTAGAATTTTGAATTTGATTCTGGACTCGACGGGGAGCCAGTGAAGAGACTTCAGCACTGGCGTAATGTGCTCTCTTCTTTTTGTTCCTGTTAGTAATCTTGCTGCTGCATTTTGAACCAGTTGAAAGCTTTTTATGGAGCTTTTAGGACACGCTGCAAGCAGGGAGTTACAGTAGTCTAATCTAGTCGTTACAAATGCATGGATAAGTTTTTCAGTATCACTTTTAGGCAGGATTCTTCTGATTTTGGCGATGTTGCGCAAATGGAAATAGGCTGTTTTACAAGCTTGATTTATATGAGCTTTAAATGAGAGCTCCTGGTCAAATAAGACTCCAAGGTTTCTTACAGTAGAACTGGAGGCTACACTGACATTGTCCAGTGTGACTATCTGCTCAGATAGAGCGTCTCGTAGATGTTTAGGGCCAAGCACAATGACCTCGGTTTTTTCAGGGTTAAGAAGCAGGTAGTTTAGTGTCATCCAGGTTTTTATCTCCTTCACACAAGCACTAAGTCTGTCTACTTGATCGCTCTGATCAGGTTTCATTGATAAATACAGCTGAGTGTCGTCTGCATAGCAGTGGAAGTTAATGTCATGCTTTCTGATAATGTTGCCTAATGGCAGCATATAAAGAGTAAACAGAATTGGACCGAGTACCGAACCCTGTGGCACACCGTAAATTACTTTAGAGCTTGGTGAGGAGCTCTGGTTTACATTAACAAATTGGAACCTATCAGATAGATAGGATTTAAACCAGCTGAGGGCTGTTCCTCCAACACCTACATCACATTCTAACCTCTGCAGTAGAATGTTGTGGTCGATGGTGTCAAACGCTGCGCTGAGGTCCAACAGAACCAGGATTGAGACCAGTCCATCGTCTGCGGCTAATAACAAATCATTTGTGACTTTAACTAGTGCAGTTTCAGTGCTGTGGTGGGCTCTGAACCCTGACTGGAAAACTTCAAATAAGTTATTGTCCTGCAGGTGGCGACAAAGCTGTTTTACTACAACTTTTTCAAGGATTTTAGAGACGAAGGGAAGATTTGAAATAGGTCTGTAGTTTACCAATAGGTCGGGATCTAGATTAGGCTTTTTCAGAAGAGGTTTAATGACTGCATGTTTGAAGGACTGTGGAACATAGCCACTTTGGAGTGAAGTATTTATTATATTAAGAATAGAGTCTATAATTAGGGGAAGAATGTCTTTGAGGAGTCTGCTTGGAATGGGGTCTAGGACACAAGTTGAGCTTTTAGAGGACATAATGGCTGAAGTTATCTCTGCTTGATCAACAGCTGTGAACCTTTCTAGGTTTACAGGTGGATTTATATGGGACGTTAGATTTAGAGCTTGGGCTAGTTCAGGGCTAATAGCGGGGGTAATTTCATCTAATTTATCTCTGATTGTTTTTATTTTATTGTTAAAAAATAGGAGGAAATCATCAGAGCTAAGTGTAGCTGGGATTGAGGGCTCTACTGCACTGTGACAGTTTGTTAGCCTAGCTACAGTGCTGAAAAGGAATTTAGTGTTACTTTTGTTGACTTCTATTAGATTTGAATAATATCTGGTTTGGGCCTTACGCAGAGCCTGCTTATAGGACAGCAGGCAACTTTTCCATGCTTTTAGGGATTCTTCGGTGTGAGAGCGACGAAATAATCCCTCTAACTTTCTAACTCTTTGTTTATGTGAACGCAGTTCTTGGTTGTACCATGGGGAGGCGCGCTTTGGCCTAATGACCTTCTGTTTTAACGGTGCTGCAACATCAAGAGCAGACTTCAGAGAATTCATGGTCAAGTCGACACATTGATCACTTAAACTGGGACTAAAACTGTTCTCAGCAGGATCACATGACATGATCACATGACATGATCACATGACATGATCACATGACATGTCACTGAATATTGGCTCTATTATTTCTTTGAATTTTGAGATAGATTTTTCAGATATTGTCCTTTTCATTATAACTTTATTTTGTGGGACTGGATGATCTTTAAGAATAAACTGAAAGGTAATTAGGAAATGATCTGACAATATAGGGTTTTGAGGGAGGACAATGAGGTCACTAATCTCTGTTCCATACGTTAGGACAAGATCCAGAGTGTTCTTGTGAGTGTGAGTCGGTTTATTTACATTCTGAGTGAAACCAATGCTGTCTAACAAGGCGCTGAAGGCATTACTGAGAGCGTCATCACTCATGTTCACGTGGATATTAAAGTCTCCAACTATAACTATTTTATCCCAGGCTAACACTAAGTTTGATATAAAGTCAGAAAACTCTGTTAAAAACTCTGAATAGGGACCAGGAGGTCGGTAGATAACTATGAACAAAACTCCTTTTTGGTTTTTCATATTTGGACATGTGATTGACAGCATAAGGCTTTCAAATAAGTGAAATGCATTGTTAGTTTTAGGGCTCATGAGTAGGCTTGAGTGGGAGATCACTGCCACACCACCACCTCGGCCTGTGCTCCTGGCAGTCTGAAAGTTAACATGGCTGGGTGGGGTGGACTCATTTAGTCTGACGTAGTCGTCTTGTTGAAGCCACGTTTCAGTTAGAGCTAGAAGATCTATGTTATAGTCACTAATTAATTCATTAACTAAGAGCGATTTGGAGGAAATTGCTCTAATGTTTAGCAGTCCACATTTTACGTGTTTATTCATTTGTGTATTTGTGTCATTTGTGATTGTTATTTTCCTTAAGTTATTTGGTCTGACGCCTGAAATATTTTTTCTGAGATGTGACTTTTTGGCATTATTTGTACGAGGGACACGAGGGACACGAGGGACACGAGGGACACGAGGGACACGAGGGACACACACAGTCTCTATCTGTCTTGAATCTGAACACTTCACATGTAACAGAACGGGCGAGAGTTCAGCGACAGAGGAGCGTCTTGAACTGCTGCTCTGCACCTGGGGCTCATCCCTAGATGGTCACTTAACACGACTAAGACTATCGGTCAAATTCCGAACTAATAGGGATATACCCTCCGAAGTCGGATGGATGCCATCCCTGCGTATGAGCCCGGGCTTTCCCCAAAACGCACTCCAGTTATCAATAAAGACAACGTTGTTTTGAGGGCACCATCTGGATAACCAGTTGTTGAATGCTGAGAGACGGCTGTACAATTCAGCATTGATCCGATTGGGCAGGGGACCAGAAAATATTACAGTGTCCGACATCGACTTCGCTAGGTCACACACCGCGGCTACTTGAACTTTGAGCACCTCTGATTGTCTCCGCCGGGCGTCGTTACCGCCTGCGTGAACCACGACTCGCCGGAAACGGGTCCTACTCCGCTTTAAGATCCTAAGGTTTCCTTCGATGTCACCCATTCTGGCCCCCGGGTAACACCTAACGCTAGCAGCTGGCAGCTTCACGTCTCTAACAATAGAACTCCCGATTACAAGAGTTTCTCTCGTGTGTTCAGCGGGCGTGTGATCGCTGAGGGGAGAAAACCTATTATAGACGTGAAGCTCACGGCGCTCTGAGGTTCGGCGCTTAGCGCCTTGTCGCCTCCGAACTGTCACAAAATGGTCCCTATTCTGTTCCTGGTCTAGTCCCGGCTGCACGGGAGACGCTGAGGGGCTGAGCTCGGCCTTACTGCTACTGCTAATGCTAATGCTACGCCCTGCAGCGCGGTCCGGTAGCCCTCGCGCTAAAACCGAACTATAACTGGACTTTAGCTCCTCTAAACAGCGGATCCGCGCTTCTAACTCCGTAACCCTGGCCTCCAAAACTACCACTACACTGCACTTCACGCACCTATCATCAGAGAAGGAGCCAGGGTTCTGACTCGACATATGACAGCTCAAACAGGTAAAGGTAGATCCAGCCATGACGCTAGCGGCTAGGCTACGCTAGGCTAGTTCAGGCTGGAGCTAGAGAGTGAGGAGGGCTTTTTAATCCACGAAATACTGAAAAGCGAGCGGCTTGAGGCTCCGGATTGTTTGCGGAGAAATCAAACGTTCACTTTCGTGTATATGATGCGTAAATAGTGTGTATAATTCGTGGATTAATCGGTAAAAGGCTCTAAGAACGAACAGCTCTGAAAACGCGACACACTCACCGGAAATGACGTCACCAAAGATGCATCCCTCTCCAGCTATCAATCAGCCCTGCATTATGTATTAATTTTACGAAATGTAGTATTTATAGATTCATCAGTACTTTGTGAGGTTGACACATCTAATGTTGGCTGAACAAGTAAGTTCCAGTCTCCACCACAGACAAGGGTTTACTCAGAGTGGTTTGCAATCAGATTCACAACTTCAGTATAGAAAGTGAGGTCGCCTCCTGGTGGAGCAGATACATTTATCATAGTAGACACACTTCCATTAATAGTTCCTTAGACCAGTACAAATCTGCCATCTTTATCTTTGTGTTCAAAACTCTGTTCAAAGGCTGTTCTGCTTGAGATCAATATAGCCACACCCCTCTTATGTTTGTTTTGGAATTTCAGTATAATTGGTCGCTGGTTCGGAGCCATTTTATAGTCAAGTCTTTGTTGGAAGCCTGAGACATTCGGGGATCCAGGTCTCCATATACCTGACCACATCCTGGGTCTCCCCTGGTGAACTCGTAATAAGAACGGATTATTTCCATGGTTAGGACTGCAGCTAGACAAAGCATCCGTCCTGTATTTTCCTGCGTGTTGTCCAGTTGATGGTTGTGGGTGGTTGGAACATTCATTTCCAAAATTACGAGTATGTCACTGTGAATAAAACCTCACAAACCTAAATATATCTCCAAATCGGAAAAAGACTAGGTCAAACTAAAGGATGAAGACCGCACAAATGTTATGAACTAGAGATCTGAGCACAAAAGCAGCTCTCTGGGTTGAAGAAAAAACAAAAGCACAGCGTTTGACAAACACACCGCAAGGTATGAAAAGAAGCCTTGAGACTTGTTTAAAAGCTTTGTTCACGGAGTTCAACGACGACATAACAAGTCAGATAAAGGAAGAACACAAGGAAAAAGTACGCTGCAGTTTATGCCAAGACGTGAACAGAAAGCGTAATGACCTGGCTGAGAAAGAACAAAGAATTGATCAGCTGGAAATCAGAGAGGGGAAAATGAACAAGATAATTAAACAACTGCAACAAGAGCAAATAGAAATGACAGAAAAACTAGATTTTTTAGATTGAGTTTAAGGTATTGTGAAGGATTTTCATAAGTTTTTTTATCAGCAATACTTCTTAAAAATAGCCTAATAGTCGTTTAGCGTTTAGTAGTTGGATCTGAGTGCTGCTTTTGACACTGTTGATCATGGTCTAGTCTCTTATAGAGACTAGAGGACTGGGTGGGCATCACTGGCACTGCCCTAAACTGGTTAAGGTCCTATCTGGAAGACAGGAAGTACTTTGTTGAAATTGGTAATTGCGTCTCAGAACCTGTGGGGTTCCCCAAGGGTCAGTCCTGGGACCCTTTCTGTTCAACCTCTACATTCTGCTGTTTGGTCAGTTGATACGCAGTGAAAATATCTCCTATCAGAATGATGCAAACCACACTCAGATCTATGTTTCACTGTCGCAGGTGAATATGGACCAGTGGATTCTGTCACTGCATCCAACAGATCAGTTTGTGGAGGCAGAACTTTCTCCAGCTGAACTCAGACAAGACTGAAATAATCGTTTTTGGCCCACAGAAACAAAGAGAAAGTGTTAGCGTCACCTCCAGAGTCTCGCTCTAAAACCTACAAACCAAGTTTGAAATCTGGAGTAATAATGGACTCAGACTTGAACTTTAACAGTCACATCCAATCAATAACATCAGCAGCTTTTTACCATCTTAAAAACATTGCCAAAATCCAAAGTCCATTAGATAAGACTCTCTGTAACGGCCTCTCCAAACGAGCTGTAAAACAGCTGCAGTTCATCCAGAACGCTGCTGCTCGGATCCTAACTAGAACCAGGAAGTACCATCACATTAGTCCTGTTCTCAGGTCTCTGCACTGCCCCCTGTGGCTCAGAGAAGAGACTTTAAAGCAGCTCTGCTTGTGTACAAGTCTCTCCATGGCCTAGCACCAAAGTACATCTCAGACATGTTAGTGCCATATGAACCATCTCTGACTCTGAGGACCTCAGGGACCGGCCTCCTGCTGGTGCCAGAGTCAGGACTAAACATGGACCGGCCTCCTGCTGGTGCCAGAGTCAGGACTAAACATGGACCGGCCTCCTGCTGGTGCCAGAGTCAGGACTAAACATGGACCGGCCTCCTGTTGGTGCCAGAGTCAGGACTAAACATGGACCGGCT
>NW_027316389.1:38348855-38411355 GCF_026437365.1 Eucyclogobius newberryi | reverse complement strand
CTGAATTATATACGGGGCTTTAATGTTATCTGCAAATATGCAATATTGACTTAAGAGTTAAAAAAGTATTTGGAGAAATTGTACTTGGCGTAAAATGTAATTGAGAGTAAGCAAGTACATTTTATTTGTATAGCACCTTTCATAGACAGAAGTCACAAAGTGCTTCACAAAAGCACAGAATGAAATAATAAAAACACAAAAAACTTACAATGAGCAATACACATCGAACAATATGTGACGGACCGTGGATAAACCAGTTACAAGTCTACCCGGAGACATTTTGAGTTATTCACAGATTATGAAAGTCTGACCCCGCACGCAGAGGCGCGCTGTGCTGACCCGGCAGTCAAATCAGTCCCTAAAGCAAATGCAATTAAAAGGCCAGACTGAATAAAAAGGTTTTGAGCTTTAAAAGCAACAACAGAATCCAGTGACCGCAGGGAGAGCGGAAGATCATTCCAGAGTCTGGAACGACCTGGAAGGATCTGTCTCCTCTGGAAACGAGTGCGAGGAACCAACGAGAGAGCTCATTTTGTTTAGAAAGGAAAAAAAACTTTTACAATAGTCTAAGCGTGAAGATAAAAAAGGACACATCACTAAACTCTTTAATTATCTTTCCCAGGGGGATTACATAAAGTAAAAATAAGACAGGACCCAAAACGGAGCCCTGAGGAACTCCACACAACAGATCAGCTGAATCAGTGTCACTGGACAGTTTCAGCAATGCGGTTTCCGTAGAATGATGTTTTTGGAAACCAAATTGAAAAGAGTCATGAATGTTAGACTATTCGTGGTGCATCCATCTGTATGTACATGTTTATGTACATGTTTATGTACATACAGATGACTATGTATTTGCTACAAAACGTCCCCTTTAAATTTCCATGTATAAACTCAACAGTACATGAGACTGATTGAGAAAGATACACTCGGCAGCAAATTGCCCTAGTCCAGCTGAAGCAGGCCAACATCTTCTGCAAACAGCACAGATGAGTTCCTGGGCTCCACTAACACAGCGTCAGGCCCGCATGAAAGGTGCTCAGGCCCGAGCAGCCTCACGGAGACTGAAGAGAAGACACATGGAGCGAGTCAGGAGAAGCATTTGCCGCTGCTGTCTGTGTCTCTATGATGAAGTGCAGCTCATAAAGCTCATAGAACAGGGCTACATAAGTAAAAAGTTTGCTGAATATGTTCAGCTTCAATTCAATATGAGTTTAACACCAGAAATCACAACAACAGTTGTCTCTAAGGGCAACAGAAGGGGAAACCAGTGCTTCGAGGCAGATAAACATCCAGTCATCCGGAGTAGAGACCATTTCTCCAGGCAGTTGAGGAACAGCCAGATCAACAGGTCATCTCTGTGCCTGTTCCACTCCCACTCCTAACTGTCCTGACCATAAGCCATTCCAAAGAGGAACGTTTTAAGTCTGGTCTTAAATGTAGAGACTGTGTCGACCTCTTTAACATGGACAGGAGCTGATTCCATTACACAGGAGCTAAACGCTCTACCTCCTACTTTGCTTTTAGAGACTCTTGGAACCACCAGAAGGCCAGCATAGCAGAGTGAAGAGCTCTCTTTGGATGATATGGTACTATAGCATCGTTGAGGTAGGATTCGAGCACCGGCGTAATGTGTTCTCTTCTTTTAGTTCCTGTAAGTAATCTTGCTTCTGCATTTTAAACCTGCTGAAATCTTTTTATAGAGCTTTTAGGACACGGTAGTTTCAGTAGTCTAATCGAGCATCACATTTAGGCAGGTATTTATCATTTTAACTATATTACGCAAAAAAATGTATATACCCTTTGAACGAGAGCTCCTGGCCAAATAAGACTCAAAGGTTTCTTACAGTAGAACTGGAGGCTACACTGACATGGTCTAGTGTGACTATCTGCTCAGATAAAGCGTCTCGTAGATGTTGAGGGCCCAGCACAATGACTTTGTTTTTTTCAGGGTTAAGAAGCAGATAGTTAAGTGTCATCCAGGTTTTTATCTCCTTCCACGTCTGTCTACTTGATCACTCTGATCAGGTTTCATTGATAAATACAGCTGTGTGTCATCTGCAGACCAGTGGAAGTTAATGCCGTGCTTTCTGATAAATGTTACCTAACGGCAGCATGTAAAGAGGAAATAGAATTGGACCGAGTACTGACCCCTGTGGCACACCATAAGTTACTTTAGAACAAGGTGAGGATCTCTGGTTCACACCTCTTCTACCTCTGGTATAAATAGGATTTAAATCAGCTGAGAGCTGTTCCTCCGACACCTACATCACATTCTAACCTCTGCAGAAGAATGTTGTGGTCAATTGTGTCAAACGCTGCACTAAGGTCCAACACAACCACTGTCTCTGTGGGCTGGTTAAGTCAGTCCAAGCCAGTCTTCCTTTTGATGTTTAATCAATGTGTGATGCTTGTAGTGTCACTCTAGACATCGAAAAGCATACATTTTGTGTTGACGAGCGGCTTCGGGTGCGACCTGAGGCTCGCGGCTGCGCAGCGCTTTGACTTGCTGTCTGAAAACTCTGATCTGCTAAATCTGGATATTTTTAGATTCAACGCTGTGCATGGGTTTTTCACAGAATGTGAAAATGTGTGTAGAAGGTTTGTCTCATAAATATTCACAAAGGTTCACACTCACACAAAAAAGTTGTATTTCACAAATGTGTGCAAATCAAATTTTATGTAGCTAAATCTACAAATGCAAGTCAGGATTTGTGAAACAAAATCTGGGATTTAAAGCACAGATTCCCAAACCAAAAATATGGTTTTATTCAGAAACTGATACTGGAGAATTTGATTTTTCATGGATGAATCCATAAATGCAAGTCAGGCATTGTTCCATTGTCTGCATCAATAAATTCATATGACACAAATTTCACCCCATACCTCCAGCCCAGTGAACAGCCCCAGGGAGGTCAGGACAGCACTGACGAAGAGAAGAGAATATACCACACGAAAGAGCCAGGCACTTGCTTTTGAAGAAGTCGCCCAGCTCTTCCTCCAGGGCGGGGGCTCGATTAACCATACCAGGTGGAAGTGGTCTTGATTAAGCAGGAAATACGTGGCAAGTGCTTTACATGTGCAGTATTGTAAAATACTCAGCACCTC
Source organism: Eucyclogobius newberryi (assembly GCF_026437365.1). Lineage (NCBI taxonomy): Eukaryota > Metazoa > Chordata > Actinopteri > Gobiiformes > Gobiidae > Eucyclogobius > Eucyclogobius newberryi. The sequence goes on along the minus strand of NW_027316389.1, from coordinate 38,408,247 downwards.
CGTCTGTTATACATGTGCATACATTATATTATGTATGACATACTTTTCAGTCCATTTTAAGCCCAGAGACAGTAGGATAGTACAAGGTAAAGTGTAGGTCACACAAGTATTTGGGCTGTTATGGTGCGTTTAAGCAAACTCTGAGACATCAGATGACAGTTAGCGGAGCAGGCGACAGTTAGCGTGGAGCAGGGAGGCAGCTGAATCAAATGTGAATGTCTCATTAGATCAGTGTCGCGCTGCACTTTAAATAGAGGCTAAAGCAGCTCTGCCTAAGCCCCATCTGTTCCCAGCACAGCCCCACAGACATGCCACTGTTTTAAGGCACAATTGATCCCTTAATAATGCCACGGCCACTATGTGACCCTCGACAGGGGGCCTGCTTCTGAAGGGGGGCTGGTGTCCATACTCATCATGCTCACTGCACACTAATGTTGGACTACAGATGCTGGAGAGGAATGTGATGTGAGAGGATTTTTGATTTGTAGAAATGTCATTTAGACAAAACAAGGTATAATGCAAAATTGATAAGAAATGGCCTATTTTAAATGAATCAAAACAATTAAATGGAGGTGAGGATATTCTAAACATAATAGCTGTGCAGCTATACTGTTAGTTTGATTGGCAGTCCAAACCTTGTAAAACACATCCTGATGTTTTGTTGCTCTGGCATCAGACGGGGCACTCTTTAAAAAAAGGTAGGTCCCCACTGGACCCGTGCCGTAGGAATTTTTCTCAAACTGGACCTTGATGAAAGTTGATTTGTGACCCCTGGTCTTTAGGTTTCCTTCGACACAGTTTCCTTCTGGCCAGCTTCCCACCAGCTCCGGTCAGATCAGGGTTAACAAAATCCTTAAACATACAGACATATGAAAAATAAATAATCTAACATTTCTCCCAAATGTATGTTGCACCTCTGAATGTTCTCAACATTTGGATACAGTGTTGGGTTTAACTAAGTTATTAATACATACATAGTTACTGTAATTAAACTACTTTTTGAAGAAACCTAATAAAGCATTACTGTAAAAATGATTAGTATAATTAATACTAATTACATTACATTGCCATTTGAGACAATATAACTTATTGTTTTCTCATTAATTTATTGTAATAAAATGTAAAAGCACATTCCTTTGTACATGATAAATGTAAATAAAGTAATCCCAAAGTAATGTAACTTATGCCACTAACATTAAAAAAGGTTCAGTTGTATCAACTCGACAAAAACAAGACATTTCCGGTTGTCATCCAAGAGTCATGCTCAATCTACAGATCTAGTCTGGGAACTCATGCCCACTGGGCGGAGCCTGTTAATCTATTTGTTTACACTGTTTTAAGTTTCACCTGGAACTGATTTTCTTTGTTGGACCAACAGCCGCTCCCTCATCACTGATGAGTACCTGATTAGCATCTGAATGACCCAAGGTGATCCCGCCCCATGGTTTCAAAATGCTGTTCTACACTACAGGTAAATTGAACCTTAAACCTCTATTTCTGTTTAAAGAAGGATTCACTTTTTAAACAAAAATGGCTTCCTTAACATTTTTAAACAGACTTTTCTCCTGCTTAAAATCCTAGAAATGTGCGTGCCATTTGTGCCTTTTGTTAAGAAGCTGTCTCCCCTATGAAATGCAACTTTCCTCACTGGTGTAAAATAAACAGGAATGTCCTGCTGTCTATAAATCCTTTGTAGTTTTTCAGACAGTCCAGACACATAAGGAATAGACACTCCATTCCTTCTTGGTTCCTTTTCCCTTTTTAAGAGCCTGAGCAGGGAAACCATAGACTGAGCATTCTGGACATTCTCCTTCAACATCCGTGTTGTAATGTCCTGAACACCCCCAGCTAGAGCAGGTACTGATCTGTGTGTGTAGGTTTCCTATTTACTTCTATCTGGAGCTTCCTGTCCTCTCCTCTGATAGTTGAACAATCAAAAAAGGTCAAGCGGTTCTCTTTAGTGTCTTCTCTGAGAACGCTTCCAGCAAATGTGTCATCCACAGCAAAGACTTGGAATATGAGCCTGAAAAGGGGTCAATGCCTTCTTGTCAAAGTGCTCCATGTACAAGTTGGCCACGATAGAAGAGACGGAAGAGCCCATGGCACAGCCGTGAATCTGTCTGTAGAAGTGTCTCCGAGATTGAAAGTATGTGGTGTTCAGGAACACAACATCAATCTCAATATGTTTCCATCGAGCTTCATATTCTGGCTCACACCAGCAACGCTCTGATTTGAGCTGAAGTGAAGGTAATTTTTCAGACAATGTAAGCCTCCTTTTTATTTTGATGAATGTAGAGTTTTATAAATTGGATTCAAGGTTTCTTGCCTTGCCATACAAATCTAGAGATTTCTTTATCAAATAGCCGGTTGGGATGGAAATTGGGAGAGTCTGGATCAGATCAGATTTTAAAGATCTTTCTTCATAGTGTAGAAAAGAGGAGAATAGCTTTTCTCTAAGATTGTTGATAGTTTTTAATGGAGGATCAAACCTAAGTATTCCAAGAGGTGGGCGCCAGTGAGAGAGAATGTACATGTTTTGTACATTCAATTTGAATCCAGACGTTGGACCAATATCATGAAGTACATGCATCACATTGGGTATACAAATTTCCGGTTTGGTTAAATATAGCAGGACATCATCTGCAGCAGACAGTTTTATGTTCTGTCCAATCAATTGAGACACCATAAATTGCTTCAGATTGTCAAAAATATTGGGCCAATGGTTCCAAGTACAAAGCACACCTCTCTTTCTAAAGTCAGTGAGTCCAGTTGGCGTTGGACAATTGTAAAAAGCCCCAATAATTAGGCCCGAGCCGAAGGACGAGTATCGTCCCGGCGAGGGACTTATTAAAATTGGATCCGGGGGCTGGAAAAACGCAAAAATCGAGTAGTAAACAAAGACGGATATGCTCGTGAGTGGTATCGAAAATTAGAACTCTTGAAGGTTTCGTGAAAAAATACAGGAAGTCCCCCATATTGGATAAACTCGGCGCTGACAAAAGTGCACCTCGTCGTACATTTGGCATTTCCTCTTACAGTTTTGATCAAAATCACTTCAAACTTGGCCACAAGACACAAACCCCATGAGCAAAGTAGCGTTTGAATTCTGAAGCTGATACGTTTTATGGTATGGTCATCGTGAATTTTAAACAAAATCGTAATTTATGGATTTTAAAAAAAAAAATCTATTATCTTTTATCTGTTATTTCTTAAAAAAAAATTGGGGGGAAAGTTTTGACGTAGCGTTTGGGGAGATTTCAAAGCTGAATGCAATGATATGCAAATATAGTGGCTAGCTAATAAAATGGCTCTCTAGCGCCCTCTCCAAATTTGATTTTTAAAAATTCATAAAAGACGATTTGATTATCGTAGACAACTGAAAATATTTATAACAGATTAGGTTGTGAGCGGGCACAATATGACAAAATCACATGACTCTAGCTTGAGTTTTTATTTCTGTAAAAAATGGTCGAAAAAAAACGATTCCATTCTTATTATTATTCTTGTTCTGTCCCAAACCACCCTAATTTTGACCCCCTGAACGTTAACGAAAACTCATTTTTTTTTCGACACAACAAAATTTGTTCTTTCGGGTTTAAAAAAATTAAAGTAGCAAAATAACTCGGTAGCGCCATCTACACTGATGGAGCTATTTTGTCTTAGATTTATGAAACTTGGTACAAACATACCTCGTGTCAAGACAAGTAAAAAATGTTATTATGACCCCACCCTAAACCCCACTGGGAGTAGGCCATTGTGGGCGGAACCAGTATTTTAACACCTCACCTATTTTTTCCCACCTTGGATTTTCAGTTAAAAGGCGTGAACATTTGTCAAAATTACCTTCACGCATGTGTGATTAGAGGTAATTCTTTTGATTTTTGATACAATTCCAATTGTGGGCGTGGCAAGCGTGTTAACAAAAATGGCAATTTTTTGTGATAAAACTAACGTTTCTCTGGAATGAAATGTTCTATTTCCCGCCATTAAAATACATTTTGTGTAAAATAATGAGCTGAACGCAATGATGTATAACATATATAGCTAAGTTTTACAAAGGCTCTACAGCGCCCCCTTGAACATTTAAATGAGGTCACAAAAAGGAATTAGACATAGCCAAATCAAATTTGGCACATACATTCTTCTTACCATTTTGATGGATAAAGCCAGGGATGGCAAACCTCCATCTACAAGCATGTTACCGTGGAAACCTGACCATTATTGTCTTTGATTTATATGTGTTTTGGTTTACAATCATTTTGAAAGGGATGAAAAAATGTACTTTGACGTAAACAGATAAGAATCTGCCCTAAGTTTCTCAGTATTTTTTGGGGGGGAAGATTTTAATAGAGCGTTTGTGAAGACTTCCAAGCTGAACGCAATGATATGTAAATGTAGAGGCTAGCTAATAAAATACTGAATAGCGTAACTTGAACAGTTACTAATGTAACTACGACATGTATATATATATATATATATATATATATATATATATATATATATATATATATATATATATATAGTTCTGGCTCCTTATGAGCCATCAAGAGGTCATTTTATGTTGTAAACACATGTATATGCCTTTCTGTTTTATTTGGAAGAAGTTCTAAATGTTACGTTTTATTTTTGGTTAAGCGCTAGCCCAGACGCTAGCCCGAAGTAAAGCACTTTCTACAACCTGTGTCCTGAGCTAGCACAGCCTCTATGTTGGTATGAGTAATACAACCGATGTCTCTGCACTTAGAACGCACCATTTGTATGTTGTTACGTTTTGTGTTGTAAAGCAAATGCCGCTAATTTGTGTGTTTAGCCATGTTAGCGCTGTACGTTAGCTTTAGCTTATTAGCGCCGTATGCTAGCGTTGGCATTAGCATGTTAGCTCATATTCACATTCACTGTGAACATGTTTGTAATGAATCTTGATTGTGATTGTATTGTACTTGTAGTAGTCCAAAAACGGCTTTAATTTAATTTAAGTTTGCACTTTAAATAAATAAGTCCAGCTAACAGAATCAAAAGCTTTCTCAGCGTCCAGGCTTGTTATTACGGCTTTGTTTTGTTGTTTTTGTATATGATTCATTATGTGTAAGGATCGTCTTATGTTGTCTTGTGTTTGTCGTTTGGTCATGTATGATCATTGTGGATTAATTATTCATTTGGAAGTATTGGTTTATTCTTTAGGACATAATTGAGATGTATATACAATAGTCCACATTCAGGATTGAGATTGGTCTATATGAGGTACAATCCAGTCGGTCCTTCCCTTCTTTTGGTATTAGAGAAATGATGGCCTCTTTCCAACTGGGAGGGATCTGAGCTTTTCTAAGTACCCAGTTAAAAGTTGATAAAGACAAAGGAGTAAGTGTGTCCTTAAAGCTTTATACCACTCTGAAGTGAACCTATCACTCCTGGACAGTTTTGTTTTTAGTCTTTTGATTGCACTTTGAATGTAAATGGTTGTTATTTCAGCACCTATTTTTTTTTGGGCCATGTCTACAGACCCGCGGTGCGGTCAAATAGCCTCATGGCTAACCCTAACCCTAACCCTAACCTTAACCCTAACCCGGTGCGGTCAAATAGCCCAGCAGTTTCAGGAGTGTCTACAGGCTCATGGTTAAATGCATTTATATAATTTAGATATTATTCCACTTGAAAGTTCTGATTTATAAGCTTTAACCTGTTACCATCCACCTGCGCGCCGGCGCGCATTTTCCATATCTCAAATATTCTCTTAGGGATCATCTCAAAATGGGTTGAAGCTGAAAAGACGTAATATTTTTCGTCTTGGGGGGGGGGTTGAACCTACATTTCGTCTTTTTGTTGCTTTGAAGCTCCAATACATCGTTGTGGCAGTAATTGTTTTGAAATGCTAAAAAACTCTCTCAGCAACGAGCATTAGGCCAACATTAGGCGGCGGGTGCGGCGGCGCGGAGCACGGGGAGTGCGTACGGGGGAGTGCGTACGGGGGAGCACGGCGCACCGCGGCCCGTGCGCGCACCGCGCGCGGCCCGTGCGTGGCCCGTGCGCACGGTGCGTTGTGATCACGGCACGCAGTGGCCCGTGCGCGACCCGTGCACACGGTGCGTTGTGATCACGGCACGCAGTAGCCCGTGCGCGACCCGTGCGCACGGTGCGTTGTGATCACGGTGCACAGTGGCCTGTGCGAGGGAGCCCCCGCCCCGCTCCCCGCGCTGGCCACGGCGCGCCGTGGACCATGTGGATTGAGTAAACAAACTTGCGCAACAGGTGACATTATTTGGAGAATTCGTAACTTCTACAGATAAGCATACCAAAGGATGTTCAGAGATGTTCACTAGAGCTGAGCAGGGTCTATCAAGCTACTATCGTTTTATCAACGCGTTAACATTTTATGTAAAGCCAGTCTTTTGAGGGGGGGAGGGGGTCCAGAGAGAGACGAAAAAAATTATGTCTATTCAGCTTCAACCCATTTTGAGATGATCCCTTACATCAGGCATGTCCAAACTAGGGCCCGGGGGCCAAATGCGGCCCTCAGACCAATTTTTGTTGGCCCTCCGGCTTCCTGCTATGTCAGCCCAAACAACAAAAAGTAGTACTTTTTACTGTGAAATTGGGGAAATTCAGGCATATTGATGTTATACCAACCGAATATTAATGTTCTAGGTCTAATTAAAGGTGTGGAGGCTCATCGCAATTACATCAAATGCAAAATTTTGAATGATTCACTTTGTTATTCAACAAATTCGACATTGTCAAGTTGTTTGTGGCCCTCTGCCCCGTTTAAGTGTCAAAATGCGGCCATTGTTGAAAAAAGTTTGGACATCCCTGCCTTACATCATCACTTTTATTTCCGTGGTCAATACCAGCAAGCCATACATCATTTTAAAGCTTATTTTCTCAACAAAACGAATATTTCATTGATTTACATTGAATAATATGCCCCAAGAAGCAATTGCCAATAGTTTTTGAGAAAGTCTCAACTTTTACAAACGCATGTCCTGTTTGCTGTTTATGATGGACGAAACGGCTTTAATTCTGTTCATCCTTGTACTCAGTCTTTCCATAAGGAACCATTGAAAAACAATATCCACTTGTATTTTTCCTGAAGTTTTCCGATTTCGAGATATTGTCAAGTAAACAAAGTTTTCTTCTTTGACGATATTCAGGATTAAGGCTCGTCCGACGCATTTCTCTGTCCATAACAAGTGACTGTTTGAGTTATAAGATGGTGTTTGGCATTGATCTTTTCTTCAGACTGTTGCCTACAGAATGAGACCATCCACGATGGATCGACGGGTTTGTTCTCTACAGCCTCCGGAGGAAAAAAATGTGCCGCTTCCGACGCCCAAAGTTAACTTGTTTTTAGCCACATAGCTAACGTTAGCAGTGACTTAGCTGACTTTGATTGACATATTATTCTAGCCAATAAGAATAGCTTTAGAATGCGGGGCGGGACTTAGGGGTCCCACACACAGAATCCTCTGTATTCACGTGCGTAAGGCTGTAAAGAGCCTAGATTTTTCGGCATTTGGCGACTAGATTTTACGCATCACGTTTTCTGATTTTATTAGCCTTTTGGACGCGCATTTTGTTAGATATATGTATTATTATACCAATACAAAAATATAAAAAGATAAACATCATGTACAGTGAACAGCATAAACACACAATGAAGTATGTCCTGCTCAGGTCCATTACAAATTGACAATATTCAGGCGAGACTAATAAAAGGATGTTTTGTTTATGTTTGGGCTTCTGTAGTGTAAGTTCTGAAGCCCTGGCAGTGTCCATGTGCACATCTGCAGAAACTAGAAGGCCTAAGCTTTCTAATGATGCATCACACTTGCATGTGGAACGTAACATCCTCTTTTAATAAGCAATGCCATTTGGGTCCAACCATTGTGCACAGGGCCAAATAGGTGGATGGTAACAGGTTAATAGGATTGATAATGAAAAATAGGAATGATGATCAATGTCCCCTCTAATTTTTCATGTGTCTGGGCAAACACACTAGCTCCATGGGCACGCCGAGAACCACTGTGAGCAACATCAGATGTGCACGCTGTTGCCACGCCGCAACGCCTGTTCAAAACCTTGCATCATAGCAAGTTACATTAAAAGAATCAAATTACAGCAATATCATTAGTTTACTATTATTACATGAAATTAGGCCCACTTAAAATGAAAAATACAAAAATCCTGTTGTTCATGAGATGTATAGTAGTTATATGTGAGAGTCCTGTCCAGTGGCACAAGCCATTCCATCCTAAAAGAACCGCATTTCTTTTTTACTTTGGCTTGGTGAGTGGATGTGTCCCAGGCGCTTCCTGTTCGTTTCGGGGTTGTGTCTTTTAACTCCGCCGCATTATTGTTTAGCGAACCTGCAAGGTGCGTATGGGCAGGGCACTTACGCACTATCAATGCTATGTATTGCAATGATACAAACAGCGCTCCTGAATAAAAGTTGCGCAAACGATATTCATGAAGAAAATTGAACTTGTCCATATACGGGCCTCAACTGTCAATAAACCGCAGGTACCCACGTTGTAACATGAGATATTTACACATAAATAAAAGCGGTAGTGATGCATCTTTTGAACCGGGGCTCACGGCGCATCCGAGGTCCGCTGCACTGTGGGACTAAGTAGACTAATATCTCAGTGAATAGAAGTTGGATTGTAATAAAACGATGTCCTTGATCACTCTGTGTGAGCGTATTTACCTGTGTCTTCACATATGTTTCATCTGCTATTGGCGCTTATCGGGTGAATGTTACGTTGTGACATGAGATATTTACACAGAAATATGGTCCAGATAATGATGCACATGTGTCCAACATGACTCTGAACACACGTCCGTCCCACTGTCCCACATGACTCTGAACACACGTCCGTCCCACTGTCCCACATGACTCTGAACACACGTCCGTCCCACTGTCCCACATGACTCTGAACACACGTCCGTCCCACTGTCCCACATGACTCTGAACACACGTCCGTCCCACTGTCACACATGACTCTGAACACACGTCCGTCCCACTGTCCCACATGACTCTGAACACACGTCCGTCCCACTGTCCCACATGACTCTGAACACACGTCCGTCCCACTGTCACACATGACTCTGAACACACGTCCGTCCCACTGTCCCACATGACTCTGAACACACGTCCGTCCCACTGTCCCACATGACTCTGAACACACGTCCGTCCCACTGTCCCACATGACTCTGAACACACGTCCGTCCCACTGTCCCACATGACTCTGAACACACGTCCGTCCCACTGTCACACATGACTCTGAACACACGTCCGTCCCACTGTCCCACATGACTCTGAACACACGTCCGTCCCACTGTCCCACATGACTCTGAACACACGTCCGTCCCACTGTCACACATGACTCTGAACACACGTCCGTCCCACTGTCCCACATGACTCTGAACACACGTCCGTCCCACTGTCCCACATGACTCTGAACACACGTCCGTCCCACTGTCCCACATGACTCTGAACACACGTCCGTCCCACTGTCCCACATGACTCTGAACACACGTCCGTCCCACTGTCCCACATGACTCTGAACACACGTCCGTCCCACTGTCCCACGTGACTCTGAACACACGTCCGTCCCACTGTCCCACATGACTCTGAACACACGTCCGTCCCACTGTCCCACATGACTCTGAACACACGTCCGTCCCACTGTCACACATGACTCTGAACACACGTCCGTCCCACTGTCCCACATGACTCTGAACACACGTCCGTCCCACTGTCCCACATGACTGAACACACGTCCGTCCCACTGTCACACATGACTCTGAACACACGTCCGTCCCACTGTCCCACATGACTCTGAACACACGTCCGTCCCACTGTCCCACATGACTGAACACACGTCCGTCCCACTGTCCCACATGACTCTGAACACACGTCCGTCCCACTGTCCCACGTGACTCTGAACACACGTCCGTCCCACTGTCCCACATGACTCTGAACACACGTCCGTCCCACTGTCCCACATGACTCTGAACACACGTCCGTCCCACTGTCCCACATGACTGAACACACGTCCGTCCCACTGTCCCACATGACTTTGAACACACGTCTGTCCCACTGTCCCACATGACTCTGAACACACGTCCGTCCCACTGTCCCACATGACTCTGAACACACGTCCGTCCCACTGTCCCACATGACTGAACACACGTCCGTCCCACTGTCACACATGACTCTGAACACACGTCCGTCCCACTGTCCCACATGACTCTGAACACACGTCCGTCCCACTGTCCCACATGACTGAACACACGTCCGTCCCACTGTCCCACATGACTCTGAACACACGTCCGTCCCACTGTCCCACGTGACTCTGAACACACGTCCGTCCCACTGTCCCACATGACTCTGAACACACGTCCGTCCCACTGTCCCACATGACTCTGAACACACGTCCGTCCCACTGTCCCACATGACTGAACACACGTCCGTCCCACTGTCCCACATGACTTTGAACACACGTCTGTCCCACTGTCCCACATGACTCTGAACACACGTCCGTCCCACTGTCCCACATGACTCTGAACACACGTCCGTCCCACTGTCCCACATGACTCTGAACACACGTCCGTCCCACTGTCCCACATGACTGAACACACGTCTGTCCCACTGTCCCACATGACTCTGAACACACGTCCGTCCCACTGTCCCACATGACTGAACACTCGTCTCTCCCACTGTCACACATGACTCTGAACACACGTCTGTCCCACTGTCCCACATGACTGAACACTCGTCTGTCCCACTGTCCCACATGACCCTGAACACACGTCTGTCCCACTGTCACACATGACTCTGAACACACGTCTGTCCCACTGTCCCACATGACTCTGAACACACGTCTGTCCCACTGTCCCACATGACTCTGAACACACATCCGTCCCACTGTCCCACATGACTCTGAACACACATCCGTCCCACTGTCCCACATGACTCTGAACACACGTCTGTCCCACTGTCCCACATGACTCTGAACACACGTCTGTCCCACTGTCCCACATGACTCTGAACACACGTCTGTCCCACTGTCACACATTACTTTGAACACACGTCTGTCCCACTGTCCCACATGACTTTGAACACACGTCTGTCCCACTGTCCCACACATTACTCTGAACACACGTCTGTCCCACTGTCCCTTATGACTCTGAACACACGTCTGTCCCACTGTCACACATGACCCTGAACACACGTCCGTCCCACTGTCACACATGACCCTGAACACTCGTCTGTCCCACTGTCCCACATGACCCTGAACACTCGTCTGTCCCACTGTCCCACATGACCCTGAACACTCGTCTGTCCCACTGTCACACATGACTCTGAACACACGTCTGTCCCACACTGTCCCACATGACTCTGAACACACGTCTGTCCCACTGTCACACATGACTCTGAACACTCGTCCGTCCCACTGTCCCACGTGACCCTGAACACACGTCCGTCCCACTGTCCCACATGACTCTGAACACACATCTGTCCCACTGTCCCACACATTACTCTGAACACACGTCTGTCCCACTGTCCCATATGACTCTGAACACACGTCTGTCCCACTGTCACACATGACCCTGAACACACGTCCGTCCCACTGTCACACATGACCCTGAACACTCGTCTGTCCCACTGTCCCACATGACCCTGAACACTCGTCTGTCCCACTGTCCCACATGACCCTGAACACTCGTCTGTCCCACTGTCACACATGACTCTGAACACACATCTGTCCCACTGTCACACATGACTCTGAACACACGTCTGTCCCACTGTCACACATGACCCTGAACACACGTCTGTCCCACTGTCACACATGACTCTGAACACACGTCTGTCCCACTGTCCCACATGACTCTGAACACACGTCTGTCCCACACTGTCCCACATGACTCTGAACACACGTCCGTCCCACTGTCCCACGTGACCCTGAACACACGTCCGTCCCACTGTCCCACATGACTCTGAACACTCATCTGTCCCACTGTCCCACATGACTCTGAACACACGTCTGTCCCAATGTCCCACATGACTCTGAACACACGTCTGTCCCACTGTCCCACGTGACCCTGAACACACGTCTGTCCCACTGTCCCACATTACTCTGAACACACGTCTGTCCCACTGTCACACATGACTCTGAACACTCGTCTGTCCCACTGTCCCACATGACTGAACACTCGTCTGTCCCACTGTCCCACATGACCCTGAACACACGTCTGTCCCACTGTCACACATGACTCTGAACACACGTCTGTCCCACTGTCCCACATGACTCTGAACACACGTCTGTCCCACTGTCCCACATGACTCTGAACACACGTCCGTCCCACTGTCCCACATGACTCTGAACACACATCCGTCCCACTGTCCCACATGACTCTGAACAGACGTCTGTCCCACTGTCCCACATGACTCTGAACACACGTCTGTCCCACTGTCCCACATGACTCTGAACACACGTCTGTCCCACTGTCACACATTACTTTGAACACACGTCTGTCCCACTGTCCCACATGACTTTGAACACACGTCTGTCCCACTGTCCCACACATTACTCTGAACACACGTCTGTCCCACTGTCCCTTATGACTCTGAACACACGTCTGTCCCACTGTCACACATGACCCTGAACACACGTCCGTCCCACTGTCACACATGACCCTGAACACTCGTCTGTCCCACTGTCCCACATGACCCTGAACACTCGTCTGTCCCACTGTCCCACATGACCCTGAACACTCGTCTGTCCCACTGTCACACATGACTCTGAACACACGTCTGTCCCACTGTCCCACATGACTGAACACTCGTCTGTCCCACTGTCCCACATGACCCTGAACACACGTCTGTCCCACTGTCACACATGACTCTGAACACACGTCTGTCCCACTGTCCCACATGACTCTGAACACACGTCTGTCCCACTGTCCCACATGACTCTGAACACACGTCCGTCCCACTGTCCCACATGACTCTGAACACACATCCGTCCCACTGTCCCACATGACTCTGAACACACGTCTGTCCCACTGTCCCACATGACTCTGAACACACGTCTGTCCCACTGTCCCACATGACTCTGAACACACGTCTGTCCCACTGTCACACATTACTTTGAACACACGTCTGTCCCACTTTCCCACATGACTTTGAACACACGTCTGTCCCACTGTCCCACACATTACTCTGAACACACGTCTGTCCCACTGTCCCTTATGACTCTGAACACACGTCTGTCCCACTGTCACACATGACCCTGAACACACGTCCGTCCCACTGTCACACATGACCCTGAACACTCGTCTGTCCCACTGTCCCACATGACCCTGAACACTCGTCTGTCCCACTGTCCCACATGACCCTGAACACTCGTCTGTCCCACTGTCACACATGACTCTGAACACACGTCTGTCCCACACTGTCCCACATGACTCTGAACACACGTCTGTCCCACTGTCACACATGACTCTGAACACTCGTCCGTCCCACTGTCCCACGTGACCCTGAACACACGTCCGTCCCACTGTCCCACATGACTCTGAACACACATCTGTCCCACTGTCCCACACATTACTCTGAACACACGTCTGTCCCACTGTCCCATATGACTCTGAACACACGTCTGTCCCACTGTCACACATGACCCTGAACACACGTCCGTCCCACTGTCACACATGACCCTGAACACTCGTCTGTCCCACTGTCCCACATGACCCTGAACACTCGTCTGTCCCACTGTCCCACATGACCCTGAACACTCGTCTGTCCCACTGTCACACATGACTCTGAACACACGTCTGTCCCACTGTCACACATGACCCTGAACACACGTCTGTCCCACTGTCACACATGACTCTGAACACACGTCTGTCCCACTGTCCCACATGACTCTGAACACACGTCTGTCCCACACTGTCCCACATGACTCTGAACACACGTCCGTCCCACTGTCCCACGTGACCCTGAACACACGTCCGTCCCACTGTCCCACATGACTCTGAACACTCATCTGTCCCACTGTCCCACATGACTCTGAACACACGTCTGTCCCAATGTCCCACATGACTCTGAACACACGTCTGTCCCACTGTCCCACGTGACCCTGAACACACGTCTGTCCCACTGTCCCACATTACTCTGAACACACGTCTGTCCCACTGTCACACATGACTCTGAACACTCGTCTGTCCCACTGTCCCACATGACTCTGAACACACGTCCGTCCCACTGTCCCACATGACTCTGAAAACTCGTCTGTCCCACTGTCCCACATGACTCTGAACACACGTCTGTCCCACTGTCACACATAACTCTGTACACACCGTCTGTCCCACTGTCCCTCATGACTCTGAACACACGTCTGTCCCACTGTCACACATGACTCTGAACACTCGTCTGTCCCACTGTCACACATGACTGAACACACGTCTGTCCCACTGTCCCTCATGACTCTGAACACTCGTCTGTCCCACTGTCACACATGACTCTGAACACTCGTCTGTCCCACTGTCACACATGACTCTGAACACTCGTCTGTCCCACTGTCCCACATGACTCTGAACACTCGTCTGTCCCACTGTCACACACATGACTCTGAACACACGTCTGTCCCACTGTCACACATGACTCTGAACACTCGTCTGTCCCACTGTCACACACATGACTCTGAACACACGTCTGTCCCACTGTCACACATGACTCTGAACACTCGTCTGTCCCACTGTCACACACATGACTCTGAACACTCGTCTGTCCCACTGTCACACACATGACTCTGAACACACGTCTGTCCTACTGTCACACATGACTCTGAACACTCGTCTGTCCCACTGTCACACACATGACTCTGAACACACGTCTGTCCCACTGTCACACATGACTCTGAACACTCGTCTGTCCCACTGTCACACATGACTGAACACACGTCTGTCCCACTGTCCCTCATGACTCTGAACACTCGTCTGTCCCACTGTCACACATGACTCTGAACACTCGTCTGTCCCACTGTCACACATGACTCTGAACACTCGTCTGTCCCACTGTCACACACATGACTCTGAACACACGTCTGTCCCACTGTCACACATGACTCTGAACACTCGTCTGTCCCACTGTCACACACATGACTCTGAACACACGTCTGTCCCACTGTCACACACATGACTCTGAACACACGTCTGTCCCACTGTCACACATGACTCTGAACACTCGTCTGTCCCACTGTCACACACATGACTCTGAACACTCGTCTGTCCCACTGTCACACATGACTCTGAACACTCGTCTGTCCCACTGTCACACACATGACTCTGAACACACATCTGTCCCACTGTCCCACACATTACTCTGAACACACGTCTGTCCCACTGTCCCATATGACTCTGAACACACGTCTGTCCCACTGTCACACATGACCCTGAACACACGTCCGTCCCACTGTCACACATGACCCTGAACACTCGTCTGTCCCACTGTCCCACATGACCCTGAACACTCGTCTGTCCCACTGTCCCACATGACCCTGAACACTCGTCTGTCCCACTGTCACACATGACTCTGAACACACATCTGTCCCACTGTCACACATGACTCTGAACACACGTCTGTCCCACTGTCACACATGACCCTGAACACACGTCTGTCCCACTGTCACACATGACTCTGAACACACGTCTGTCCCACTGTCCCACATGACTCTGAACACACGTCTGTCCCACACTGTCCCACATGACTCTGAACACACGTCCGTCCCACTGTCCCACGTGACCCTGAACACACGTCCGTCCCACTGTCCCACATGACTCTGAACACTCATCTGTCCCACTGTCCCACATGACTCTGAATACACGTCTGTCCCAATGTCCCACATGACTCTGAACACACGTCTGTCCCACTGTCCCACGTGACCCTGAACACACGTCTGTCCCACTGTCCCACATTACTCTGAACACACGTCTGTCCCACTGTCACACATGACTCTGAACACTCGTCTGTCCCACTGTCCCACATGACTGAACACTCGTCTGTCCCACTGTCCCACATGACCCTGAACACACGTCTGTCCCACTGTCACACATGACTCTGAACACACGTCTGTCCCACTGTCCCACATGACTCTGAACACACGTCTGTCCCACTGTCCCACATGACTCTGAACACACGTCCGTCCCACTGTCCCACATGACTCTGAACACACATCCGTCCCACTGTCCCACATGACTCTGAACAGACGTCTGTCCCACTGTCCCACATGACTCTGAACACACGTCTGTCCCACTGTCCCACATGACTCTGAACACACGTCTGTCCCACTGTCACACATTACTTTGAACACACGTCTGTCCCACTGTCCCACATGACTTTGAACACACGTCTGTCCCACTGTCCCACACATTACTCTGAACACACGTCTGTCCCACTGTCCCTTATGACTCTGAACACACGTCTGTCCCACTGTCACACATGACCCTGAACACACGTCCGTCCCACTGTCACACATGACCCTGAACACTCGTCTGTCCCACTGTCCCACATGACCCTGAACACTCGTCTGTCCCACTGTCCCACATGACCCTGAACACTCGTCTGTCCCACTGTCACACATGACTCTGAACACACGTCTGTCCCACTGTCCCACATGACTGAACACTCGTCTGTCCCACTGTCCCACATGACCCTGAACACACGTCTGTCCCACTGTCACACATGACTCTGAACACACGTCTGTCCCACTGTCCCACATGACTCTGAACACACGTCTGTCCCACTGTCCCACATGACTCTGAACACACGTCCGTCCCACTGTCCCACATGACTCTGAACACACATCCGTCCCACTGTCCCACATGACTCTGAACACACGTCTGTCCCACTGTCCCACATGACTCTGAACACACGTCTGTCCCACTGTCCCACATGACTCTGAACACACGTCTGTCCCACTGTCACACATTACTTTGAACACACGTCTGTCCCACTGTCCCACATGACTTTGAACACACGTCTGTCCCACTGTCCCACACATTACTCTGAACACACGTCTGTCCCACTGTCCCTTATGACTCTGAACACACGTCTGTCCCACTGTCACACATGACCCTGAACACACGTCCGTCCCACTGTCACACATGACCCTGAACACTCGTCTGTCCCACTGTCCCACATGACCCTGAACACTCGTCTGTCCCACTGTCCCACATGACCCTGAACACTCGTCTGTCCCACTGTCACACATGACTCTGAACACACGTCTGTCCCACACTGTCCCACATGACTCTGAACACACGTCTGTCCCACTGTCACACATGACTCTGAACACTCGTCCGTCCCACTGTCCCACGTGACCCTGAACACACGTCCGTCCCACTGTCCCACATGACTCTGAACACACATCTGTCCCACTGTCCCACACATTACTCTGAACACACGTCTGTCCCACTGTCCCATATGACTCTGAACACACGTCTGTCCCACTGTCACACATGACCCTGAACACACGTCCGTCCCACTGTCACACATGACCCTGAACACTCGTCTGTCCCACTGTCCCACATGACCCTGAACACTCGTCTGTCCCACTGTCCCACATGACCCTGAACAC
The DNA here is from genome assembly GCF_026437365.1 of Eucyclogobius newberryi. NCBI lineage: Eukaryota > Metazoa > Chordata > Actinopteri > Gobiiformes > Gobiidae > Eucyclogobius > Eucyclogobius newberryi. The sequence goes on along the minus strand of NW_027316389.1, from coordinate 38,390,611 downwards.
TCGTCTGTCCCACTGTCACACATGACTCTGAACACACGTCTGTCCCACTGTCACACATGACCCTGAACACACGTCTGTCCCACTGTCACACATGACTCTGAACACACGTCTGTCCCACTGTCCCACATGACTCTGAACACACGTCTGTCCCACACTGTCCCACATGACTCTGAACACACGTCCGTCCCACTGTCCCACGTGACCCTGAACACACGTCCGTCCCACTGTCCCACATGACTCTGAACACTCATCTGTCCCACTGTCCCACATGACTCTGAACACACGTCTGTCCCAATGTCCCACATGACTCTGAACACACGTCTGTCCCACTGTCCCACGTGACCCTGAACACACGTCTGTCCCACTGTCCCACATTACTCTGAACACACGTCTGTCCCACTGTCACACATGACTCTGAACACTCGTCTGTCCCACTGTCCCACATGACTCTGAACACACGTCCGTCCCACTGTCCCACATGACTCTGAAAACTCGTCTGTCCCACTGTCCCACATGACTCTGAACACACGTCTGTCCCACTGTCACACATAACTCTGTACACACCGTCTGTCCCACTGTCCCTCATGACTCTGAACACACGTCTGTCCCACTGTCACACATGACTCTGAACACTCGTCTGTCCCACTGTCACACATGACTGAACACACGTCTGTCCCACTGTCCCTCATGACTCTGAACACTCGTCTGTCCCACTGTCACACATGACTCTGAACACTCGTCTGTCCCACTGTCACACATGACTCTGAACACTCGTCTGTCCCACTGTCCCACATGACTCTGAACACTCGTCTGTCCCACTGTCACACACATGACTCTGAACACACGTCTGTCCCACTGTCACACACATGACTCTGAACACTCGTCTGTCCCACTGTCACACACATGACTCTGAACACACGTCTGTCCTACTGTCACACATGACTCTGAACACTCGTCTGTCCCACTGTCACACACATGACTCTGAACACACGTCTGTCCCACTGTCACACATGACTCTGAACACTCGTCTGTCCCACTGTCACACATGACTGAACACACGTCCGTCCCACTGTCCCACGTGACTCTGAACACTCGTCTGTCCCACTGTCACACATGACTGAACACACGTCTGTCCCACTGTCCCTCATGACTCTGAACACTCGTCTGTCCCACTGTCACACATGACTCTGAACACTCGTCTGTCCCACTGTCACACACATGACTCTGAACACACGTCTGTCCCACTGTCACACATGACTCTGAACACTCGTCTGTCCCACTGTCACACACATGACTCTGAACACACGTCTGTCCCACTGTCACACATGACTCTGAACACTCGTCTGTCCCACTGTCACACATGACTGAACACACGTCTGTCCCACTGTCCCTCATGACTCTGAACACTCGTCTGTCCCACTGTCACACATGACTCTGAACACTCGTCTGTCCCACTGTCACACACATGACTCTGAACACACGTCTGTCCCACTGTCACACATGACTCTGAACACTCGTCTGTCCCACTGTCACACACATGACTCTGAACACACGTCTGTCCCACTGTCACACACATGACTCTGAACACACGTCTGTCCCACTGTCACACATGACTCTGAACACTCGTCTGTCCCACTGTCACACACATGACTCTGAACACTCGTCTGTCCCACTGTCACACATGACTCTGAACACTCGTCTGTCCCACTGTCACACACATGACTCTGAACACACGTCTGTCCCACTGTCACACACATTACTCTGAACACTCGTCTGTCCCACTGTCACACACATTACTCTGAACACTCGTCTGTCCCACTGTCACACATGACTCTGAACACTCGTCTGTCCCACTGTCACACACATGACTCTGAACACACGTCTGTCCCACTGTCACACATGACTCTGAACACTCGTCTGTCCCACTGTCACACACATTACTCTGAACACACGTCTGTCCCACTGTCCTACATGGTGCTGTGGGGCTGCTATCCCTAACCCTGTTTGCGTCTGCAAAAGACTTGAGACTGGGGCGGAGCTTCACCTTCAGCAGGACAACGAGCCTAAACATAAAGCCAGAGCTACAATGGAATAGTTACAATTAAACATATAGTCCAGACCTAAATCCAATCAAGAATCTGTGGCAGCTTCTGAAAACTGCTGTTCACAAATGCTCTCAATCAAATCTGACAGATTTTGTCTGAGTTTTGACTGTGTCGCCAAGTAGAATGGGCAAATATTTCAGTCTGCAGGTGTGTAAAGCTGTAGAGACAAACAGACTTGCAGCTGTTATTGGAGAGAAAGTCAAGTATTGTTTTTTTGAATTCATCTGGAAATCTTCAACTTCACAATTGTGTGTTACTTTCTGTTTCTCTTTCACAGAAAATTTCAAATATAATTTATTTAAGTTTGTCACTGCAAGTTTGGTTTGGAGAGAGGAAAGAACCAGGTAAAGTTCTCCTGTAACAACAGAATTATCCACAACAGATTGATCTACAATCATGTCCTGTAACAAAAGAAAATATATACTGCAACTTGCCCCCCTTGGACTTTATCATTATTGTCTTCTTGTTTTATGTTTCTCATCATGCTATTGCACCACAATCAAGTAATAATACAAGTATGGACTCAACAAATTAATGTATTTAGAATTTTTTTTGTTGACATTTTTATATGTTTTCCGGATGTCATATTTATAGCAGTGCTGTGTTTAACAAATAAGTGTATGGAGAAAGTTACTGACCCATGCCTTTTTATAGGAGGTAAGTGAAAGTTCCCCAGGCAACAGTGTAGTTTAGAGCACACTCCTGCTCAGCTTGATCAGTGGCAGAGATCTACCACCACTTAGATCATTTTACCAGCGAATTAGAAGGGCACAGGGGGCACATGGAGGGCAGAGGCGACTGGGAGCGAGAGAGGCCGAAAGTGTGGAGAGGGGACGGACCTGTACGCCTGACTGCCTCACCCGGCGTGCCCCGCCATGTGCCCCTCCTCATTCTCCGCTACAGTAGGACACAACTCTTGTCTGGAAGCATATAAATCAAAAGAACAGCAGCTGGGGTCACAGAATAAGGGACCGGGGGTTGTCAGGGTCCGTAGCTCATCAGGGGCCCAGGCTGTCCGAGCTCATGGGAACTGACACAAATGACTGATCAGTGCCGGCGAATGTAGCGATTCATCCAGAATAGAAGGATAGTGGCATAGTACATATGGTCTAATTAGTCATCATGGGATTAGGGCCCAACCAATCAATCGTTTTGCCAAATGTTTAAGCAAATTTAAAATAAAACAGGATAAAACATAGTAAAAAATAACTAAAACAATCTTCTGTGCTTTATTGCTCTCAGTCTAATATTTCTGAGCAACAGGACAGTTCTTACTATGAAGATTGAATTTGGTCTTGTTTGGTCAAATTACATTATTCTGCCTGTCTCATATTCTAAAAATGGCTCTTCCAGATTGAGTAGTAGAAAAAGCTTCAGTTGTAGTCATCTGGACTCAGTTAGAAAAAATAGACGTTTCGACTCTCATCCAAGAGTCATTGTCGAATGAGGGATTACACCGACGCTCTTCCAGATTGTTGTTTCCAAGCAACTAATTCAGAAATATAGGATCCATACTCATAATATCTTTGTTTGATAAAGAGCATTTTCTTAATTATTTCCTATGAGGTCTGATTATTAATTTAGCCTCTTATCTTTTTAATTTCTTGAGGATTCATATTCTTGGCGTGTTTAATCTCCACTAGTTTCAGTTGTCGTAAAAGGGACTGGTTCATTGTTAACATGGATCCATTATTGAAAAATGTGTTCAACAAGCCTCCTCAAGTAGTGAACAAGCGTCCTCCAAACTGAAGACAAATGCTAGTTGAATCTGATCTGATTCCATCAAGAAGCAGTACATTTTTAGAGCCTCCACCAGGAAACTACAGGTGTGGGTCATGTACACAATGTAACTTCACTTTGAAAAGGCAAAACTTATACACCTCCAATGACAGGCAAGACTTTGAAAATCAACGGGACAATCACATGCTCCACTAAAGATGTTATTTACCGTCTAAAATGTCCCTGAGGGCAAATATCTAGAGCCCTGAAGACTCGAACAGCAGAACACAAAAGCATCATCAGAACTGGAGAACTGAGAAATCCTGTAGCGGCTCATTTTTAAAGAGGCACAGCAGCCGATCCCCCTAAAATTGGATAGAACTCGTTAAACTCCCAAGGAGAAGAGGAGACATCAGCAGGCTGCTAACACAAAGAGAACGTTTTTATATTTACACTTTACAAGCGCTGGCCCCTAGAAATTAGGCATTTCTCATGTCTCAATTGATATGAATTATTATTGATAGATTTTTAATTATATTATATATATATATATATATGGCTCCAGCTCCAGTGTCTATCTCGCGTCCTGTCCGTCTGTGAGAGTCAGATCTCTCCGTCACTGTGGAACTCCTCCAGGTTTCTACTTTTTCCCAAGGAGGTTTTGTAGTTTTTCCTGACCGAGAAGGAGGGTCTAAGGACAGAGGGCCCTGGGACAATGCCAAGTCCCTATGAACATTGTTTAATCCGTTTTTCACTGTCGCCCTCCGAGACAACTATTGTTGTGATTTTGGGCGTTGGAAAAAGAAATTGAATTGAATGAAGATAAGTTTGTTGTCGATAGCAGGACCACACCCCTCTTATGCCCCTTCCTGTGGCTACACTATTTAAGCATCCAGGTCACACAGATCAGTGTTGTGACGTCGTGCCCCTCCCTCCCACCCTCTTTGAATAATTCTAATTCTTCTAGTTTATCTCCTAGATGGGGGTATCGAGGCCCGGAAGCCTACAGCCCTCATCGCAAGAAGCTCCAAAACGGCATTTATTTCTGTACATTTGTGTTGTTCATGTTTCTCGTATGTTAATAAACACTTTGCATCATAACTGGGGTTGTGGTCCTTGCTACTGCATCTATTCTAGTATTGACCCCATGTGGATTAGAGAAATGGACGTAGAATTATTGTTTACAATGTTGTGGTAGCACTTCATGAGCAAAGCACTCACTAAAGGCAACCTAAGACACAAAACATCAAAATGGACACTTTTACACCATTCACCATTCGGACAGGCATTAAGACTACTCTTCACAAATAAGATTTCTTGTAGTTCTGATGATTGTCTATAGTGAAGTTACTCCAGCATGTTGTTGTTGATCACAGCAGTAACAGTGTGTGCTAATGTCAGCAGACCAGAATCTCCTCTCTTCTGCACACTGACACTTAGTGTTGTCACAAAGGACTTAAGTCCTGCTGGTGCACTGGTCATAACTATAAGTTGGTCTTAATTTTCAGATTTAAGACTCAAGACAAGTCTTACGACCAGCTGGTGCACTCGACTACAGATGTCTTATTATGTGACTAATACTCGCACTCACGTACCCCACATTGATGGATCCATCTCTTGTTGCTGTTCAGTTCTCTGTGTTTTGGGTTTTCCATGCCTCAGTTGTCACTTGAATTCCTCTCAGATACTTTTTTAGATACTATGCAAAGAAGACTTGTTTGCCTTTGTGCTGGAGGTCTCCTTTAACTTTTTTCAGCCTTCATGATGCGCTCCTTCACACAATGATTAAAAAAACCTATTTATCAGATTCTTGTCTTGCTTGGCCAGTGTGATATGCTCTCTCTATAGCAGGAGTGGGCAAACTACGGCCTGCGGGCCGATCCAGCCCGCAGGGCCTTTCAATGCGGCCCGCCAAGCTTGTCCAAGTAATATTAAAAAAAAAAAAATCTTTCTTTTTCCCCCTTTTTTCCCTCAGGAATCTGTCTGCACGTGTATCCTTAATACATATGACGTGAAATTAATTAAATAATAGATTCAATACCCTATATTTGACAGAAAAGTTTTATTTTATTTGATATTTAATTTTTGGGATTTCTTTTTTTTTCACACCAATGATGGCGGGCCGGCCCTCCGCTACTTGCCTGGATTCGAATATGGCCCTCGGAGGAAAATAATTGCCCACCCCTGCTCTATAGTAATGGGAGGGTTCCCAAATGTCGGCATGAATGCAGTCAATGCTTGTTTCTAGACCGGAGCCATGAAGTCTCTCTATAATTTCAGAAGATAAAGGGAAGATGAAATAAATTATATTCTGGACACCCTCAATCTACTTATCATGACTGAAGAGCAAAATGAAACATTAGGAGCTAAAATAACCGTGTTGGATGTACAAGGTACAATTAAGAGACTGAAGAACAATAAATCTCTGGGGAGTGATGGGTTCAGCTCAGAGTCGTATGAAGCTTTTTGTTATTTTTTTTAATTATCTCAGTATAACAGTAAACATTACAAAATGTTTTCCCCTTTGCAAATACATTTGTCATCCAATTAACATACAACATTTTGAGAATTCAGTTTAAAGGTGCCATAACATGCAAAATCGACTTTTCAGAGCTTTTAACCTTCTTACATTGCTATTTGTGCTTCATATATGTCCAGAGTGTTTGTTTTGATTGATTCCCGCAGTGTTTAGCTTTATTACAGACTATCTCCTTTCCTCCAATCTCCAAACTGACGGGGGGTGGGGCAAGACCGCGTCATAACCACAGGCACGCGGGCACACACGCGCTCTGAGACTACGTCACGGGTGGGCGGGGCACACACGCGCTCTGAGACTACGTCACGGGTGGGCGGGGCACACACGCGCTCTGAGACTACGTCACGGGTGGGCGGGGCACACACGCGCTCTGAGACTACGTCACGGGTGGGCGGGGCACACACACTCGCTCTGAGACTACGTCACGGGTGGGCGGGGCACACACGCGCTCTGAGACTACGTCACGGGTGGGCGGGGCACACACGCGCTCTGAGACTACGTCACGGGTGGGCGGGGCACACACACGCGCTCTGAGACTACGTCACGGGTGGGCGGGGCACACACACGCGCTCTGAGACTACGTCACGGGTGGGCGGGGCACACACGCGCTCTGAGACTACGTCACGGGTGGGCGGGGCACACACACGCGCTCTGAGACTACGTCACGGGTGGGCGGGGCACACACGCGCTCTGAGACTACGTCACGGGTGGGCGGGACACACACGCGCTCTGAGACTACGTCACGGGTGGGCGGGGCACACACGCGCTCTGAGACTACGTCACGGGTGGGCGGGGCACACACGCGCTCTGAGACTACGTCACGGGTGGGCGGGGCACACACGCGCTCTGAGACTACGTCACGGGTGGGCGGGGCACACACGCGCTCTGAGACTACGTCACGGGTGGGCGGGGCACACACGCGCTCTGAGACTACGTCACGGGTGGGCGGGGCACACACACGCGCTCTGAGACTACGTCACGGGTGGGCGGGGCACACACGCGCTCTGAGACTACGTCACGGGTGGGCGGGGCACACACGCGCTCTGAGACTACGTCACGGGTGGGCGGGGCACACACGCGCTCTGAGACTACGTCACGGGTGGGCGGGGCACACACGCGCTCTGAGACTACGTCACGGGTGGGCGGGGCACACACACGCGCTCTGAGACTACGTCACGGGTGGGCGGGGCACACACACGCGCTCTGAGACTACGTCACGGGTGGGCGGGGCACACACGCGCTCTGAGACTACGTCACGGGTGGGCGGGGCACACACACGCGCTCTGAGACTACGTCACGGGTGGGCGGGGCACACACGCGCTCTGAGACTACGTCACGGGTGGGCGGGACACACACGCGCTCTGAGACTACGTCACGGGTGGGCGGGGCACACACGCGCTCTGAGACTACGTCACGGGTGGGCGGGGCACACACGCGCTCTGAGACTACGTCACGGGTGGGCGGGGCACACACGCGCTCTGAGACTACGTCACGGGTGGGCGGGGCACACACGCGCTCTGAGACTACGTCACGGGTGGGCGGGGCACACACGCGCTCTGAGACTACGTCACGGGTGGGCGGGGCACACACACGCGCTCTGAGACTACGTCACGGGTGGGCGGGGCACACACGCGCTCTGAGACTACGTCACGGGTGGGCGGGGCACACACGCGCTCTGAGACTACGTCACGGGTGGGCGGGGCACACACGCGCTCTGAGACTACGTCACGGGTGGGCGGGGCACACACACGCGCTCTGAGACTATGTCACGGGTGGGCGGGGCACACACACGCGCTCTGAGACTACGTCACGGGTGGGTGGGGCACACACACGCTCTGAGACTACGTCACGGGTGGGCGGGGCACACACGCGCTCTGAGACTACGTCACGGGTGGGCGGGGCACACACGCGCTCTGAGACTACGTCACGGGTGGGCGGGGCACACACGCGCTCTGAGACTACGTCACGGGTGGGCGGGGCACACACGCGCTCTGAGACTACGTCACGGGTGGGCGGGGCACACACGCGCTCTGAGACTACGTCACGGGTGGGCGGGGCACACACGCGCTCTGAGACTACGTCACGGGTGGGCGGGGCACACACGCGCTCTGAGACTACGTCACGGGTGGGCGGGGCACACACGCGCTCTGAGACTACGTCACGGGTGGGCGGGGCACACACACGCGCTCTGAGACTACGTCACGGGTGGGCGGGGCACACACGCGCTCTGAGACTACGTCACGGGTGGGCGGGGCACACACGCGCTCTGAGACTACGTCACGGGTGGGCGGGGCACACACGCGCTCTGAGACTACGTCACGGGTGGGCGGGGCACACACACGCGCTCTGAGACTATGTCACGGGTGGGCGGGGCACACACACGCGCTCTGAGACTACGTCACGGGTGGGTGGGGCACACACACGCTCTGAGACTACGTCACGGGTGGGCGGGGCACACACGCGCTCTGAGACTACGTCACGGGTGGGCGGGGCACACACGCGCTCTGAGACTACGTCACGGGTGGGCGGGGCACACACGCGCTCTGAGACTACGTCACGGGTGGGCGGGGCACACACACGCTCTGAGACTACGTCACGGGTGGGCGGGGCACACACGCGCTCTGAGACTACGTCACGGGTGGGCGGGGCACACACGCGCTCTGAGACTACGTCACGGGTTGGGCGGGGGAGCCAGATGGCTCTTCACAAGGGTGGGGGCGAATATCAAACCAAGCCGTTTGCATTTCCGGGTTGGTGAGGGGGTCCAAGGTCTGGGTGATATTTCTTAACTATTATGTTAAGGGTGTTGCACAACCCTTATTATTACCAATTATACACTTGGGATAGACTACGAAACGTGGAAAAAAAGCATGTTATGGCACCTTTAAGTTACAATCTATACAATGACATTTGATTGTGGTATCAGCATAGTTAGCATCCTTTGCTAAAGCTAATGGAATGAAGAGCATGAATATTCATATACATTAACCAATTAATCAAATTTACCTCATAAAAGGGGTTGTTTATGTCGAATTAACATTGGCCAATTGTAAAAGACATTTCCGAGCCTCTAAACATCAGCCTCAATTTCAGTTTCAAATAATCCAGATTGGTCGAGCCCAGCATATGATCTAATCATTCTACACATTTTATAAATGTTTCTATAGAGCAGTCATTCCCAACCTGGGGATCGGGACTTGGGTCCCCAAAGATTCTCAGGGGGTCCCTGTCCACAGGGGTTCTTAGAAAAGAGATTCAAACTTTACTGTGCAAATTTAAACATTAATTGTTTCTATAAATTATTTTCTTCCTTTATTACTGCTGTGTAATTAGTAGTAGCAGTATTAATTATATCACGACAGCTGCAAAGTTACAGCTCAAACCAACACAAAGTTTTACAAACACATGTATTTGTTTCCTAACTTAAGTGACGTGACATAAAACCTACTATAACTGTTCAGATTTAATCTGGCCTGTTTACAATATCTCTGTAAAATCTATGTGCTACTCCCTGTGGTACTCCCTGAACTGTGATCCTCTCTGTGGTACTCCCTGAACTGTGGTCCTCTGTGTGGTACTCCCTGAACTGTGATCCTCTCTGTGGTACTCCCTGAACTGTGGTCCTCTGTGTGGTACTCCCTGAACTGTGATCCTCTCTGTGGTACTTCCTTAACTGTGGTCCTCTGTGTGGTACTCCCTGAACTGTGGTCCTCTGTGTGGTACTCCCTGAACTGTGATCCTCTCTGTGGTACTCCCTGAACTGTGGTCCTCTGTGTGGTACTCCTTGAGCTGTGGTCCTCTCTGTGGTACTCCCTGTGCTGTGGTCCTCCCTATGGTACTCCATGAGCTGTGATCCTCTCTATGGCACTCCCTGTGCTGAGGTCTTCTCTGTGCTACTCCCTGAACTGTGGTCCTCTGTTTGGTACTCCTTGAGCTGTGATCCTCTCTGTGCTACTCCCTGTGCTGTGGTCCTCCCTATGGTACTCCCTGAGCTGTGGTCCTCTCTATTGTACTCCCTGTGGTGTGGTCCCCTCTGTGGTACTCCATGAGCAGTGGTCCTCTCTGTGGTACTCGCTGAGCTGTGGTCCTCTCTATGGTACTCGCTGAGCTGTGGTCCTCTCTGTGCTACTCCCTGTGCTGTAGTCCCCTTTGTGGTACTCCATGAGCAGTGGTCCCCTCTGTGGTACTCCATGAGCTGTGGTCCTCTCTGTGGTACTCTCTGAGCTGTGGTCCTCTCTGTGGTACTCCATGTGCTGTGGTACCCCCACTCTGTACAGCAGCAGGGTAATCAGGTCAGCACACTTGGCCCCGGGGCAGCTTTCCCACACGAACGGTTGCTGTCCTGCCGTATGCTGCCCAATCCAAACCAATCCAGTCAAGTGCCACAGAACATGACACGACCTTTCAGACTCACTGAGCATCAAGCATGACTCTGTGAGCAGAACCCGGACCCCTCTGCCCCCTGCCCCCCGCCCCCTGCCCCCCGCCCACACTGTGACTTCGGGGCTCCAACCCTTCTCTAGATAATGACTCTTTGAAGCCTGGACACGTGACAAGACCACTGCACTGCTCACACTGACCTCAGAGGGCGCCACAGCACAGTCAGCTGAGCATTAGAGGGCTCCACTTCATGTCCACTAATGCTTTGATGGGAAATGTGTTGAAACTATTAGTGATGAACGGGTTGTCCTGGGGCAGGTTGTGGAGGTATAAAATCCTGATGGCCATCTTGTACTAAATTTGTCTTTGAATTTATAGCATCTGAAGTTGTTTGTTTATTTTTGTACTTGTTGGGGACAGTGCATCTTAATGAACTTACATGTATCTGCCTCTGGCTCAACCCTCACCAGCTACTATTCTGCAATGTGCTGGTGGAGAGCAGATCTTTGGTGCTTTTTTCTCCGTCGGTACTGAACTGGCTGTTATTGCTTCTGCCTCGTCATGGAGAATGGGACTTAGGCCTCTATGATGCACAGAGTTTTGGAGCTGTGCGTCATGGCTGTTCCTGTGCACCGTGGTACAAGAGCCCCACCGCACACCAAGCATCAGCACCAAACCTGGTGTGCATTCCATAGTAGACCGAGTGAGAAAGAGGACAGTGCCGTGGCAAATAGTCAGCGTATCCACACATAACCTCTTGGCTTTTCTTGATTGTTCCACTATCAGAGGAGAGGACGGGAAGCTCTGAATAGAAGTATACAGGAAACACACACACACGGATCAGTACCTGCTCTTTGGCTCTAACCATCCACTACAGCACAAGCTGAGAGTGACCAGAACTTTACAACACAGAGCCCAAGAGGTGCCCAGCAGCTCAGAGGGCAAGAGGAAGGAGGAAAAACACGTTGGAAATGCGCTCTCAGCCAGTGGTTACCCCGTTTTGGCTCTTAACAAAGTTAAAAGAGCCAAAAAAAGAGGACAAAATGGACAACAGGTAAAAAGAACAAAGAAGAAATGGAGTCTCTATCCCTTATGTGTCTTCACTGTCTGAAAAACTACAAAGGTATTTTAAGCAGCATGAAATCCTTGTTTATTTTAAAGTGGGCAACGCTTTAAGACAAAAACTGGTTCATCCTAAGAACAAGGATGGACAGGATTACAACACAAAAACAGAGCAATTTAGTGTATTCAGTAGTACAAAGAGCTCCACATAGTGAGACTAAACAGCCACAGCACAGGAGGCTCTATCAGCACAGAAGACACTGGAGTTCAGGACCACAGAGCGCCGTGCATCTTCACCTTAAAGCCACAAACCACTCTATCGAAGACAGTGAGGAGACGATTCTGAGCAGGAGAAGAGATGGTTTGAAAAACGAGATAAGGAGGCTATTATTTGTTTAAAAAAAGATAATTCCTTTTTAAACAGAAATCAAGGTTTAAGGTTCAATCTTGCGGCAGTGTACAGCAGTGTTTTGAAGCAAGGGTGCTGTATTAGAAAATAGGCCATGTCATGTCATCCTATCTATGCTGTTTTTCTGTCTGCAGATGATAAATGTGAATATAAGAATATGGGTTACTGATAAATGTGGTCCGGCATACTGTATCGTGGAGTCATGCGCCAGGAAGTTGATTGTGTGTGTGCTGTCCCAGTAAGACTGTGTGTAACTCCGTCCACTAGAGGGCACATGTTTTTCCGCACATTGCTTTTGTAGAGGAAGTTAGGCAGCAGCCATGTTTTTCTGTGTCACCAGTAAGCAGAAGTTGCAGCTCGTGTTGTTTTAATGCACAAAGTGCGGAGTTTAAGGGAGCATATGCTTGTAAGTTTGTCAATGTCATGTCATTATGACTTGTTCTACGTTTCTCTGGTCACAGTTTGAATAAATTAAAATGTATTCATATGCTAATTAGATCGCTAACTTATGCTAATTGCAGCTAGCTATGCTAACGATTTCCTATTGTCATTCTTTGGACCTCTGTTGTGAATTTTGAGCACATAAGCACTGCTAACCTGTGCTATACTTTAGTACTCATGTGTTTATGTGACTTGCTGTCTTTTATTTTCTGTATTAAGAGACTGATTATTGTTTTTGTCTCTTTATGTTACAGTTTTACAAAAACGATTATTGAACTTGGAGCAATGGAGCAATAAACATGGCCCAAAGTCATTACAAAGTGTCTTCATTTCAAGTCAAGACTGTTCTCTATCTGCCGAACTAGACAGGCGTCTAGCGAGGGCAGAATAGTAAAAAAGCATTCATCCTAACAAGTTCAAGATGGACCAGAGCAAGCACCACTTCATCCGTCGCGGGCAAAAGCAGAGGCTGCTAAGGCACAACTGTTATATGTGCAAAAAGAAGCTGAAATCTTAAAAGAACAAGCAGAACAGCTTAAAAAGAATGCTGAACTCGACGCGGATCTGCACCTACTCAAGTCACAAAAGGAGGTTGCAGCAGCTGTAGCTGAGGCTCAAGCGTGGGAATCGTCTATCCAGGAAGATGTAGACCAACAACAGCCCCAACTAGGTGCCATGCCACCCCTCGACCTGGAGCAGAGGACAAAGGACTATGTGCAACAACAAGCGGAAATATGTAAAGAGATGGAAACACCTGACAGATATGTTCCCAGCAAAACCAAACCTCTGCCGCCACCCACCAGAAAGAACAATGAAACAAATCATTACAGTGAGTTAAGTGATCACTCAATAAGCCAAAGATTTCAACCACTGCCACAAGTCAGTGCAAGTCCACTACAGTACAATATGGACTACAATCACTACCCATCAAAACCGGTCAGTGGTAACCCAGCCCACTTTTCTCCATCTAATGAGCTTAGACACAATTATATTCCCAGTGACAATACAGGGTTAGCAAAGTATCTCATGAGAAGGGAAATGGTCAGCTCAGGTTTGCTCAAGTTTGATGGCCAACCAGAGAATTACTGGGTTTGGAAATCCTCTTTTCAAAGTGCAGTACAAGAACTGAATTTGTCACCTCAAGAAGAGCTAGACCTGCTTGCCAAATGGCTTGGTCCTCAGTCCGCACAAGCCCAACGCATCAGAGCCGCTTACATAGCCAACCCTAAAACAGGCCTTCACATGGTGTGGCAGAGGTTAGAAGATTGTTTTGGGGCACCAGAAATCATAGAACACGCCCTACTAAAGAAAATAGAAGATTTCTCAAAAATGTCAAGCAGAGAAAACCAGCGTCTAAGAGAGCTGGGAGACATTTTGACAGAACTTGAAGGTGCTAAGTTAAATGGCTTCCTACCCGGGCTCTCCCATCTGGACACAGCACATGGAGTTAACCCCATCTTATCCAAACTACCCTACCATCTACAGGAGAGGTGGGTCACAGTAGCTTCAAGGTACAAAAAAGAAAGGTGTGTCTCATATCCCCCTTTCTCATTCTTCGTGCACTTCATCAATGAAGAAGCTAAGACTCGTAACGACCCTAGCTTTGCTTGTGTTACAGGCTCCAATACGATGAATATAAAAACAGAAAAGACATTTAAACCAAAATATCAAACCCCAGTCTCAGTCAGAAAAACTGATGTGTCTCACGCAATAGGATCAAACCAAAGGGTAACCGACAAAGACAACCCCGATCCAGAAAAGGAGTGTCCTATTCACCACAAGCCTCACCCGTTAAGAAAATGTAGGCTTTTCAGAAGCAAGTCTTTAGCTGAAAGAAAAAACATAATAAAGGACAATTACATATGCTTTAGGTGTTGTGCCTCAGTTCATCACATTGCCAAAGCCTGTACCAAACCAGTAAAATGTATAGAGTGCGGTAGTGAAAACCATCCCACAGCACTGCATCCAGAACCCATTCCACTAAAACCAGAGAGCCCTGATGCCACTGAAGATCATGGCGGGGAGCAAAAAATCTGATCTAAAATCTGCTTAGCAAAAGTCTTCCCTGCTGGCCAGCCAAACAGAGCAGTCAGAATGTATGTAGTCCTTGATGAGCAAAGCAACCGCTCGTTAGCAAAATCTGAATTCTTCAACACATTCAATATTGATGGACTGTTAGAACCATACACACTTAAAACTTGTGCAGGTGTCATGGAAGTCACAGGAAGGCTTGCTAACAACTTTGTTATTGAATCGCTTGACAGCTCAGTACAAGTCTCCCTTCCTGCTCTTTTAGAATGTGACATGATACCTGATGACAGATCAGAAATCCCATCTCCAGAGGTAGCCATTCAATATTCTCATCTGACAGCAGTTGCAAACAAGGTACCTGCTGTTGACAAAAATGCAGACATCCTCCTTCTCCTCGGCAGATACGTTCTTCAATTACACAAGGTTCGCGAACAGTGCAACGGGCTACGCAACGAACCCTATGCTCAACGTCTTGATCTCGGATGGGTCATTGTGGGAGAGGTTTGTCTCGACAAAAAGCACAAAACAAAAGACATCAATGTTTACAGGACTCACATTCTTCAAAGTGGACGTGCCACTCTTTTCAGCCCATGTGAGAATGTTTTTAATGTAAAAGAGGGTCCAAAAGACACAACTCCTCCGGTGAACCTAAATGCCTCTATGTAAGCCCTTTGAACCAGAAGCAGACATAATTGGCAGTGAGGTATTTCAGAGAACACAGGATGACGACAAACCTGCACTCTCGATCGAAGACAAATGTTTCTTGGAGACGTTAGACAAACACGTGTACAAAGACGATGACAACACTTGGGTCGCTCCCTTGCCTTTTCGTTCTCCACGTTGCCGCCTTCCAAACAACAAACCACAGGCTCTAAAAAGACTTCAGTCTCTACGATACACACTAGCCAAAAAAACAACAATGAAGGAACATTTCATTGACTTTATGCAAAAAATGTTTGATGCAGGTCAAGCGGAGCCAGCCCCTCCCCTCAAAGAAGACCAGGAGTGCTGGTACCTGCCCATGTTTGGTGTGTATCATCCACAAAAGTTGGATCAGATTAGAGTAGTGTTTGATTCCAGCTCCAAATATGAAGGTGTCTCGCTAAATGACACACTTCTCAGCGGACCTGACATGAACAATACTCTTCTGGGTGTTTTAACCCGCTTTCGCAAAGAACCAGTCGCTATCACAGCCGATGTTCAACAGATGTTTTACTGTTTTACAGTTAGTGAGAAACACCGTGACTTTTTACGTTTTTTGTGGTTCGAAGATAATAACCCACAAAAACCCATCAGAGAATTTAGGATGACAGTGCATGTGTTCGGGAACAGTCCCTCGCCAGCCATCGCCATATACTGTCTCCGTCGTGCCGCCCTTGAAGCTACAAACTCCTCGCCAAGAGCAAAAGAGTTCATCCTCCGCAACTTCTACGTTGATGATGGCCTTGCATCATTCCCCACTGCAGAAACGGCTATAACAACCCTGCAAACTTCACAAAAAATGCTTTCCGAATCCAACATCAGGCTACACAAGGTGGCATCTAACAGCAATGATGTCATGCAAGCGTTCCCGCCATCAGACAGAGCCAAAGATTTAAAATATTTGGATTTTAGCGCTGACCCGTTGCCTCTACAAAGAAGTCTGGGTCTCTCGTGGAACCTAGAGTCAGACTGTTTCACATTCCGTGTATCTCAAGAAGAAAAATCCATAACAAAAAGAGGTATACTCTCTACAGTTAACAGTCTCTTTGACCCCCTTGGTTTCGCTGCACCAGTTACACTTGGAGGAAAGCACATGATGAGAGAACTGACAACTGAACAGTACGAGTGGGATATAGAGCTTCCAGCTGAAAAACAACAGCAGTGGAAAATGTGGAGGGACTCAATCAAAGACTTGGAACAGTTGCAAATTCCCAGACTGTACGTTCCTGTTTCGCTGTCCACTCAAACTCAATACAGAGAACTGTGCGTCTTTTCAGATGCGTCAAACACCGCCATCGCTGCAGTAGCTTATTTGAAAACGGTGTCTATTTCTGGAGACTGTCATGTGGGCTTTATCATGGGGAAATCCAAACTTGCACCTCGCCCAGCGCACACTATCCCACGTCTTGAACTGTGTGGTGCAGTGCTAGCTGTTGAAATGACAGACTTTATTAGAGATGAAGCAGACATTGACATTGACCAAGTAACATTCCATACAGACAGCAGAATTGTGTTAGGCTACATTCATAACACTTCACGGCGTTTCTATGTTTATGTGTCCAACAGGATTACAAGAATCAGAAAGTCTTCTCACCCAAACCAGTGGCACTATATCTGTACTGAGGAAAACCCAGCAGACCATGGGACCCGTCCAGTCACCGCCGCTGCTCTCAAAGACACAAACTGGTTTTCTGGACCTGCACTTCTGGTAAAGCCTTTCGACAACCACTCGACGCAGGCAAGTTTTGACTTGGTGCAACCTAACGCAGACATGGAGATCCGTCCAGTAGTCACCACAATGAGTACAAACGTCAAAAAAGACAAACTAGGAGCAATCAGATTTGAGAGATTCTCCACCTGGAAATCCGCAGTCCGTGCCGTTTCCAGTCTTATCAAAAAGGCAAAAAATATGTCAAGTCCACAAAATGACAGAAACGACAGGGATGTCAGTGTGCAGGCGACAACAGTGATCCTAAAAGCCTTGCAACAAGACTGTTTTCCAAAAAAACTGCAATGCATCTCAAAAAAGGAACAACTCCCAAAACAAAGTTCACTCAAAAAGTTAGCTCCATTTCTTGACAAAGATGGACTAATCAGAGTAGGTGGGCGCATATCCTCATCCGAACTGAGTTTTGAAGAAAAACACTCACTCATCATTCCAAAGAGCCATGTTGCCATTCTGTTGATAAGACATTACCACGAACAAGTTGCCCACTTGGGGCGCCATTTTTCTGAAGGTGCAGTTAGATCAGCAGGAATATGGCTCATCGGAAGTAAAAGACTTGTGTCAAGTGTCATACACAAATGTGTCACATGTAAAAAGTTAAGAGGCAAACAAGAAACACAACAAATGTCCCAGTTGCCTTCTGACAGACTGACCCCCGAACCGCCTTTTACACGTGTAGGATTAGATGTTTTCGGCCCATGGACTGTGACCTCCCGCAAAACAAGAGGAGGTCATGCTGAAAGTAAAAGATGGGCACTCATGTTTTCTTGTCTCAGCACTAGAGCGGTGCATATAGAAATAATCAAATCCATGACAACAGAAAGCTTTATTAATGCGCTCAGACGTTTCACTGCAATAAGAGGACCAGTCAAAATGCTCCGATCAGACAGAGGAACAAACTTCATGGGTGCATGTAAAGAGCTCAACCTCAACTCGGATGATTCAAATCTAAAAACATATTTGCAGGACAACAAGTGCACATGGTCATTTAACCCTCCCCACTCTTCTCATATGGGTGGAGTGTGGGAGAGGATGATTGGCATTGCAAGGCGTATTCTAGATGCTCTTCTGCTCAAAACAGGCATGACTTCCTTGACACATGAAATGCTTACTACTCTAATGGCAGAAGTCACTGCTATTATGAACTCCAGACCACTAGTGCCAATATCTTCAGACCCAGAATCTCCAGCTGTCCTCTCCCCTTCTATGCTCTTAACCCAAAAAACGGACTCTCTTGCCCCTCCTTCAGGGGACTTTGACATGCATGACCTGCCCAACAAACACTGGAAAAGAGTTCAGGGATTAGCAGATGCATTCTGGAAACGATGGAAAATGGACTATCTATCAACACTACAGCCACGAAGGAAATGGAACACTGAAAAAGACAATCTACATATTTGGAGATGTTCTACTACTTAAGGATTCACAAGCCAAAAGGATGGACTGGCCTCTCGCCCTTGTAGTAAAAACCTTACCCAGCCAAGATAATAACGTTCGTAAAGTTGAATTCAAAGTTTCTAGACAGGGTACTGCTAAAGTTTATTTGAGACCAATTTCAGATGTGATTCTGTTGCTGCGTAGTCAAGTGTAATAGTGTGGTATAATATGTTATACCAGGCGGGGAGTGTGCTGTCCCAGTAAGACTGTGTGTAACTCCGTCCACTAGAGGGCGCATGTTTTTCCGCACATTGCTTTGGAGAGGAAGTTAGGCAGCGGCCATTTTTTTCTGTGTCACCAGTAAGCAGAAGTTGCAGCTCGTGTTGTTTTAATGCACAAAGTATCTTCCTCGGAGTTTAAGGGAGCATATGCTTGTAAGTTTGTCATTGTCATGTCATTATGACTTGTTCTACGTTTCTCTGGTCACAGTTTGAATAAATTCAAATGTATTTATATGCTAATTAGATCTCTAACTTATGCTAATTGCAGCTAGCTATGCTAACGATTTCCTATTGTCATTCTTTGGACCTCTGTTGTGAATTTTGAGCACATAAGCACTGCTAACCTGTGCTATACTTTAGTACTCATGTGTTTATGTGACTTGCTGTCTTTTATTTTCTGTATTAAGAGACTGAGTGTTGTTTTTGTCTCTTTATGTTACAGTTTTACAAAAAACTATTATTGAACTTGGAGCAATGGAGCAATAAACATGGCCCAAAGTCATTACAAAGTGTCTTCATTTCAAGTCAAGACTGTTCTCTATCTTTACTAGTTTACTACCTCTGCTTCCGAAGAGTGCACACGCTTTTTTGCTCGCTCCGCTTGCTATCGCTGTTTTCCTTATTTATTTTGCTTTTTAATCAGTTTTTGTCTTCCAAACATTTTTGCTTTAGACTTTTTCAAGTAAACCAAGGATTTTAAGAACATTTTTCCAGTTTTAACGACATATCTGACGCCAGCGACATGTCCGGGAGAAGAAGGGAGAAAGACTGTGAATGCTGTCGGAAATATCAACAAGAAATTAATGAGCTGAAAACACGGATATTTGTTTTGGAGTCTGAAAAAGTTCTTCACGATACCATTCCTGTGTCAACCGACGGTAAGAAGAGCACACGTTTTACAAGAAAAACTGCTACTTTCAACCTAAACCGCAGTGACTCTGTGTCGTTTCCAAAACTGTCTAAAAACCAGAAAGACCAGGCTGTTTCTTGGAACAAACTTGGAGCAAAGCCTAAACGATACAAAGATAACGTGAAGTCACCTAAAATACAGCTCACCAACAGATTTTTACCACTTTCAGAGATGGAATTAAATGAAAAAAGGAAAGATGACGTGGCCAAAATACAGCGAGGAGGATCTGTGCCAGGAGCCAAGGTCACGGAGATTGTTTTAGTTGGGGACGGCGCGATAAGTCATGTGACGCATGAAAAGATAAACACACATTCTTTTCCAAGCGCCACTGTTTCTGAGATAACGTCACTCCTTCCAAATATTATGGCTAAGCATGGAGGAGCTAAACAGCTGATTGTGCACGTGGGTGCAGTGGACATGCGGCGGGAACAGACTGAAGTTTTGAAAAAAAGACTTCTTGAAGTTATTCGACGTGCTTGATAAAATGGAAATCAAAACATTCATAAGTGGACCTCTTCCAAACATCGACAGGAGGATAAACAAGTTTAGCCGGCTTCTTCAGCTGAACACATGGCTGTCCAAAGAGTGTTCCCCGAGAGGACTACACTACATTGAGAACTTCTATCTATTCTGGAAACGAGAGGACCTGTTTAAGAGAAATGGCCCCCACCTATGCAGAGGTGGAGTGAGGGTGCTGACAGAGACCGAGCCAATGTTTCAACATCAAAAGCACCACAACCTCAGCCTCCACCAAAGGATTCATCAGCAGCTGCTCCACCACCACCAGCAAAGGATTCAGCTCCAGCTGCTCCGCATTCACCTCCACCGCCTCCAGCAAAGGAACAATCTTCAAAGGCCTTGGACCCATCTGTGACAAGCCCAACAACATCCCTGTCATCGCCCCTGCCTTCACACCAGCCCTGGGTTCCCCCTGCAACATCTACTCCCACTAAAGATTCATCAAATCAAATCAAATCAAATCAATTTATTTTTGTAAGGCCCAAAATCACAACAACAGTTGCCTCTGAGGGCCACAGGGAGAAATGAATCAACAATGTCTGTGGTGGCGATGGAGTCAGACAATGTCTGTGGTGGCGATGAAGTCAGACAATGTCTGTGGTGGCGAGGGACGATGTCCCAGGGTCCTCTGTCCTTAGACTCTCCTTCTCGGCCAGGAAAAACTACAAAAAAAACCTCTTTGGGAAAAAAGCGTAGAAACCTGGAGGAGTTCCAGTGAAGGAGAGATCCGACTCTCACAGACGGACAGACGGACACGAGGAGACTGGAGCTGGACCCACTCTTCAGGCAGAAGAGGGACCGTCTGAGTCGAGCTGGACCCACTCATCATTCTCCTTCTCATCTCCACTCTCACCCATGGGCCTTCCCAGCCATTTTGAAAGTCTGATCAAATCAGGCATTAAGATGGCTCCACTCACGCCCAATATAGCAAGGGCTATGTCTTCCCTGCACAAGCCGACTACACCAACAAAAGCCCCACCACCCATCCCCCCTCGCCTCTCACCTGGTCCCAAACTCTCCTTGGCTACAAAAGCCCCACCACCCATCCAACCTCGCCTTTCACCTGGTATCTCCCATAGCTAGGATGCACTGGGTCTCAACGTTGCCGGGACTTATTGTCACATTAAAAATAAAACCAACCCGGGGCGCTATGTAAAAAGAGCCCCCCCTAGTGCTATTTCTGTAGTCACATCATCACAGAGATGGAAAAACAAAATGCGAGTCAGGCCCAATCTGAGAAATGTGATTCATATTCCCTGTGAAAAGATAAAGCCCAGTCTCACTGAAACTAGTCTGAAACTTGCTGTGCTAAATGTCAGATCCTTATGTAACAAATCTCTCTTAATTAATAATTTTATTTCTTCTTATAATCTTGATTTTATGTTTTTAACTGAAACATGGCTTGACAAAAACACAGGAAATGTAGTTCTGATAGAATCTGCTCCACCCAACTTTAAGTTTGAATCTGAAACACGAGAAAACAAAAAAGGGGGTGGAGTCTGTGCTGTCTTTAGAGATGAAATAATTACCCGCAGGTTGTCTTTTGGGGTGTTTTCATCATTTGAGTATGTATCCTTTAAAATGGAGCTAAAACGGTCTCCATCCATTCTCTTCATTGTTTTATACAAGCCTCCCCAGCACTGCCAAAGTTTTATTGATGATTTTACTGAGATGCTTTCAGTCATATGCACAGACTTTGATGGTTTGGTCATTACAGGTGATTTCAATGTGCATGTTGATAATATTTGTGACAGAAACGCTAAACAGCTTGATGCTGTCCTTGACACCTTCAGTCTTACTCAGCATGTGAGAGGCCCCACCCACAGCAAAGGACACACTCTAGATCTCATAATTACAAAGGGGGTAAATATTTCAAATGTTAATGTGATCGATGTTGCTCTGTCTGATCATTTCTGTGTCTTCTTTGACCTGTCTGTTTCTCCCAAACCTCCGGTTGGTCCTGCAGTTGTTCAGAGGAGACACATAAGTGATGGCACAGGTGCACTGTTTATGGAAATGATCAACTTTGAAAATGTCTCATGTTCTAATGTAAATGATTTGTTGAACTCTGTTACATCTAGTGTTTTGAATGTTCTGGACACCATCGCCCCTATAAAGGCTAAAATGGTTAAAAATAAGCAGAAGGCGCCGTGGAGAAATGATGATTTGGTCAGGGCACAGAAAAGGGAGTGCCGCAGGGCCGAACGGAAATGGCGCAAGTCAAAGCTCCAGGTTCAAAAAGAGATTTACAAAGAAAAGCTGAACATGTACAACCTAATCTTATGTAGAACTAGGGAAAGATATTTTTCTGAAATAATTGGAAGCTGCAGTAACAACTCGCGTGTCCTGTTTGCCACAGTAAACAGATTAACAAACCCTCCAGCTCAGCTGCCGTTAGAACTCATTTCCACATCCAAGTGTAATGAGTTTGCATTATTCTTTAATGACAAAGTTCAGGGCATTAAAAATGCTATAAATCCCACAATGCAAAAAATTACCCTAAAACCACCAAGACACTTAGAGCTAACTCACTTTGCACCAGTAACTGACAAAACTGTCCATGAGATTATCACCAGTCTGAGTTCATCTACATGCTGCCTTGATGTGTTACCCACCAAATTTCTAAAGTCTGTGCTGAACAGTTTGTTAGCACCATTCACTCACATAGTTAACATGCCGCTTCAATCTGGAACATTCCCAATGTCTTTGAAAACTGCGGTCATAAAGCCTCTCCTAAAGAAGAGCAGTCTTGATGCCGCAGTACTGAGTCATTACCGGCCCATCTCTAATCTACCATTTTGGGGCAAAGTCCTTGAAAAGGTTGTTTACCAACAGCTCACAGATTTCCTCTTAATAAACAACTCATTTGATGTTTTTCAGTCAGGTTTTAGACCTCATCACAGCACTGAGACTGCTCTTGTCAAGGTGACAAATGACATCCGCCTGAACACTGACACGGGCAAAGCCTCAGTCTTAATTCTGTTAGATCTGAGTGCTGCTTTTGACACTGTCGATCATGGGATCCTCTTACAGAGACTAGAGGACTGGGTGGGCATCACTGGCACTGCCCTAAACTGGTTAAGGTCCTATCTGGAAGACAGGAAGTACTTTGTTGAAATTGGTAGCTGTGTCTCAGACCACATGACCCTGACCTGTGGAGTGCCCCAAGGGTCAGTCCTGGGTCCCCTTCTGTTCAACCTCTACATGCTGCCGTTGGGTCAGTTGATACGCAGTGAAAATGTGTCCTATCACAATTATGCAGACGACACTCAGATCTATGTTTCACTATCGGCAGGTGACTATGGACCAGTAGATTCACTCTGTCACTGCATCCAACAGATCAGTGTGTGGAGGCAAAACAACTTTCTCCAGCTGAACTCAGACAAGACTGAAATAATCGTTTTTGGCCCACAGAAACAAAGAGAAAGTGTTAGCGGTCACCTCCAGAGTCTCGCTCTAAAACCTACAAACCAAATTAGAAATCTGGGGGTAATAATGGACTCAGACTTGAACTTTAATTGCCACGTCAAATCAATAACATCAGCAGCTTTTTACCATCTAAAAAACATTGCCAAAATCAAAAACAATGGCAAAAACCAGATTTAGAGAGACTTATCCACGCGTTTGTCTCCAGTAGATTAGACTACTGTAACGGCCTGCTCACTGGTCTCTCCAAACGAGCTGTAAAACAGCTGCAGTACATCCAGAACGCTGCTGCTCGGGTCCTGACCAGAACCAGGAAGTACCATCACATTAGTCCTGTTCTCAGGTCTCTGCACTGGCTCCCTGTGGCTCAGAGAATAGACTTTAAAGCAGCTCTGCTTGTGTACAAGTCTCTCCATGGCCTAGCACCAAAGTACATCTTGGATATGTTAGTGCCATATGAACCATCTCGGACTCTGAGGACCTCAGGGACCGGCCTCCTGCTGGTGCCCAGAGTCAGGACAAAACATGGGGAATCTGCGTTTCAGTTTTATGCAGCTAAAATCTGGAACAGTCTTCCTGAAGATGTGAGACAGGCTTCTACTCTGACAATGTTCAAATCTAAGCTAAAAACAGTTTTGTTTAGCTGCGCATATGACTGAAAGGATTTTTTCTTTGCACTCTTCTCTTTTGTTTGTGATTTTATTAGTTTAGAAAATCAGTTGATTGATAATTTTTAATTTAGTTAATTTGATTGTATTTCTGTAATTTCTTTGTGATTTCAATGCATTTTTCCTGCTGTGTGAAGCACTTTGAATTGCCTTGTGTATGAAATGTGCTCTACAAATAAACTTGCCTTGCCTTGCCTTGCCTATCTGCCGAACTAGACAGGCGTCTAGCGAGGGCAGAATAGTGTAAGGTTACCCTCCACGAGACCGAAGGTTCGCTAGTCCGAAGGTTTTAAAGGTTCACTAGTCCGAAGGTTCGCTAGTCCGAAGGTTCACTGGTCCGAAGGTTCGCTAGTCCGAAAGTTCCTCATAGGCTAAAGTGAAGGTGCAGACGGCATCGGGATGTAGTCAGTCTGTAAAATGCGCACGAAGTACGAAGACACGCACTGGGGCTCGTCACGTTTAGTGCACCAGCTGCTCACAGGTGGCACCGCAACTTGTACTGTGTATATAAAAATAACAAGGAAACATCTCGAATCCTCCACTTTATGCCTTCATTTGATCATAAGTATAGAAATGATATGTGTATATATAGAAACACGTGATCCGATCACCGTAGGATTGGTAGTCAAAAAGGAAATTCAGCTGGCCAAGACGGGAGTGTCTACAGAGCCGCGGCGCGGCCGAAACTGCTGGGCTATTTGAGTTAATTCATTCATTAATAATACGATAAGGAGCTCAAGCTATGCACAGAAACAAGTCGGTTATGGAAAATACGTGAGTTTAACCATAAAAAGTGCATCAACACTAGAAAAGTTCAAAAGGCAGTGTGTGGGGCAAAGGGAGGCGAGGAGAGCCCGCTGCACAGAGACACAGCTTTGGTGAGGAGAGCCGCGAGTAGAGCCCGCTGCGCAGACACACACCTTCGGACTCGTGAACCTTCGGACTAATAAACCTTCGGACTTGTAAACCTAAACATTTCGGTGAATTTTTTTAAATTTCGGAGAAATTTCGGACTCGTGAACCTTCGGACTAATAAACCTTCGAACATGTGAACCTTAAAATTTCGGAATTTTCGGACTCATGAACCTTTGGACCAGTAAACCTTCGGATTCGTGGGCAGCCACCATGTGTAAAGTCACCTCCGATTGAGGGTCAGGTCACCTCTGAAGGAGATAGCTCGAATCTTTGGTTGTTCTGTCTCTTTTGGAGCTGATTTGATTATGATGATTTGCGTACGTGTGAATGTTGTCACTGTCTTTAAAAGGATGTGTATTGTCATTGTTCTGGGGGTAGGGACAGAAGGGGTTATGAAGGGGTTACAGCCTAGTGACAATAGGATTTCTATGGCCCATTAGCAAGTTTATTTGTATAGCACAGTTTGTACACAATGTGTCACACTACAGGAAAAATGCATTAAAATACAGAAATCGCAAAACAGCACAAGACACAGCTAAACAAAAAAATGTTTAGGCTAGATTTGAACTTTGCCAGTGTAGAACTTTTCTCACACCTTCAGGAAGAGGAAGGTTTTAGCTAAAAAAAACGCAGATTCGGCATGTTTAGTCCTGACTCTGGCACCTCAGAGTCTGAGATGGTTCATGTGACACTAACATGCCCGACATGTACTTTGGTGCTAGGCCATGGAGAGACTTATACACAAGCAGAGCTGCTTTAAAGTCTCTTCTCTGAGCCACAGGGGCCAGTGCAGAGACCTGAGAACAGGACTAATGTGATGGTACTTCCTGGTTCTAGTCAGGACCCGAGCAGCAGCGTTCTGGATGAACTGCAGCTGTTTTACAGCTCGTTTGGAGAGACCAGTGAGCGGCCGTTACAGTCTAATCTACTGGAGACAAAAGCATGGATAAGTCTCTCCAAATCTGGTTTAGACATTATGTTTTTGGCAATGTTTTTTAGATGGTAAAAAGCTGCTGATGTTAAAGTCCAAGTCTGAGTCCATTATTACCCCCAGATTTCTAACTTGGTTTGTAGGTTTTAGAGCGAGACTCTGGAGGTGACGCTAAAACTTTCTCTTTGTTTCTGTGACAAAGACGATGATTTCAGTTTTGAGTTCAGCTGGAGAAAGTTCTGCCTCCACACACTGATCTGTTGGATGCAGTAGCAAAGTGAATCTGGCCCATATTCACCTGCGACAGTGAAACATAGATCTGACTCGTCTGCATATTTGTGATAGGACACATTTTCGCTGCGTATCAGCTGACCTAACGGCAGCATGTAGAGGTTGAACAGAAGGGATCCCAGGATTGATCCTTGGGGCAGGTCAGGGTCATATGGTCTGAGACACTGTTACCAATTCAAACAAAATATTCCAGATAGGACCTAAACCATTTTAGGGCAGTGCCAGTGATGCCCACCCAGTCCTCTTGTCTCTGTAAGAGGATCCCGTGATGGACAGTGTCAAAAGCAGCACTCAGATCTAACAGAATTAAGACTTAGGCTTTGCCTGTATCAGCTTTCAGACGGATGTCATTTGTCACCTTGATAAATGACCTTGATGAGGTCTAGCAAAGACCAGAGCAGAGGAGACTCATGGAAGCTTATATGGTCTGAAAGATTAATCCATTGCATTGGTCTTTATGGCCGGTGCTCAGTGGCGCTTGTCACCCAAAAAACATGTCTCTCTTGTATTTCATACTGAATTGAACATGCTTACTTCCTGAATAGGGGCTAGCGACTTTCACTGTGGTGAAAACATCCCCATGATGCTCTGCGCGACGGGCAGGGAGACAGCATATTGCGTGAAAGACGCAGTCCAGTCAATGTGGACTTTTGGAATATGTGATAGAGCACCATTAAAACCGTTACAAGTCGGCCCCGACCAAACTGAGAAAAACAGGGTTTTAGTTTTTTTTTCCCAAATTTGTGATTTTCGTTTTTTTGCATTATGTGAAAGTTGAAGTTATAAAGGAGCCCCTCCGTGCTTAAGATAACAGTATTCATTACCTTAAAAGTACACATTAAGCCGTTAAAAATGGGTAGTTTTCGTGCTCCGCGCGGGGGGCATTACCCTGTTTTCTGCAGCGCAATGTTGATCTTTTTCCACCAACTGCGAAGCACGTGGCTACAGCTACGGGTTCCCCTCTGAGACATCATTCATTTGTCCAGACTTTCTCCAGAGCTTATGATTCCCTGGACTACATGGCAACGGAACTGAGGTACTTTTACTCTAAAGTATTGCTTTAACCTGTTACCATCCACCTATTTTCGCCCTGTGCACAATGGTTGGACCCAAATGGCATTGCTTATTAAAAGAGGATCTTATGTTCCACATGCAAGTGTGATGCATCATTAGAAAGCTTAGGCCTTCTAGTTTCTGCAGATGTGCACATGAACACTGTCAGGGCTTCAGAACTTACACTAAAGAGGCCCAAACATAAACAAAACATCCTTTTTTAGTCTCGCCTGAATATTGTTAATTTGAGCTGAGCATGACATACTTCATTGTGTGCATATGCTGTTCACTGTACATGATGTTTATCTTGTTGACAACAACTGTGTAAAGTTTCAGATCTCTAGGAACAGGCATTTTGGTGCTGTTGACCTTTTTGTATCAAAAAGTATATTCGGAACAAGTGATCCAAATATGTGCCAACTGTGCCAAACTGTTTTATTACAATTTTAGCTCCTCTATGATCATAAAACATACATTTTGATGTTTTTTAGGCCACTAATAGCAATTATAACTGCTAAAAAAAAAAAAATGTGAAAATATGTAAATATGAGTTTACCCATGAATTTCCCATATAGAGGTTAAAAAAAAAAAAAAATTATAATATTTTTATTTTATTTTTGTATTGGTATAATAATACATATATCTAACAAAATGCACGTCCAAAAGGCTAATAAAATCAGAAAACGTTATGCGCAAAATCCTGCCGAGAAATCTGGCTCTTTACAGCCTTCCCGGAGCCTTACGCACGGGAATACACAAGATTCTGTGTCAATCAGCCCCATTGTCCCGCCTCTCTTTGTAAAGCTATTTTCATTGGCTTGAATAATCTGTCAATCAATCTGAGCTACGTCATTCGCACGCGGCGCTATTTAGATGTAAACAGACTAATACATGTGCGTCGCAAGCGGCGCATTTTTTTTTGCGGAGGCTGTAGCAAACAAACCCGTGGACAGAAAAATGTGTGGATGGTCTCATTCTGTAGGAAACAGTCTGAAGAAAAGAAGGATATCCAACATTATTTTATAGGTCAAACAGGTCATTTGTTATGGACGGAGAAATGCGCCGAACAAGCGCATTCTCGTCCGGCGAGAAACGAAGAAAAGTTTGTTTACTTGACAATATCTCGAAATCAGATAACTTCAGGAAAAATACAAGTGGATATTGTTTTTCAATGATTCCTTACGGACAGACTGAGTACAAGGATGTACAGAATTAAAGCCGTTTCGTCCGTCATAAACAGCAAACAGGTAGGACATGCGTTTGTAAAAGTTGAGCCTTTCTCACAAACTATTGGCAATTGCTTCTTGGGGCATATTATTCAATGTAAATCAATGACATGTTCGTTTTGTTGAGAAAATAAGCTTTAAAATGATGTATGGCTTGCTGGTATTGACTACGGAAATTAAAGTGATGATGTAAGAGAATATTTGAGATATAGAAAATGTTCGCCGGCGGACAGGTGGGTGGTAACAGGTTAACGCTGTGTTTTAAGGTGGTCTCGTGATTTCACTTTAGCCTCGTCACTTTTGCCTCGGGCACCGGAGCAGAGACAGAGCAATGCTAAGCTAACATGCTGCTTCAGTGCACTCTACGTTATAAATATGGGCTTGAATTTAATATGACCACTTTCTGAATAATTAACATCACGTAGTCTCTTGAAACTAGCTGTTTTGGGATGGATAATGTCTGTATCTTCGTGTTTTTTACTGTAGCCCGTGTTAGCCGCTTTAGCTCGCTACATTCCAAGCTAGGACCGGGCCGTGTTCTTTTTTCCTCTTCTGCATAACTAATACTGGCTTGAATTTAATGTGACTACTACTGAATAATTAACATCACGTACTCTCTTGAAACTAGCTGTTTTGGGACGGTGTGATGTCTGTATCTTTGTGTTTTTTGACTCTTTTTTACTGTAGCCCGTGTTCGCCGGTTTAGCTCGTTAAATTCCAAACTTTTGTTTCCCTTTTCAGAATTTCAGGCGCTCATAGCTGGATTTTATCAAAAACTATGCAGAAGTCCATTGCATTACAGCCTCGACTTTGCACAGCAGGTACTATTTATTACACATCATTTACTTCACTTTATTAAATGTACAATAAAGTGCAAATGCAGAATAGCAATTATAGACTGTTACAGTATGAATAGACATAAATGTCTTTATCACACGCAATAAGGTCACATTCATGTGCATATAACTGATGTAAATAGTGTTTATTTTACCATTATTATTAGTATTATTTTGTCTTACGCTAGCTGTTTTTATTTTATCTTTATTTTTCCCCTCCATTCCTTATTGAGAAATGAGAGGTTCTGTCTATAGGAGATTTTGTTTATAAGAGTTCTTCTATTAAGAATGTTTTTTAAACTTCCTATAAGTTATCTGTCCTTTTCCTCTGTATCTTGTATTGTGTGGACAATAAAGGAATATCTTATCAAATGTCACATGTCTTCATCTAATCTCCTTTCTCTCTCGCTCTCTCTCTCTCTCTGTCTACTACAGATACACTTTCCGTCCAACCCTCTGCAGCCGGGGCCAAGCTTCACTACACAATGGACATCCACTTCCTCATTGCTGGCCACACCAAGTTCTCCCCTGATTGCGGCTTTGGACTTGTGAAGCGAGCATACATGAAGACCAGGGTTGACACTTTGGAAGACATCGCTGAGGTTAGTTTATATTATTTGACTACTGTAATGTGTAAACAATAGCCTGGCAAAACTTCAGTGCTGCTCTCTGTTCTGCTTAAGAGCAGAGAGCAGCACTGAAGTGATTATTCAATTATTACAATCCTCAAATCCTCATATGAAATGACCCTTTGCAAATAAAACAACACTCCACGTCTTGTTCAATGCATGCAATTCTTCTGTTCTCATTTTTTTTACATTGTCGCCCTTGTCATCAGGTAGTGGAAAACAGCTCTCCTGAGAGTCACCTCAATATCCCACAGCTTGTTGGAACGGCGGATGGCAAAGTGTTTGTCAAGAACTTGGACTGGCAGAAGCATCTGAGTCCCTTCTTCAGACGGCTTCCAAAGATCAAGAGTTATCAGCACTTCAGGTATTTATATTGAAACTTTCACATTGTGTTTTATGTAAAATAGTTAGCCATTTCTTAAATGTCCTGTTATTTGTTTACAGCTTTGATGCCAAGAGACCAGGTGTGGTGCTTGCAAAAAGTTACAGTGAAGCAGAACCTGTGGAATTTCAGCTACTACGCAATTCAGCTGATCTGCATCCGGTTGACAATCTCCATGTCCTGGTCCCACCTGGACTGAACATTGACAGGCAGACCTATCTGCATGAAAAAATCAGACCTTTCTGTACTGACGAGGCAAAAGACATCACATGCCCAGCACCGAGAGTCACAGCACAGAAGAGTGCTTCCTATTGCACTACATAACTT
Organism: Eucyclogobius newberryi; assembly: GCF_026437365.1. NCBI lineage: Eukaryota > Metazoa > Chordata > Actinopteri > Gobiiformes > Gobiidae > Eucyclogobius > Eucyclogobius newberryi. Next base: position 38,359,729 of record NW_027316389.1, on the reverse strand, counting down.
TATACCTTTATATTTCATTATGTACATATCATGCCGTTTAGTGCTCAGTGTTCAATGTTTTGTTGTTTGTCTTGCACTGAATCACCTGTGAATTCTGTTATCGACAAATGGCAATAAATCCTATTCTGATTCTGATTCTTTGATCCTATTCAGGGCCTTTTGTAATCCAAGTATTTCCATTTTAATATAGTAACTTCTAATTCTGATTCAAGTCCAGTTCACATCAATAACACTCCTCTTGAGTCTTTAGTGACAGCTGTAGGGGGAGGTGCTGTCAGTGTGACAGGGGGAGGGCTTATCTCAATGAGATGCAAATGAGCCTGAGGCCGTTTTCTCAGTGAAAGGTTTTGAGAGTTGTTTACATTCAAATGACCACAACTTACTCAAATATGATCAGATGTGCATGAGTAAGACATCATTGCATAGCTTTGAATTCACACTTTCAGAATCTTCGGGTAGACTTGTAACTGGTTTATCCACGGTCAGTCACATATGTCGACTTGAAATGGTCTGTTTACAAAATGTATAATGATGAATTGTTGATGAATGAATTTTTGTTTTTAGCATTTTTTTGAGGATTATAGCAAGCGTTAGGATGAGATTTAAATGACAACAAATTACAAAATAGAGGTGCTAATATAGTTGTCCACATAATTTTCTTTGTTTTTGATGTTTATTTTTATCATTATCGTTATTTGCTATTAATTTACAGAATAAGGGTCCAGGCTCATTATATGTCTGCTCCCACGCAGAGATATCAAATCTCCCCAGCCGCAGCCTGACAGACCCGACCAAGCTAAGCGGCCAACATTCGGGAACTGTCTGGAACATACTTATATCTGCAGCCAAAAAGGCCATCACAGAAAAATATATGATACAAACTGAAGCGATGATCAAGGACTGGACTGACATTATAATTCAATTTATAACGTCAATTATAAATTAAAATAGTTTGAACAAAACAAGTCACAGAGAGCGCATTCGTTGTTCTGTATTTCTTTATGTTGAATATAAAAAAAAGAGAGGAAAAAAGGACATTTTAAAAGAAAGAAAATAAAGTAAAATGCTCATGAATGCCCTTTGAGGCAACTACTGTTGTAATGTTTCATATATTATACATTTAATTGAATTGCTCACTGTCGAGAAAAGAACTCGGGAACTCGGATCAAATGCTGCTGCCCGACTTCCACACCTTGAAGTGTCACGTGGTGTGTGGAGATTTCACCCTGGAGTGACTCAAACAAACACAAAAAGGACCATTTAGCAAGCTTTTTTGCATGGGTTATTTGGTGCTCAGACCCCGGCAGAAGACATTGCGATTATGGGCGCTCCATAATCTAATTGTATTAGATGTCTCCCCCCGGGGCCTGGAGACTGGTGGTGGTAGATGTGAGGAGAGGGTAGAGATGATGGGGACGATGAGAGGGATGAAGAGGAGGCGAAGGGGAGATGGTGGGTCGCTGAGGTGGCTGAGCCAGCTGCACGAGGGTTTAAATGGGGCAGACTGTACTCTGCTTGGAGCAGAGGAGGTGCACCGTGCCACGGGGAGGAGTAACTTGGGTGCGTTGATTGAAGGTGAAGAGCAGGTGGCCCTGGTGTAGCAGTGGACGTAGATTGGGTGGACTTAGGTCTTCTGGCTGAATTTACGCAGGCTTCATTTGGGTGCTGATTTGTCAAATGTATCTTTAATATTTGAGCTCTCTGACCAAACAATACTACAGTTTGAGCAACAGATTCGTGCAAGAAATACCCAACCCATTTTTAATCAGTTACGGATGTAAGTTAGCTTGTTAAGATAAAATTGTTGGAAGTTTAGCTTTTGAGAAGGTTAACAACAACAAATCTTACTGTTAGCTCTTTTAAACGCTGCTCAATAGGGCACACAGTGATTTTATCATTGACATTAAACCCCGGCACCCTCACACCACATGAACACAGGATTTGTAACATGTGTCTCAAATGCAGACGTGGCCAATCTTTACAACAAGAAGAACAAATTCTATAACTTTTTCAACCTCAGAATGACAGAGTTTAGAGCTTCGCTTTTTGATTCTGCAGAAATCTGCACCATGACTCTGTCCTGTGTGTTGTTTATTTCTTTTTTTCTTTTACTTGATTCAAATCAAATCAAATCAATTTATTTTTGTAAGGCCCAAAATCACAACAACAGTTGCCTCTGAGGGCCACAGGGAGAAATGAATCAACAATGTCTGTGGTGGCGATGAAGTCAGACAATGTCTGTGGTGGCGAGGGACGATGTCCCAGGGTCCTCTGTCCTTAGACTCTCCTTCTCGGCCAGGAAAAACTACAAAAAAAAACCACTTTGGGAAAAAAGCGTAGAAACCTGGAGGAGTTCCAGTGAAGGAGAGATCCGACTCTCACAGACGGACAGACGGACACGAGGAGACTGGAGCTGGACCCACTCTTCAGGCAGAAGAGGGACCGTCTGAGTCGAGCTGGACCCACTCTTCAGGCAGATGAGGGACCGACTGAGTCGAGCTGGACCCACTCTTCAGGCAGATGAGGGACCGTCTGAGTCGAGCTGGACCCACTCTTCAGGCAGAAGAGGGACCGTCTGAGTCGAGCTGGACCCACTCTTCAGGCAGAAGAGGGACCGTCGGAGGCGAGCTGGACCCACTCTTCAGGCAGATGAGGGACCGACTGAGGCGAACTGGAGCCATTCTTCAGGCAGATGAGGGACCGTCCACACAGGGCAGGGACCACTTCACCAGGGGAGGGGCATCTGGGTCCACAGGTCCTCAGGAGTGAGAGAAAGAAAAGAAGGCGGTGAACAGTTTGCAAGTGGAATCAAAAAATAAATATTGTTTGATAGCATAAGTAGTCAGAAGAAGAGGATAGTGCTCAAGCTGTCATACTTCCCCCAGCATAGTTACTCCTAGGGCAGCGTAGCTGAAGCTGTGGGTTTATGTTTCTGTTCCTAACTAGTCTGACCATAAGCGATTTCGAAGAGGAACGTTTTAAGCCTGGACTTAAATGAAGAGACTGTGTCAGCATATTTAACATGGGTCGGGAGCTGATTCCATAACACAGGAGCTTGGTAGCTAAACGCTCTACCTCCTACAGTACTTTTAGAGACTCTTGGCACCACCAGAAGGCCAGCATTCTGAGAGCGAAGAGCTCTGTTTGGATGATATGGTTCTATAGCATCTTTGAGGTAGGATGGGGCCATGTCATTTATGGCTTTGTAGGTCAAGAGTAGAATTTTGAATTTGATTCTAGACTCGACGGGGAGCCAGTGAAGAGACTTCAGCACTGGCGTAATGTGCTCTCTTCTTTTTGTTCCTGTTAGTAATCTTGCTGCTGCATTTTGAACCAGTTGAAAGCTTTTTATGGAGCTTTTAGGACACGCTGTGAGCAGGAGTTACAGTAGTCTAATCTAGTCGTTACAAATGCATGGATAAGTTTTTCAGTATCACTTTTAGGCATGATTCTTCTGATTTTGGCGATGTTGCGCAAATGGAAATAGTCTGTTTTACAAGCTTGATTTATATGAGCTTTAAATGAGAGCTCCTGGTCAAATAAGACTCCAAGGTTTCTTACAGTAGAACTGGAGGCTACACTGACATTGTCCAGTGTGACTATCTGCTCAGATAGAGCGTCTCGTAGATGCTTAGGGCCAAGCACAATGACCTCGGTTTTTTCAGGGTTAAGAAGCAGGTAGTTTAGTGTCATCCAGGTTTTTATCTCCTTCACACAAGCACTAAGTCTGTCTACTTGATCGCTCTGATCAGGTTTCATTGATAAATACAGCTGAGTGTCGTCTGCATAGCAGTGGAAGTTAATGCCATGCTTTCTGATAATGTTGCCTAATGGTAGCATATAATACATGATTAATACGTCTGTCAATTATGCCAATCAGAAAATGTCTTTTAGACAAGATTTAATACAAAGATTTCTTCTCAACATAATGCAGCGGCCCTTGTCTGTCACGGGTCAGGGCATAATCTAACCCTATTACTGCTGCTTTGTTTCCGGAGCGTTTAACCCTGAATATGATCTGATCTGGATATCTCACTCACGACTTCAGCCCACAACACTTCCCATCCAACAAGAGAGTCCTCCAGTCCCTATTCATTCAACTCCTAATGAAGAAGGGGCCAAATAAGGCAATCTTATTTCACAGAGGAAAGTGCCTGTGTCTGGGACGTTTGATTTGAAGTCACGGTTAGTCCTTTTGATTCGGGGCGGGGTCAGACCAATTTGCCACCCGGAGAGGAAGGGGAAGTGCGGGGGTCCGGTTTTTAATTGTCAGGTCATGGGTGCAGGGACAGGGGATCCTTTGGGCGCATTGGGCGCATTGTCTGTCTTTTGTGCTTGGAGGAGCCGTCCGCTGAAATCCCTGGCCTCATTATGAACGGAGGGGAGATTAATTGAGCGCTTCAGCCCCGAGACTAGATCAACTTGGAGAAGGGAAGTCGCCAATTAAGGAGCTGACTACAGCACCTTTCCCTATACCAAGAGTAATCCTTTTATTATTATTAGAAAGAGAGAGAGAGTCAAGGCTGAGCTGCCCTTTGTCAATGACATACAGGTCTATAGGCGCTGACAGCTAGGGTCAGGGTTAGTGCCAGCACTGGTGCCATGAAGATGGCAATAAATATGTTCACATTTGACTTTGACCATTTAATTAGTAATCCTCTTAAGGAACAGTATGATTGGATTATACTAATAGGTCTGTAACAACTTTTAATGATGTATGTCAATAGGTTACAATCACATTCTAGTGTTTGATGAGCGGCAGGGCCATGTAAATATGGCGTAACATGAAACAAAATTCCATGTGTGTTTTAGAGGAGAAAATGGAGATATGTGAATCAGTTTATCACAAATAAGACCCCTAAACCCCAGAACACACTCCAGAAATATTCCTCACAATGTGAGACTGAAAGTGTGAGAATGAGGTTTTAAATCTTATGATCCCTGAATGCAAAGACTGGAGAGACAGAACTCGTGATCCAACAAAAGTAGCGCACCGAGCATCAGCTGATTCCTGTCTACAGTGAGACAACGGTTGCTTGGATTAATGGTGATGATTTGTAGACTGCAGTTTTGTTTGATGGAGTGAAAATCTTCTTGAATATTTTGAATCACTTGTGCAGCAGGAGGCGCTCTAACATACAGAACCTAGTCATCTGTATACAAGTGGATGCTTCTGTGTTTTAGATTATGCCCAATTGAGTTTATATAAATTGTAAATAACAGTGGTCCAAGGACAGAGCCTTGAGGAACACCTTTATTAAGATAAGAAAATTCTGATTGAAAGCATCAGCAGAAACGGCTTGAGTAGGTGAGGTCATTTGCAAACTATTGTTTTGAATTTTGTATCGAACCCAAAAACATCCAGACGATCCAAGAGAATCCAGTGATCAACTATAGACAGAAACATATATACTGTGTATTTAATACTTCATACTGTGTATTTAATACTTCATACTGTGTATTTAATACTTCATACTGTGTATTTAATACTTCATACTGTGTATTTAATACTTCATACTGTGTATTTAACACTTCATACTGTGTATTTAATACTTCATACTGTGTATTTAACACTTCATACTGTGTATTTAATACTTCATACTGTGTATTTAATACTTCATACTGTGTATTTAATACTCATACTGTGTATTTAATACTTTCTACTGTGTATTTAATACTTCATACTGTGTATTTAATACTTCATACTGTGTATTTAATACTTCATACTGTGTATTTAACACTTCATACTGTGTATTTAATACTTCATACTGTGTATTTAACACTTCATACTGTGTATTTAATACTTCATACTGTGTATTTAATACTTCATACTGTGTATTTAATACTCATACTGTGTATTTAATACTTTCTACTGTGTATTTAATACTTCATACTGTGTATTTAATACTTCATACTGTGTATTTAATACTCATACTGTGTATTTAATACTTCCTACTGTGTAAAGGGCTTAAAGGAAAATACTTGATCATCAGCTCTATTCTCATGTGTTGGAGAAACAGCAGCAGATGGAGCAGCAGCATCAAAGATATTTAGAGTCAGCAAAGTGCTGATTAAACGCATCACAAATATATGTTTTTGTCGTCAAGTTGATTGAATCTTTAATTATATAATTTGGTAAAGAGGGAGTAGAATTTTGTGATAAGGATTTAACCGTTTTGTAGAATTGCCCTTTGATTCTGTGGAAGTTTTGACGTAGTAAAATGTTTTGGCTTTACGAACATTAGAGACATATTTATTGCACTTATGACAAAACTGCTGCCAATCTGCTGCTGATCTGGTTCTGCCCAGACTTTGTCACGCTCTCCAGATAAAACAGGACAGAACCAGGGATTATTATTATTCTTGACCCTGACTCTTTTACAAGGGGCGTGTTCATCAGTTATATCATTAAATGTTTGAATGTAAAAGTCCAGTGCTGTGTTGGGTCAAACTGTCACTATGGAAACGATCAGACAGAAATGCTTGTTCATTAAAATGCTTATAGGACATTTTAACACTTATACTTGATTGAATACACTTTGTGTTGTGTAGGACAGTGGTCACTAAAGTCCAGAGGAAAAACACCACTACATTGGTCATGTCCAGTAATGTTGCTTTAAGTGGATCTTTAGGGTCCGGTCGGGTGGAGCAGTCATAAGTGTGAGGTTTAATTCATTACAATAGTTTAGTCAGACGTTTTGACCAATCCATGTTCATGTCTCCTAAAACAAACAACTCAGACTTATCAAAAGGTAGAGGTAAAGGTAAATAAGTCCTCCAGCTCACCGGCAGGGGACAGATGGAGGATTATTAACTGTCATTTTACCAGTATTATTTAGAATATATTATAATTGTCCAATGAAAAGTCAGCGTCTGAGATCCTGGAGGTGAAACATGTTTCAGAGAAAACAAATATATCAGGATTTGCTTGTTTTGCCCACACTCTTATAAAGTCTATTTTTGATTGAAGACTTTGCACATTCATGTGAATAAAAGACCTTTTTTGATTTAAATGTTTGTATAGTTAAGTCAATGTTTAGAACAGATTGAATATTTGATATGCTCTGGCTTTTAGTACGTTTAATGTTGATTAAATATGATTTATAGTTTTTTCTGTCTGTTTTGACTCTGTTCCATTTATTATCCACTACACAGTTGTCCCCTGACATCTTTCCCATTTGCATAGGTGCAATAGAGTGTTGGGCAGGTTGAGGCCCTGACTCTAATGTTACTGTATCTGAACAGGTTCATGAGTATTTGAAGATTGTCACACATCGACTGCTGCAGATGCAAGAGTGAGGTCCATGTTAAAAGAGAGAAGACGAGGTCCATCCATATTTGGATGAAGTCGATCACGTTTTAACAGTTCAAGTCGTTTGAAAAAAGCCACAACATTAACCACATATGGAAATTGCTTGTCATTACAGTATAATTAAAGCCAACCATGTCCAGACTACGGCCCAGAGGCCAAATGCAGCCCTCAGAGCAGTTGGCCATCCGGCTTCCTGGTAAGTAGCCAGTAAAGTAAAATTTAAAAAATTCAAGCATTTTGATAATATACCAACCTAATATTAATCCAAGTTCCAAGTCTTATTAAAGGTGTGGAGGCATCGAAACTATGTCAAATGCAACATTTCAAATGATTCACTTCAACGTTGTTGGGTTGTTTGTGGCTCTCTGCTCCGTATAAGTTTCAAAATGTGGCCCGTGGTGAAAAAGTTTGGACACTCTTGATTTGAGCCAATGCAACAGTCTGAGGCGACTGAACTTCACATCTCCAAAGCAGGCGCTGGCAGTGGACCTGAAATAACCCAAAGGTGACGGTGGTCTGCTGTCTCTACTCATCTGCCCTGGGGGCTAAGGGGCCGGTGTAAAATGTAGCTGCCAAGGGGCTGAGCGTGGGCAGAAGATGGTGGAGACTCCAGGAGACCAAACCGCTTTTGTAGGTCCACGAATGAGCCCGGTGCCCTGTCACCATTATGTGACCCGACCAAAGTCCATGAGCTCTTGACTGGCGGAGCTCACTGGAACCTTGGGCCTGGCTCCCTGCTGGAACCAGCGGCGCGCCTCAGAGTTCCTGCTCTCGATTTCACATGTTTGGAGGGAATTCTGTTCGGAAAATGTATCATGTTTTTTCATATCACGTCATATCATCATCATATCATGTCAACGTGCCCATTATTCACAGAGAAATGTGGTTGCCAGGAGGCAAACCATTATTACATGTTTTGGGACTGAAATAAATAATGCACTGCAGACTGTTTTTGCCGTTGCCATTCCTCTCAATTTTAGAACGATGTACCCGGGCCTCAAAACTCCTGCCATGGACACAATAAACAAATACGTTTGGAATGTACTTTTGGCTGCAGAAAAGTGGAAGACACAAACTGCACCAACGATCAAGGACTGGACTGACATAGGAACAGACATCAGACAAATGGAAAAAATTACATTTGGCCTAATTTTGAAATGGACAAATTCAACAGACTATGGACTAAATGGGACTTTTATTTTAATTAAAGTGTGTCATGATTTTGTTTGTTGTTATATTTAGTCGATGTCTACTTGTGTTATTATTTTGATTTACACATGTAGCCACTTGGGTGCCCTAAGCAGAAATGCTATGTAGGGCCCCTATGCCCCCAACCCACTGCAAACACGTAAAAAGTATGTTTGATGTCTGGAGTTTGTTGTCTGTAATATAACCTCATGGTGAATGTGCCACTTGTAAATATTGTACAATGTATTTTGGAGCATTTTAGATGTAATATTTGTAGCATATTTGTAGCACATTTGTAGTATAATATATTACACCTGAGGCTCTTCTCCTGCTCTTCTGCAGATCAGATCAAGGCTCTAGAAACACTACAGGCAGAAAACTATTGACACTTTCTGTTGCATTTCTAAAAACATGATTCAGACATTTGTGAGCAGTTGAACGCCTTTGTGCGCACGCCGTGCCAGCTGGACACATCATCTTGTTTCATTCTCTTTTTTTGGTTGCTTCTTATTGAATATGGGGCCAATTTTCATAAATCAAAGACCCAGCTTTGTCCCTGACTTCTCTGTGACTGAGAGAGGGGCCGATACTCGAGTCCTAGTTAGTTTTGAATTGATTAAGGACTAAAGTCAGAGTAGGCTTACTGTTGCCTCCCTTACAGTTTTTTACGATTGAATAAACACAATTTTGATTGTTTTGTTTTAATTAGCAAAACCCTACACACAGTTAGCACAACCACAAACTCAATTAGCAAAACACTTTAGCTCCTTTGCAAAATGAAACACTCTTATAAAAACTCTACACTTACTTATCAAAACGATATTTTTTTACCATATGAAACACACACGTTGCATATGACTTTACTATGTTTGCACCAGTTACACACCAGTTACACACCAGTTACACACCAGTGACACACTGCTTTTGAAAACCTTAAACACTTTTGGCTAATTCTGCTTCTAAGTGCACAGAGTCGTATGGGTGAAGTACACAGTGAATTTGCAAAACATGGCTCGGATTTGCACAACTGGAAACACAATGTCTGCTCACACTTTGTGCAATACAACACACACAGTGAACACTACACACACTTGTGTGCATCACTGTAGACACCACTCAGGACACAAGACTAATGCTGTTGACAATGTCATTTATTTTTTTTCCATATACTCAAGCCAACATGGCGAAAAATAAAAATAAAAAAGTTTTCCCAGTTTTCATGAACATAACATTTTATCCAGTACAAAAAAGAACCCCCCAAACTCCTCCCCCTCTTCCTCCTCCTGCCTGAAGTCTTCCTCCACCTCCACCTCCACCTCTACCTCCACCTCCACCTTGACCTCGACCTCTGGCACGGCCTCTGCCTTCTCCTCCTCCTCCTCCTCCTCCTTCTCATCCTCACTCTTCCTTCCATTTTGGTTCAGTTTGGTGAACTCACCTGCTGCATTTTTATAGTGCTTAAACCTGATTGGTGCGTCTACAATTAAGCGATCTTGTGTTTGGTCACCTGATGACAATGTTCAATGGATTGGCACATGGGTGTGGTCATTTGGCACATGGGTGTGGTCATTTGGCACATGGGTGTGGTCATTTGACACAGCAGTGTGTAACTGGTGTGTAACTGGTGCAAACAAAGTTAAGTCATATGCAAGGTGTGTGTTTCATATGGCGAAAAAATATGGTTTTGATAAATTAGTGTATCGTTTTTACAAGAGAGTTTCATTTTGCAAAGGAGCTAAAGTGTTTTGCTAATTGGGTTTGTGGTTGTGCTAATTGTGTGTAAAATAAAACAATCAAAATTGTGTTTATTCAATCGTAAAAAACTGTAAAGGCTAAATGGTTTGTGCACACAGGTTTGTGTTGAGCCACTCCTTTAAGTGATGTTTGAAGGTTGCTGAGGCAGGCGCCTCCATCACTAAAGTGGGCAGATTGTTCCACTGTATAAAGCCCTTGTAGGACAGAACATTTTGACCAAAAGTAGATTTTCTGGCAGGAACCTCACAGCCCCTCCTGCCCATGGCTCTGGTGGTGCTCGACGCAGTGCTCCTGTTTTAGATGTGATCTTTGAAAGAAGGTGGAGCCAGTCCATGTAAACTTTCAGCTCCCGTAACTCCACAATGTTTTAGGTATATTGCTCCGCCTGAGTGACCCGTGCGCTGCCGACTTCAGCTCCTGTGTTTCGGCTTCAATTCTGAAAAAAATCAGGATTTGTTTTTCCCCACTCTGACCTCAGCTCTCGATGACGTCACCTTGCATTTCACACAACATAAAAACCACTTGTTGTACAGTTCTGTCCTCTCTCCCACCCGCAGCTTGATGTGTGATGGCAGGCGGCCCCTCAGGAGCTGCGCTAGTATTATCATGATTAGTTTGT
>NW_027316389.1:38323855-38338855 GCF_026437365.1 Eucyclogobius newberryi | reverse complement strand
CATTTCTCCCTGTGGCCTTCATTTCTCCCTGTGGCCCTCAGAGGCAACTGTTGTTGTGATTTTGGGCCTTACAAAAATAAATTGATTTGATTTGATTTGACTTTAATCTTTGACAAAATGTGCAAAACCCATGTGCAATGAAAGATTATCAATTCAGTTTTGAATAGCCTGTTGGGCGTGGCCAATACTAAATTGCATTTTTTAAAAACCTTTTTAAATATTTCTTTTACAAACATTGTCGGATTTGAATGGACCCAATCAAGTGCATGTGCTGACTTTTGAGCTAAACGTAATTATATGCTAATTAAGGTCCTATGACTTTTACTATGACTCTCTGGCACCGCTTCATATTTCATTTTTTCTAATTCATGGAATGAAATATTTTTGTCATAGACAGACTGATATGGTTTTAGTAAAAAAGTTGGGGAAAAACAAAGATACAGATATTATTGTTATTATTTTATATATAATTTTTTCTCTGCCAAAAAAACATTGGCATTTTGAAAACCAAGCGTTAAGTCATCTATGTTACAAAATGGCTCCATGGCGCCCTCTTGAAAATCAAAATGCATTATGCCAATGGAGGGGATGGAGCCTATTTTTTATTCGTAGACAAATTAAACTTGGCAGATACAAATAATCATATTATGGCTCCACCTTAAACCACTTTGGAATTAAAATCCTGTCCTTGCATCTTAACAAAGTTGTCCTAGGGTTTTTATCCAACGTTCACCAAACTGAGGCAGCATCATCAGAATCATCCATCCATCCATCTTCTGCCGCTTTATCCGGGGCCGGGTCGCGGGGGCAGCAGTCTGAGCAGGGACTCCCAGACTTCCTCCTCCCCAGACACTTCCTCTAACTCCTCCGGGGGGATCCCGAGGCGTTCCCAGGCCAGCCGAGAGACATAGTCTCTCCAGCGTGTCCTGGGTCTTCCCCGGGGCCTCTTCCCGGTGGGACATGCCTGAAACACCTCCCGAGGGAGGCACCCAGGAGGCATCCGGAACAGATGCCCGAGCCACCTCAGCTGGCTCCTCTCGACGTGGAGGAGCAGCGGCTCTACTCCGAGCTCCCCCCGTGTGGCCGAGCTCCTCACCTTATCTCTAAGGGAGCGCCCAGCCACACGGCGGAGGAAACTCATTTCGACCGCTTGTATCCGCGATCTTGTTCTTTCGGTCACTACCCAAAGCTCATGACCATAGGTGAGGTCAGAACGTAGACCGACCGGTAAATAGAGAGCTTTGCCTTTCGGCTCAGCTCCCTCTTTACCACAACGGTCCGATGCAGCGACTGCATCACTGCAGCCGCTGCACCGATCCGCCTGTCGATCTCACGCTCCATCCTTCCCTCACTCGTGAACAAGACCCCGAGATACTTGAACTCCTCCACTTGGGGCAAGGACACCCCACCCACCTGGAGAGGGCAAGCCACCTTTTTCCGGTCGAGAACCATGGCCTCGGATTTGGAGGTGCTGATTCTCATCCCAGCCGCTTCACACTCGGCTGCAAACCGTCCCAGTGCATGTTGCAGGTCCGGGTTTGATGGAGCCATCAGGACAACATCGTCTGCAAACAGCAGAGATGAGATCCTGTGGTCCCCAAACCGGACCCCCTCCGACCCCTGACTGCGCCTAGAAATTCTGTCCATAAAAATTATGAACAGAACCGGTGACACAGGGCAGCCCTGGCGGAGTCCAACATGCACTGGGAACAGGTCTGACTTACTGCCGGCAATGCGAACACAGCTCCTGCTCCGGTCATACAGGGACCGGACAGCCCTGAGCAAAGGGCCCCGGACCCCGTACTCCCGGAGCACCCCCCAAAGGACACCCCGAGGGACACGGTCGAAAGCCTTCTCCAGATCCACAAAGCACATGTGGACTGGTTGGGCAAACTCCCATGAACCCTCGAGCACCCGATGGAGGGTATAGAGCTGGTCCAGTGTTCCACGACCGGGACAAAAACCACTCTGCTCCTCCTGAATCCGAGGTTCAACTATCGGTCGGATTCTCCTCTCCAGTACCTTGGAATAGACCTTACCCGGGAGGCTGAGGAGTGTGATCCCTCTGTAGTTGGAACACACCCTCCGGTCCCCCTTCTTGAACAGAGGGACCACCACCCCGGTCTGCCAGTCCAGAGGCACGGTCCCCGAACGCCACGCGATGTTGCAGAGACGTGTCAACCAAGACAGTCCTACAACATCCAGATACTTTAGGTACTCAGGGCGGATCTCATCCACCCCCGGAGCCCTGCCACCGAGGAGTTTGCGAACAACCTCAGTGACTTCAGCTTGGGTGATGGATGAGCCAGCCTCCGAGTCCCCGGTCTCTACTTCCTCTTCGGAAGACGTGACTGAGGGATTAAGGAGATCCTCAAAGTATTCCTTCCACCGTCCGACGACATCCCCAGTCGAGGTCAGCAGGCCTCCACCCGCACCGTAAACGGTGTTGGTGAGACACTGCTTCCCCCTCCTGAGGCGCCGGACGGTTTGCCAGAATTTCTTTGGTGCCGACCGATAGTCCTCCTCCATGGCCTCCCCGAACTCCTCCCAGGCCCGGGTTTTTGCCTCTGCGACAGCACGAGCCGCGGCTCGCTTGGCCTGCCGATACCCGTCGATGACCTCCGGAAACCTACAAGCCAGAGTGGCCTGATAGGCCTCCTTCTTCAGTCTGACGGCATCCCTTACTTCCGGTGTCCACCACCGGGTTCGGGGGTTGCCGCCACGACAGGCACCGGAGACCTTGCGACCACAGCTCCGAGCAGCCGCATCAACAATGGAGGCGGAGAACATGGTCCACTCGGACTCAATGTCCCCAGCCTCCCCCGGGACATGGGAGAAGCTCTCCCGGAGGTGCGAGTTGAATACCCTACTGACAGAGGGCTCCACTAGACGTTCCCAACAGACCCTCACAATGCGCTTGGGTCTGCCAAGTCTGTCCGGCTTCCTCCTCCGCCAGCGGATCCAACTCACCACCAGGTGGTGATCGGTTGACAACTCTGCCCCTCTCTTCACCCGAGTGTCCAAGACACGCGGCCGGAGGTCTGATGACACGACAACAAAGTCGATCATTGACCTCCGGCCTAGGGTGTCCTGGTGCCACGTGCACTGATGGACACCCTTGTGCTTGAACATGGTGTTCGTTATGGACAATCCGTGGCTAGCACAGAAGTCCAATAACTGAACACCGCTCGGGTTCAGATCGGGGAAGCCGTTCTTCCCGATCACCCCTCTCCAGGTGTCACTGTCATTGCCCACGTGGGCGTTGAAGTCCCCCAGTAGAATAACGGAGTCCCCGGTCGGTGCACTGTCCAGTACCCCTCCCAAGGACTCCAAGAAGGCCGGGTACTCTGCACTGCTGTTCGGCCCGTAGGCCGCCACAACAGTGAGAGACCTGTCCCCCACCCGAAGGCGGAGGGACGCGACCCTCTCGTTCACCGGGGTAAACTCCAACACGTGGCGGCTGAGCTGAGGGGCTATCAGCAAGCCCACACCAGCCCGCCGCCTCTCCCCGCGGGCAACACCAGAGAAGTGGAGCGTCCAGCCCCTCTCGAGGAGATGGGTTCCAGAGCCCAAACTGTGCGTGGAGGTGAGGCCGACTATATCTAGTCGGTATTGCTCAACCTCCCGCACAAGCTCAGGCTCCTTCCCCCCCAGCGAGGTGACATTCCATGTCCCCAGAGTTAGTCTCTGTGTCTGGAGATCTGGTCGCCGAGGCCCCTGCCGTCGACTGCCGCCCAGATCTCTCTGCACCGGCCCCTTATGGATCCTCCTGCGGGTGGTGGGCCCACGGGAGGGCGGCCCCACGTCGCTCTTTCGGGCTGTGCCCGGCCGGGCCCCGTGGGGTAAGACCCGGCCACCAGGCGCTCGCCATGGAGCACCCATCCCAGGCCTGGCTCCAGGATGGGGCCCCGGTGACGCCGATCCGGGCGACGTGAACTGCCTTGATTGTGTATCATCAGAATCAGAAAAGATTTATTGCCAATGAACAAAACAAACATAGGAACTCGCTTTGGTGATAAGATAAGATAAGATAAACCTTTAATGTCCACACAAGGGGAAATGTGGTTGTTGCACTGCAGTAGAAACAGGAGGAAAGGACAGATTATAGGAAGTTTCAAAACACACTCTTAATAGAACTCTGATGAACAAAACAAAAAACTCTTATTAACAAAAACTCCTCTCATATCTTAATAGGGAATGAAGGGGGGGACTAAAATAAAATAAAATCGATAATAAAAATACAAAATAAAGATAAAAATCAGATAATAATAATAATAATAAAATAATGATAATAGAATAAAATAAAATAAAGTAAAAATAGCTAGCACAAGACTAGGTAATACTATTAGCAGGTAAGTAAACCGTATAAAAAAACAAAACAAAATAGAACACTCTTATTTACAGGTATTGCACATGGTTGATTCAGTATCTGACGAGTTTGACAGCAGCAGAAGGAAAGACCTGTGAAACGTCTCCTTCACACAGCGAGGGTGGATCAGTCTCTCACTGAAGCTGCTCTCCAGAGAGGACAGAGTGTCCTGCAGGGGGCGACACTCATGGTCCAGCATAGATGTGAATCTAGCCAGGACCCTTCTGACCCCCACCTCCTGCACCGAGTCCAGAGCGCAGCCCAGGACGGAGCTGGACTTCTTGATGACTTTGTCCAGCCTCTTCCTCTCCCTCTCTGTGATGCTGCTGCTCCAGCAGGCCACACCTACAGGAGCTGATGCCACCACAGAGTCGTAGAAGGTCGTCAGGAGTGGCCCTGTCACTCCAAAAGACCTGAGTCTCCTCAGGAGGTAGAGCCGACTCTGGCTCTTCCTGTACAGTGCGTCTGTGTTATGAGTCCAGTCCAGTTTGTGGTTCAGATGAACACCCAGGTACTTGTATGAGTCACTCTGTCAATGTCCCGTCCCTGGATGTTCACTGGTGAGGGGGCAGTGGGGTGGCGTCTGCGGAAATCCACCACCATCTCCTTGGTCTTCCCCGCGTTGATGAGGAGGTGGTTCCGCTGACACCAGTCCACAAAGTCCTGCACCAGTCCTCTGTCCTCCACATCGTCGTCGTCCGTGATGAGTCCGATGATGGCAGAGTCATCAGAGAACTTCTGCAGGACACAGCTGTCCGTGTCGTGTCTGAAGTCTGCAGTGTAAAGGGTGAAGAGAAAGGGCGCGAGGACAGTGCCCTGGGGCGCCCCCACACTTCAGGTCCGAGTGTCAGACACACAGTCCCGGGCTCTCACAAACTGGGGTCCATAGAGTAGACACGCCGGGGGAGGGGGGCCGCGGGTCCCACACACATGCCGCGACGAGACGAAAAAAAACAATAATCCATCATCTCCACTGGCAGCTTTGCTTTCTTCAGCTGCCGTAGTAAGTGCTGGCTCTTCTTGATGAGGAGCTGATGGTGGGCTCCCACTTGAGGTCCTGGTGATGGTGGCGCCGAGAAAGCGGAGGGAGTCTACAGTGGAGATGGAGGAGTCTGAGATGGTGAGGGGGGGCTGGGGGGCTTTGACTTTCCTGAATTCCACGATCATCTCCACTGTCTTCAGGGCGTTGACACCAGCCGCTCCACCTCCTGTAGACAGACTCATCCCCGCCTAAGATGAGCCCATGAGGGTGGTGTCGTCCACAAACTTGATCAGTTTTATGGAGTCGTGGCATCAGGACAAATGTGGGATTAAAAGTTTGCATAAGTCTTAGGGTGTGGTCAACGAAGCAGCAACTTTGAAAACACAAGAAAATGGTTCTCCCCCTGGACATGTATAATTGAGCTGAAACAATTATCTCAAATGTGGCACCTGCCATTTTTGATTATATGAAAAGTCAGGGCTTGCCTCCCACTGAAGCGTAGTTGCAAGGATTGCGAGGACCCTTAATCATCACCTTACATATACAATAAGGTGATGATTATCATACATACATACATACATATAATGTACTTCATTATTTTTTAATTCTAAAACTGTTCTTTTACATTTCTTTTGTAACCCTGACATTCTCTTATCTGATCTTATTTCCAAATGACACTGGCATTCATGTGATCTGATTTGTACTGTACGTAACTGGTGCACAAGAGCTTTTCAGAGTGGTGCTAGGTTCAAAATGACCTGTTTGTCATGAAATGTGTTGATCTCCCTGTACCTGCAGCACTGCATGGACACAATGGAAGTCCCCAATAACAGTAAACATTGATTACAATATGGGTGAATAAATGTATGCAAACATCAGTTTAAACAAAGTTGTGTCAGTCAGTCAGTGACAATGATCAGCTTGGGGCTTTTTGATGAAGAGTTCAGACCATTTAAGGCCCTACAAAGCTTTAAATGTGCACTACGTAACCTTTCTGGTGTTCTTGAACATGTTATTGCTTCTATCACTCACATTAATAATGCCTGATTTTTTGCATGTAATTGAATAAACTACATTAAGATAAATTTGATTCCATCCTGTGGAACATCCCAGTCAAAACAAAAACATATCCTTGGAAACAAGCACTTGGCTGACCCTGACCACAAAGTTACATGCACAATTAAAGTTTATGAAAGTCATTTTGAAAGCAATATATATTTTTTATTTTGTTATTTGATCAACACAAGGATAAATACCTGATTCATATTTTTGCCGAGCACAGTGTGGCTCAGTGATGACTGCCCAAACTGGAGCTTTCACTCATGTTACAATACATCACAATGGACAAGAGCAGTGGACACTATTGACGTTGCCTCTGTCCAAAGGAAAATAGAAACGCACTAATCAACATTTTTCAAATCGTCTATACATTTCAAAGTGCGCCAACAATGCCATTAATATTTCATAGGTTCCCCTGCCCCACATTGGCTGCAGAGGTTTAATGGCATGAGCCTTTCCCACAGCTGCACATGTATTATTTAGTATGTGCGGTCACCAGAATGCCTGCTCTTCACCGCCAGTGCCCGTGACTCCAGTCTGAACCGCTCTGAGCATAGCAAGATACAGGCTAAAAGTCCTGCTCCAAAGGGATTAGCCACCCTGGCCTCCCAGAATGTCTCCCTCAGAGTGGATGCACAGGACTGTGAGAGGAAAAGAACATGCAACATTTAGAGAGGAGCAGAAGGAGAACACTGCTACAGCCCAGCTCTGTCCCAGTGCAAGCATCTGACAGGCCCCCGACAAGACACAAGAGTCATGTCACCAGCATTTACCCCGTTACACTCTGGAGTGACGACACTCTGGAGCGACGACACTCTGGAGCGACGACACTCTGGAGCGACGACACTCTGGAGTCTGGAGTGACGACACTCTGGAGTGACGACACTCTGGAGTGACGACACTCTGGAGTCTGTAGTGACGACCCTCTGGAGTCTGGAGTGACGACACTCTGGAGTGACGACACTCTGGAGTCTGGAGTGACGACCCTCTGGAGTCTGGAGTGACGACCCTCTGGAGTCTGGAGTGACGACCCTCTGGAGTCTGGAGTGACCCTCTGGAGTGACGACCCTCTGGAGTCTGGAGTGACGACCCTCTGGAGTCTGGAGTGACCCTCTGGAGTGACGACCCTCTGGAGTCTGGAGTGACGACCCTCTGGAGTCTGGAGTGACCCTCTGGAGTGACGACCCTCTGGAGTCTGGAGTGACGACCCTCTGGAGTCTGGAGTGACCCTCTGGAGTGACGACCCTCTGGAGTCTGGAGTGACCCTCTTGAGTGACGACACTCTGGAGTCTGGAGTGACCCTCTGGAGTGACGACCCTCTGGAGTCTGGAGTGACGACCCTCTGGAGTCTGGAGTGACGACCCTCTGGAGTCTGGAGTGACCCTCTGGAGTGACGACCCTCTGGAGTCTGGAGTGACCCTCTGGAGTGACCCTCTTGAGTGACGACACTCTGGAGTCTGGAGTGACCCTCTGGAGTGACGACCCTCTGGAGTCTGGAGTGACGACCCTCTGGAGTCTGGAGTGACGACCCTCTGGAGTCTGGAGTGACCCTCTGGAGTGACGACCCTCTGGAGTCTGGAGTGACCCTCTTGAGTGACGACACTCTGGAGTCTGGAGTGACCCTCTGGAGTGACGACCCTCTGGAGTCTGGAGTGACGACCCTCTGGAGTCTGGAGTGACGACCCTCTGGAGTCTGGATTGACCCTCTGGAGTGACGACCCTCTGGAGTCTGGAGTGACCCTCTTGAGTGACGACCCTCTGGAGTCTGGAGTGACGACCCTCTGGAGTCTGGAGTGACCCTCTGGAGTGACGACCCTCTGGAGTCTGGAGTGACCCTC
This sequence comes from Eucyclogobius newberryi, assembly GCF_026437365.1. Lineage (NCBI taxonomy): Eukaryota > Metazoa > Chordata > Actinopteri > Gobiiformes > Gobiidae > Eucyclogobius > Eucyclogobius newberryi. The sequence goes on along the minus strand of NW_027316389.1, from coordinate 38,330,607 downwards.
TTGAGTGACGACACTCTGGAGTCTGGAGTGACCCTCTGGAGTGACGACCCTCTGGAGTCTGGAGTGACGACCCTCTGGAGTCTGGAGTGACGACACTCTGGAGATAGAGAGTTTTATGTCAGATGTTTTTCCTACATAATTTAAGATTAAGAGCTACAATGACCAAGTCATTTCCCTTGTGGATAAATCGCTTGTCCAAGTCTAAGTCAAAGTCTAGATGTAAAAGACAGAACCGGGCTCCCGCCGGTTACCATATAGATGCTTAAACCACTCCAGCACTCACATCTAAAATAGTAATTAAATTATCACTCTTTGGGAGTGCATTGATGGGTCAATACTGTAGTGTGTGGTGATCAAAAAAACTAAAAATCAATTTCCAAAGCAGTGATCCTTAAGATTTTATTTCCTTACCAACCACCTCTCTGGACCCTTCTCCTGATCTGGTCTCATGGAGATCTGGATGTGTCATTAGCCTCTTTAGCATGTTAAGCTGATATGTTCAACTTGAATAAACTGTTCAATAATAGCTATTCTGCTAATCTCTTTTGTTCAGAATGCTTCACTCTTTGGAGCCGTCAACGGCAAACAAAGGGCTCAAAGTAGATAAAAAAACACTCTACTGTCCCTGATGCCCTCCCCCGGGTGTTCTGTCAGGCAGAGAATACCCACAGCTCAGCATCACTCACTCTAACGTTGCCTGACACAGTGGTGGGGCAGGTGACAGGGCAAGGGCGCAGCGGGTCACCAGAGGGTCTGCCCCACTACACCAGCACCCAACAAGGGCACCCATCTTCATCAGAGGGGTGCCTCCCGGTACTCAGCTCCAGCATGTACAGCTCACACTACTATAATAGTGCCAGTGTAGACGCCAGGAGCACCTCTGTGATGAACCCTGAGAACACTGGCAACATGTGACTATGAGCTCAGATCTGTGCAGAGGTGCAGGTGTAAGCCACAGCTGGACTCATGTCTCTGCACTTTCAAATCCTAGTACTATCATTTAAAATGCACTCTAGAAGAATGTACAAATACCAATACAACAACATTTACTGTTTCATTTATGCGATTTATTTGAATGGCTTTACCAACCACTTAGTTTAAACAGTTTGGTTTCTTATAGGCCGTGACCCCAAGCTCAAAAGATTCTCAGAAATAGAGTTTCGTACCGAAAAATCGGGCACTAACTAATTTTATAATTTTTGTAATCTCAAATATATGTTCCTTACTGGGTAAAAAGTTCTCCGCCTGAAACTTGCACAATAGCGAGATACAAGAGCCTGAAGTTGGGTAAATGCTCAGACTTGTGACTTTTTGGCATGTTTGCCATTTTCAAGTTACTATTACTAGATAACTAAAATAGATGGAAATCTCAAACTCGGTCAGCACTTACACATTGGTACAAATAAAAGGATTCCAGAGAATCATCAATGTAGCTTTATCACTTTAGACATGAATATAACTGAAAAGTGCCACAAAATCCAATTTTCAAAAACAGCTATTAAAAACTTTTGAACAGTTTTTTGCCACACCTCACAATTAACTTTCTCAAAATATTAATCTTTTTCAACATCAGTGTCGAATTGCTGAAAGTTGGGCATGTCAGAAATGATAATTTTAGCATTTTGCCACTTTCAGTACATTATACTTGTATTAATATCAAAGATAGACAGCTTAAACTTGTTCAGCACTTACACTTTGATACTTACAAGAGGAATGTATGGTAAAAAATGTAAAATTTATTTATATCACACACAAAAATAATCAATCCCTGCAGTGTACAAGACTCTTTTTCTCTCCAAGCTAATGCCGTGACCTTTTGTCTGGTAGAGTAGTTTCCTCTGGTGTTGAGTCATCATCTCCTCTATCTGTATCTGATTCTGTCCCAGTACCAGAGGAAGATGGTAAAGTGTCAACATCACCTGCGTGTCCACAAACACAAGCTCACTGTTGTTCCGGCGGTGAGGGTTATGGATTTTTATTTGATCAATCTTAACCTCTACTATTCATCAGTTTGTGAGAGCCCGGGACTGTATCTGACACACATGTCCCCCATTGTGTGGACTAATAAAGGCTCATCTTATCTTATCTAAAAACTAATTGTCATGTACTGCTGCACAGAAAAATCACACACTTAATACAATACGGCATGTGTGAATCTGTCCCTGACACTTAAAATCTATACAACAATAATTCTATGAGAAAAAAAAAATCTTTTTTTCTTTTTCTTATTTTTTTCAGCAATCGTATATTATCAGTTGGAACTGTGGTGGAAAAACATAATCTGGCCCTTTGCCTTTTTCAATTTTTTGCCATTACAGTACCATTATGTTGATGCAATGTAATTTAAATGATTCATTGTGACAATCATACACAGAATTATACAGTTTCTCACATTCAATATAAAACCACCTTTTATACATTTCCAAGACAAAGGTTGCTTCGTGGTGATGTCAAACGCACCTTCCTCTTTGAGAGCCATGATGTTTGGTCAAGAATCTTGTGTATTCTCTGTAGCTTATGTAGACTTATGGTAATGCACAGTCCTTATCTCTAATATTACATAGAATATTTTCAGCAGATTTCTTCTCTGCAGCTTTGCAGAGCAGACCAGAGACAGACATGTGCAAAAAATGATTCATTTTTAGGTTCTAATTAATTGATTGTAATAATTGTAATAATTTAATAAACACATACCAGCACTTTCTGTTTCCTTCTGTACAGATCTGTCTCTTCCATGCTTCCCGTAGACTTTGGTGAATCTTTCAGCCTTACAACAGACTGTGCATTGTCTGGGTAAAACTTGCTGTGAAGTGTGTGGCTCTGATGATGATGAAAGTTTGGCAGATTTTGACCGTAGCCTTTTTGGAGAGATCAATGCAGCAATCGATGCTTCCTCTTTCTTTCACTTTCAGTCTGTTCTTTCTCAAATCGTCTCTGTGCACCGATTACCCTTTTCTTCTCAAGAAACTGTTTGTAGCAAGTCGGGTGGAATCCAGATTCACAAGGGATGTCGCGCTCGGACCAATGTTTACGCACATTTGCAGAAGGTTTCCCACCGTTCTTCCGTGAATGATTCACAAGGAATTCCTGTATAAACACCTGTATCGACACCTGTTTGTAGAATACACCGGCGGACACCCTATTTATGGGGAGATCTTCTCCTTATGTCTTCAGAGCTATCCTCATTCACCATTGACATGCCGCATACTAAAGGTTGTTTACATCGCGTAGTAATACTGACCGACAACCGGCGATCACCTCATTGGTATAAATGGCATCACGTGACGTTGACACCCCCGTGGCCGATGTGCACATGTGAAAGATAAAACACCTCAAATAAACGCTTTTATCTCAAAATTGACAAGGATTTTGATGGAGAACTTTTTCCTGAGCTTTCTTTGTGTAATATCCAAGAACGTGATCTTAACAGATTTTAGTGCCCAAATTTTTGGACCGAGCTTAAACGATGTGGTCATGGCCTATTACTAAAATAGTAGATTGAAGTTGATCACATTGTTAAAGTCGATGATATTTTCATGTATAGCACATATCTAGCATGGACTTCATACAATGAAGTACGCTGCCTGTTGCCACACCAGTAAGCTCCACAGAAAGTGTCAGAAACAGACACTTTCTGTGTCACTCGTTTGCAGCCCTGAACTGCTAAAGAGCAGCATGTGGATAAACGGTTTGGCCAGTGGTCACTGACGTGCCGCTCTGTGCGCTTTGGAGTTCCATTTGGATACAATTAGAAAATGACGTACCGTGTTAAGCTGCTTATTTTATTACTTATCACATACTAAACAGAGTTACAAACAGTTGGACATAAACAGGCTACAGTGATGACAGTTTGAGATTTCATAAACATCCAGGTGCTCTGCTACTTTAGCTCAGATGATGCGCATGCACGTGCACCTTATTGGGATCCTGACTTACAAACTCAGGGGTGAGAAGAAACAACACTTTGTTGCCTGCGTACATATATCTTTGCTGTTAGGTGCAAAACGTTGGTCATAAGCCAGCCAGTTTAAGATTTTAAGTTATATGTTTTAATTAGTTATCACAGATTTCACCCAGGGATTCTTAACTTCCACCAAATGACTCAACCGTTTGGCTTCTGACAGTAAGGTCTGCACAGGAACGTTACTCTCAATATGTTTCCATTGAGCTTCATATTCTGGGTCACACCAGCAACCCCCCAATTTGAGATAAAATAAAGTAATTTTTCCATGCCATATATATCCTGAGATTGTTTTATTCCACTCATCAAACTGCCAGTTGGGAATATATGTGTCTGGAACAGATGGAGAAATAAATAAAATAAAAAAGGTCACATTTATATAGCGCTTTTCTACTATCAAGGTAGACAGCAAACACTTCCTCCAACTCCTCCGGGGGGATCGTGAGGCGTTCCCAGGCCAGCCGAAAGACATAGTCCCTCCAGCGTGTCCTGGGTCTTCCCCGGGGCCTCTTCCCGGTAGGACATGCCGAAACACCTCCCCAGGGAGGCGCCCAGGAAGCATACGGAACAGATGCCCGAGCCACCTCAGCTGGCTCCTCTTGACGTGGAGGAACAGAGGCTCTACTCCAAGCTGCTCTACTCCAAGCTGCTCTACTCCAATGTGACTCCTCCTCCTCACCCGATCTCTAAGGAAGCGTCTAGCCACCCGGCGGAGGAAACTCATTTTGACCGCTTGTATCCGTGATCTTGTTCTTTCGGTCACTACCCAAAGCTCATGACCATAGGTGAGGTCAGAACGTAGACCGACCGGTAAATCAAGCTTGCCTTTCGACTCAGCTCCTTCTTTACCACAACAGTCCGATGCAGCGACTGCATCACTGCACCGATCCGCCTGTCGATCTCACGCTCCATCCTTCACTCACTCGTGAACAAAACCCCGAGATACTTGAACTCCTCCACTTGGGGCAAGGACTCCCCACCCACCTGGAGAGGGCAAGCCACCTTTTTCCGGTCGAGAACCATGACCTCGGATTTGGAGGTGCTGATTCTCATCCCAGCCGCTTCACACTCGGCTGCAAACCGTCCCAGTGCATGTTGCAGGTCCGGGTTTGATGGAGCCATCAGGACAACATCGTCTGCAAACAGCAGAGATGATATCCTGTGGTCCCCAAACCGGACACCCTCCGACCCCTGACTGCGCCTAGAAATTATGTCCATAAAAACAATGAACAGAACATGTGACAAAGGGCAGCCCTGGCGGAGTCAACACGCACTGGGAACAGGTCTTACACAGCTCCTGCTCCAGTCATACAGGGAACGGGCAGGCCTGAGCAAAAGGCCCCATACCCCATACTCCCCCCCAAAGGACACCCCGAGGGACACGGTCGAAGGCCTTCTCCAGATCTGAGCTGGTTCAGTGTTCCACGACCAGGAAAAAAACACTATTCTCCTCCTGAATCTCAGGTTCGACTATCGGTCGGATCCTCCTCTCCAGTACCTGGAATAGACCTTACCGGGGAGGTTGAGGAGTGTGATCCCTCTGTAGTTGGAACACACCCTCCGTTGCCCTTAATGAACAGAGGGACCACCACCCCGGTCTGCCAGTCCAGAGGCACTGTCCCCGACCGCCACGCAATGTTGCAGAGACGTGTCAGCCAAGACAGTCCTACAACATCCAGAGACTTAAGGTCCTCAGGGCGGATCTCATCCACCCCCGGAGCCCTGCCACTGAGGAGCAGCCTGGGTGATGGAAGAGTCAGCCTCCGAGTCCTCAGTCTCTGCTTGCTTCGGAAGACGTGACTGTGGGAATTAAGGAGGTCCTCAAAGTATTCCCTCCACCGTGCGACGACATCCCCACTCGAGGTCAGCAGTGTTGGTGAAAGACTGCTTCCCCCTCCTGAGGCGCCGGACAATTTACAAGAATTTCTTTCATCGTCACTGCTGGTCCCTACTTGGTGATTAGCATCAGCGCAAAATACCAGAACGCTGCTTGGTGTGTCAATGTGCTTGCATGTCAATGTGCGTAATACAAGAGTTCTCGTATCACGTATCGCTCTTTAGTGATGTAAGCACGGAGCACGGCAAGCTGTGGATGAGCGGACAGGAGCAACCTGTGTGAGAAAGAGGCCCTGTTATGAAAGCTATGTTGCTAGCTAACGCATCAACCTGAGCTGCGTTAGCATAGCACCTGTTGAGGAGGGACATGGTCAGTCTATCTTGCTCAGAGGGCAGAGCTGCCTTGCCACTTTGGTAAAATGGAGGAGGACGTTAGGAGCGAGAGCCTGACCCCATCAGCCTGACTGCTGGAATCCCAGGTCCAGTCCTGGATGGAGCAAAACAGGCCATGCCATTGCAGGACACCTTGGTGCGAGAGGCAATACAGTATATACAGTACATATTGTTACCAATTCAACTTCTGGGATATGATCTTTCCCTGCCATGGCAGGGATGTGTCATGTTATGGGTGGATCCGTGCGACTGGTAGTTCCAGAAGCTGGGTGAGTACACGGCTGAATTAGGGTTCACTGCCATCTTGTCTTTTTATGAACAGGTTGTTTTATAAAAAGTGGATATTTGCTTTGATTTGTGTAAAGATCAACAGTGTGGACAATGCTTAATGCTAATTAAATGGAACTGAAACCTTGTTATTGGTGAAACTACAGTTTATAAAAGGAGTGTGAAACCAACCTTTAAATTAGATAAATCATCTTGATTTTAACAGTGTCTATTGCCTTTTCAACCACAAATCTTGTGCCATTCCTTTTTTTTTTACATGGTTATGGGCCCATTA
>NW_027316389.1:38043855-38318855 GCF_026437365.1 Eucyclogobius newberryi | reverse complement strand
GACAAAGGGCAGCGCTGGCCATTTTTAACCTTATCCAGTAATTTCACCGCCACTGAAAAAACAAACAAAGCAAAAAGTGACAGTTACCCCTTATGGAGGGCTCTGAAATGTCTGATGTGCATTTTGTTGTTTCTAGGTGGCTGAGATAAAACAATTGAATAACTTCATACAAGAACCAGACCTGTTTGCCTTAAAGTCCATCAAGATCCCGGTTCAAAAACACCTCTTTCTGACTGAGGAGTTGGGAGAGATCAAGCACCCTCAGGACGCCCTGCCACCCTCAGCTGAAGAAGGAGACCCGAGAGCGTCCCCACATGTCCTGGAGGTCACAGACTTTTTCATGGAGCTGGACAATGACATGGAGAGGCTGATCCAGAGTACCAAGCAGGAGGACGAGGAGCTGCTGGAGATTTGGGACGGGCAGAGCAGAGGTTACAGGAGACAGCGGGGTCAGGGGATCAAAGGTCACGGTGCAGACTGGGGCATCAACTGGTGGAACGCCATCATCGCCATGCTGCTCATAGGCATTGTGCTACCATTGTTCTACATCATCTACTTTAAAACCAGGCCATCTGAGGGTGGTCCTGCGCCACACGGTTCAATCACTAACAGCTCAGTGGTGGGGACTCAAGGGCCGGTCCAGGAGCCAGGCTAATGCACCAGAAGTGTCTGAGAGTTACCAGTGGTTATGTCCCCAAATGTGAACTCATAAGGAGACTCAAGTGCCTAAATTAACCTGGACCTTCTGAGCCATTTCGACTGGCCCTGACCCCCTGACCGGTTCACTTTAGAGCACTTTGGAACAGTCCTGTTAATGGTGCAGTGTGTCCATGTCCAGGGCCTGGCTCTGGTCCAAAGGCAGAGCTCTGCCACAGCACCTGACATCACCCAAACAACACCTTTCTTCCTAAATAAATACCTAAATTGTACCTCAATTATACGTTTTAATAATGAGGCTGAGCCGAGCGCTGATTCACAAAAAAACACTTTAGTAAGTCCAAGTTTGTGTGTGTGAGGGGCGTGGCTAAAGCTAGAGTGAGCAGGAACAGCTTCTGTCTCATTTATCTCACTTCTCTGCAAAGCAATTTTAAAGTTTCAATCTTTAATCTGACTTTGACTTGGATTTTTTTTTTTTTTTCAAATGTTTTAGACTGTACCGATCTGCTCCAAAGTGAACCAGTCGAAACTTGGCTTCTGTGTTTACGGCATATTTACTTTGCATTCTATCAGAAGAAAGAGTAATAGTACTATAATAATATGACAATATGAGCCCAACGTTCATGAAAATGTAACAACTAATAAACCTGAGCAAAGAGATCAGCGCAGAGAAATACTGAACTCGACTGATTTTAGCGTAATATTTGTGTTTGGTGAATACAGCATGTACAATATTTTACGTGTCTCTAAAAATAATGGAATTTACATTCTTTAGGGAAGTGGCTACAACTGACAGACAATATTTTAATTGTTCAGACATTTAAATAATGGAATATATGATTTGAACTTGACTTAAATTGGTGAATGACAGCATTGTTCTTTAGACTCCATGTGTGCCTTTAGTCATGGAATTTATGTTAGAATTTCAATAAAGAGGACTCAGAACCCTATGTACCTCATTGTCTTTCTGCAGCACTGAAACAGCAGTGCCCTGGGCTTCAAACACAGTGGCTGGTACAACACCACATAACGACCATGACCACGCCCATAAGCATAAAGATAAGCATAAACACTCAGTGAGTCAGTGTGTAGGCCCACCTCTGAGCCAGTGTTGTGTTCTCTGGTCTGGGGCCATTCCACGAGGTGAGATTAAGCCAAAGCCTGGTTTATTTGAGCAATCCAGGCTCATTAAATCCTGTCCAAAAAACCTTCCAAGATAATTGTCTCTATCTGAATACTGTCTATACGTGAACATGACTTTATATTTCAGGATAAACCTGGACTTGTTACAGTCTGTATTGTTTGGCTGCTTGTTTGTTAGTTCTTTACCGAACAGTGTTTACAGAGAAACATTGTACAGCATAAAGTCTGTACATTTAGTCTTGCACAGCATGGGTGTATTTTGTATTAAATATGTGGCATGAAGAATTATGTGACGAAAATAGTTATTGTTGAACTAATACAATCTAGATTTGAACCCTGAACAGGTTTAATGGATCCATCCTGAAGATGGCAGCACATCCCAGGTTCACACCTGATTCACACTCACCGACTGGAGAGAGTTTCCTTTGAGCTGCTGTTTGTCAAGTGAGCTTATTGTTACCCAGTACACACACTCAGTACTGTGTACTCCTGGTACACACTCAGTACTGTGTACTCCTGGTACACACTCAGTACTGTGTACTCCTGGTACAGACTCAGTACTGTGTACTCCGGGTACACACTCAGTACTGTGTACTCCTGGTACAGACTCAGTACTGTGTACTCCTGGTACAGACTCAGTACTGTGTACTCCTGGTACACACTCAGTACTGTGTACTCCTGGTACAGACTCAGTACTGTGTACTCCTGGTACACACTCAGTACTGTGTACTCCGGGTACACACTCAGTACTGTGTACTCCTGGTACAGACTCAGTACTGTGTACTCCTGGTACACACTCAGTACTGTGTACTCCGGGTACACACTCAGTACTGTGTACTCCTGGTACAGACTCAGTACTGTGTACTCCTGGTACACACTCAGTACTGTGTACTCCTGGTACAGACTCAGTACTGTGTACTCCTGGTACACACTCAGTACTGTGTACTCCTGGTACAGACTCAGTACTGTGTACTCCTGGTACACACTCAGTACTGTGTACTCCTGGTACAGACTCAGTACTGTGTACTCCGGGTACACACTCAGTACTGTGTACTCCTGGTACACACTCAGTACTGTGTACTCCTGGTACAGACTCAGTACTGTGTACTCCGGGTACACACTCAGTACTGTGTACTCCGGGTACACACTCAGTACTGTGTACTCCTGGTACAGACTCAGTACTGTGTACTCCTGGTACAGACTCAGTACTGTGTACTCCGGGTACACACTCAGTACTGTGTACTCCTGGTACACACTCAGTACTGTGTACTCCGGGTACACACTCAGTACTGTGTACTCCTGGTACAGACTCAGTACTGTGTACTCCTGGTACAGACTCAGTACTGTGTACTCCTGGTACAGACTCAGTACTGTGTACTCCTGGTACAGACTCAGTACTGTGTACTCCGGGTACACACTCAGTACTGTGTACTCCGGGTACAGACTCAGTACTGTGTACTCCTGGTACAGACTCAGTACTGTGTACTCCTGGTACAGACTCAGTACTGTGTACTCCGGGTACACACTCAGTACTGTGTACTCCTGGTACACACTCAGTACTGTGTACTCCGGGTACACACTCAGTACTGTGTACTCCGGGTACACACTCAGTACTGTGTACTCCTGGTACAGACTCAGTACTGTGTACTCCTGGTACACACTCAGTACTGTGTACTCCTGGTACACACTCAGTACTGTGTACTCCTGGTACACACTCAGTACTGTGTACTCCGGGTACACACTCAGTACTGTGTACTCCTGGTACAGACTCAGTACTGTGTACTCCGGGTACACACTCAGTACTGTGTACTCCTGGTACAGACTCAGTACTGTGTACTCCGGGTACACACTCAGTACTGTGTACTCCTGGTACAGACTCAGTACTGTGTACTCCGGGTACACACTCAGTACTGTGTACTCCGGGTACACACTCAGTACTGTGTACTCCTGGTACAGACTCAGTACTGTGTACTCCGGGTACACACTCAGTACTGTGTACTCCTGGTACACACTCAGTACTGTGTACTCCGGGTACACACTCAGTACTGTGTACTCCTGGTACAGACTCAGTACTGTGTACTCCGGGTACACACTCAGTACTGTGTACTCCTGGTACAGACTCAGTACTGTGTACTCCGGGTACACACTCAGTACTGTGTACTCCTGGTACAGACTCAGTACTGTGTACTCCGGGTACACACTCAGTACTGTGTACTCCTGGTACACACTCAGTACTGTGTACTCCTGGTACAGACTCAGTACTGTGTACTCCGGGTACACACACACTCAGTACTGGTGTACTCCGTGTACACACTGAGTACTTGTGTACTCAGTGTACAGACCCAGTACTCGTGTACTCAGTGTACAGACCCAGTACTCGTGTACTCGGTGTACAGACTCAGTACTCGTGTACTCGGTGTACAGACTCAGTACTCGTGTACAGAATTTAAAATATATATATTCAAATGTTTTTTTTATTTTTAAATGAAAGAACATACAAAAACACACAGATAAAAAGAAACATGACCAGAGAGAGAACAGACACAAAATAAAAGCAGCAGACGTCCAACAAATAAATGAAAAAAATTAAATCATGGTCTAGAGAAACTTCCCATTAGCCCAAAGTCTGTCAAATTAGTCAATTTTCAATTTGAGTCCAAATGTATTTTTTTTTCCATTTTACATATGTCCTGTATATTGTCCAGTCCTTGATTGTCTGTGCATTTTGTGTCATCATTTTCATAAGAGCCTTTCGCTGCTGCCAGGAGGAGGCTCCAGAGATATCTGCTGGTTGTGTCCATGGCAGGATCCTGAGGCCCAAATACAGAGTCATGAGGCCCAAATACAGAGTCATGAGGCCCAAATACAGAGTCCTGAGGCCCAAATACAGAGTTCTGAGGCCCAAATACAGAGTCATGAGGCCCAAATACAGAGTCATGAGGCCCAAATACAGAGTCATGAGGCCCAAATACAGAGTTCTGAGGCCCAAATACAGAGTCCTGAGGCCCAAATACAGAGTTCTGAGGCCCAAATACAGAGTTCTGAGGCCCAAATACAGAGTCCTGAGGCCCAAATACAGAGTTCTGAGGCCCAAATACAGAGTCATGAGGCCCAAATACAGAGTCATGAGGCCGAAATACAGAGTTCTGAGGCCCAAATACAGAGTCCTGAGGCCCAAATACAGAGTCCTGAGGCCCAAATACAGAGTCCTGAGGCCCAAATACAGAGTCCTGAGGCCCAAATACAGAGTCCTGAGGCCCAAATACAGAGTCATGAGGCCCAAATACAGAGTCATGAGGCCCAAATACAGAGTCCTGAGGCCCAAACACAGAGTCCTGAGGCCCAAATACAGAGTTCTGAGGCCCAAATACAGAGTCATGAGGCCCAAATACAGAGTCATGAGGCCCAAATACAGAGTCCTGAGGCCCAAATACAGAGTCATGAGGCCCAAATACAGAGTCATGAGGCCCAAATACAGAGTCCTGAGGCCCAAATACAGAGTCCTGAGGCCCAAATACAGAGTCATGAGGCCCAAATACAGAGTCCTGAGGCCCAAATACAGAGTTCTGAGGCCCAAATACAGAGTCATGAGGCCCAAATACAGAGTTCTGAGGCCCAAATACAGAGTCCTGAGGCCCAAATACAGAGTCATGAGGCCCAAATACAGAGTCATGAGGCCCAAATACAGAGTCCTGAGGCCCAAATACAGAGTTCTGAGGCCCAAATACAGAGTCATGAGGCCCAAATACAGTCATGAGGCCCAAATACAGAGTCCTGAGGCCCAAATACAGAGTCCTGAGGCCCAAATACAGAGTCCTGAGGCCCAAATACAGAGTCCTGAGGCCCAAATACAGAGTCCTGAGGCCCAAATACAGAGTCCTGAGGCCCAAATACAGAGTCCTGAGGCCCAAATACAGAGTCATGAGGCCCAAATACAGAGTCCTGAGGCCCAAATACAGAGTTCTGAGGCCCAAATACAGAGTCATGAGGCCCAAATACAGAGTCATGAGGCCCAAATACAGAGTCCTGAGGCCCAAATACAGAGTCATGAGGCTCAAATACAGAGTCCTGAGGCCCAAATACAGAGTTCTGAGGCCCAAATACAGAGTCATGAGGCCCAAATACAGAGTCATGAGGCCCAAATACAGAGTCCTGAGGCCCAAATACAGAGTTCTGAGGCCCAAATACAGAGTCCTGAAATCCAGTGGGATGGTGATGTCATAAATTGTCTGGAAAACTTTGTTGATCTCAGTCCAAAACTTGTGAACAACAGGACAATCCCAAAACACATGATAGAGGTTTGAGATGTGAGATGTACTGATACTTTCCCACTTTTCATCATTGAGAAAAAGTGACTCTCTCTTTCTCATTGACCCTTAATGTAATCAGTAGTGACTGTCCAGATTGTTAATACATTTGTATAATTTCGACATTAATCCCCTTGAAAGTCCAGATTTATAAGATTTAATAAATATTTAAGTCAAAGGGCTATGATCATCTTTTTGGGCATCATTATTTTTAATTTATTGGTTATAATAACTCCTTATTGTAAAAACTGTTTCTCTAAGCCAAAGGATTCTTTCAACTCATCAAAGCTCTTCAGGTGATTCTCCTTTACAATCTGGTAAAAGACCTTTATACCTTTTGTTGTCCCTGGCACAACATTAATCTCAGTCACACCTGTACCGCAAGGCTCTGATTTGAGCTGAAATAATGTATTTTTTTCAGACAAGGAAAACCTCAGCCTCCATTTTCTTTTGATAATAGTAAAGTCTTGCCAGAGATTGTTTATTCCACTCATCAAACAGCCGGTTGGGGTAGAAATCGGAGGAGTCTGGAACAGATAAATAAATCTGGGCAAAACATTCATTTTTTATAGTTTTAATCCTTTGACTTCAACTTATCTGGGGGATGAGCTTCCATTTTGCAAGATATTTTTTTATAGTCTTAAAAAGACGTGTATAGTTTTTCTCCATAATAGTTGATAGGTCTCTATGAAGTACAACACCTAAATGGAGATTCCATTTGTCATTTAAATGGGTAAATTTTTCTAAAGGTTAGAGCGTGCCAGAATGAGATGATTTCAGTTTTTGTACATGCATATTGTGTCCAGATGTTAGACCAACTTCTTGAAGAAAATTCATCACATTAGGAATGTGTGGCAGTACGGCAGTAAAATAGTTTTGAATTTAGAAGGTTGCGACAACGCCACCCCCGGAATTTCACCGGGAGAATAGTATAGTAAGTGGGGTTCCCAAGGCACACAGGTACGTATATCAATACAGAGCCAGGTTCCAAATTAGAGTACTTATTTTAGGATTTACAATTTTAAAATACACATGAATTTATTGAACAGGAGCAAAAGGTTAAAATGCAGAAAGCAGCCACAGTAAACAGATAAAAAAAACGGCAACAACCACAACAGTAAGAACAGTAAGAGCAACAGTGTAGGAGCAACAGTAAGAACACCAAGAACAGTAAAAGTAGTGATGTAGAGCAAAGAAACAGTAAATAAACCACAGGAACAACAGTTAAGCACTAAGCGAAGCAAGCAAAGCATCACGAAGCAGCAACGTAGCAACACGGGAACAATGGAAGCAACAGCTAAGCACTAAGCGGAGCAACAGCGTAAGAGCAGGCGAAGCAACAGCGGCGTGACCAGTGCAGCTCCTGGCCACTGGCCACACCACTTTTGAGGAAATTCTATTGTTGGTCCACGGTGTGAGGCCAATCAGAGGCGGTGTTCAGACAGACCTAGAACCAGGGGGACCAACTAACCCGCATGGCCCAAGCTGTTTAATTCAGCTAAGGGCGAGCTAGAATCAAATGTTTTGTTGAGGGTTTTTGGGGGGAATGGAAGTTACCATGTGTTAAATTTACCTGTTCCAAGTTATATGACTGGGCCAACTCCTACATGGCTCGCTGGCGGCATCTACTATCCGAACAGCACCACTGCAACGTAACGCAAGCCTGAAATCTGCAAATTTGTGAATTAAGCGGAGCCAGAAAGTGGGCGTTACCTTAGACGCTAAAGACCCGTCAGCTGAGGCGTACAGGCACGTGCTGAGCAATCGGCAGGTTAAGGGATTGGTGCCGAGCAGGTGGCTGGACCACGGCACTGGAAATGAACAATGTTTCAGATCTTGGGTACTGTGACGAAGGACCCGCCCTGTTTCTGCCGGGTGCTTGATTGACAGGCCGAGTAACCAATCACGAGTTAGGTTGAGGATGCTACGTGTTTGCTGAGTTTTAGTTGTTTTCCCCCACATCGTGTAGAGCTTGTGGTTGTTGTTTGGTGTGTGTGATAAAAAGTGAGTAGTTGTTAGAAATGAGTGTAAACATAGACCCCGCATTTGTTCCTAGACTGTATAAAGTGTTGCATGCCATTCGAATTGTTAAATAGTGTAATTAAAAGCCATATATTCACCTTGTTTTGTATTTGTGAATGCTAAGTGCCTGGAGCTAAGTGCTAACGGCAGTAGTTATGACGGAGCTCATGTGTATTTGTGCATTATATGTTGTTGTATACAGATTGTATTATAATTCATGTTCTTGTTTATATTGCAGAACCACACACGTATTTACATGATTAATACCTGCTTGACCACAAAATTAGCTCTCCCCAAAACAGGTACTCAGAATTTAAGTGTGAACACGATCTACCTGGAAGTGCGAGGACGAGAGGCCAACACCAGGACCCGGAAGTGCGGGTGAGCGGAAAAGGGGGAGCAAAGAGAAGGGAGCGCTTATAATGCCCACCAGCCCGCGCCGCCGGGAGCACCTTTGGCACAGGCTCCGATCACCATCTTACCACAAATTTCTGGTTTGGTCAAATACAATAGAACATCATCTTTGCATAGCAGGCATTTTTATATTCTGTCCCATCGATTATAACACTGTGAATTGTTTTCGGTTGTCTAATAAATTGGGCCAATGGTTCCAAATACAAAGAAAACAGGAGGGCCTCACCCCCCTTTCCAGAGTCAGTGGAACTGTCAGATGACCATTGAATTTAATTCTTGATGTTGGACCATCGCAATATTTGTATAATTAAATTGTCGATTTGAAATTTGTTTAGCACTTTAAATTAAATAAGTCCAGATAACAGAATCAAAAGCCTTCTCAGCGTCCAAACTAATTATTACGGCTTTGTTTTGTTGTTTTTGTATATGATTCATTATGTGTAAGGATCGTCTTATGTTGTCTTGTGTTTGTCGTTTGGTAATGAATCCTGTCTGATCATTGTGGATTAAGTTTGGGAGGATTTGTTCTATTCTTTTGGACATAATTGAGGTGTATATACAATAGTCCACATTCAGAATTGAAATGGGTCTATATGAGGCACAATCCAGTCGGTCCTTCCCTTCTTTTGGTATCAAGGATATGATGGCTTCTTTCCAGCTAGGAGGCTCTGAGTTTTTTAAGTGCTCAGTTACAAGTGGCCAAAAGCAAAGCGGTAAGTGTGTCTGAAGTGAACCCATCGCTCCTGGAGATTTATTGTGCTTTAAACTTTTCATTGCGCCTTGTATTTCAAAACTTATATATATGTGGCGCAGCAGCCTTAATGCCGGTACATGTCGGCCTCGGTGAAACTGAGATAAACCCCAAAAAAGATTTTTTTTTTCAAATGTGTGATTTTCATTTTTTTGCAGAATGTGCTAGTTGAAGTTATGAATAAGCCCCTGTGTGCTTCAGAGAACACTATTGGTTGTCTTAAACGTATACATTGAGCTGTTAAAAATATTTATGTATATAATATATATATATATATATATATATATATATATATATATATATATATATATATATATATATATATATAGCATTATATATATATATAGAATTTTTTAATATTACATTTTATATCTTGCTCTTCTGACATAACAGGCAAATTAAGTCTAGAAAGGAACTTATACATTTTTATTTATCATCTGGAATTTTTGGAATTTTTTTTTTTTTATTATAGTATTCAATTGATTCAATTTGGTCTTGTTAAGATTACATTGTTTTTCAGCTTTTTAGGTTTCCAAGATAATAATTTAGAAAATTTTGATCCACTCAGAAAAAATCTGTTTGTGGACTTAAGCTCTGCATTCAACAAAATGCAGCAGCAAGATTACTAACAGGAACTAATAGAAGAGAGCACATTACGCTGGTGCTCAACTATCTCCTGTCCTGTCCTACTTCAAAGATGCTTTAGTACCAGATCTTCCAAACAGAGCTCTTTGCCCTCAAAATGTCTCTAAAAGCACAGCCCCGGGTTTTTGCCTCTACGACAGCACGAGCTGCGGCCCGCTTGTCCTGCCGATACCTGTCAATGATCTCAGGAGACCTACAAGCCAAAGTGGCCCGATGGCCTCCTTCTTCAGTCTGACGACATCCCTTACTTCCGGTGTCCACCACCGGGTTCGGGGGTTGCCGCCACGACAGGCACAGGAGACCTTGCGACCACAGCTCCGAGCAACCGCATCAATAATGGAGGCGGAGAACATGGTCCACTCTGACTCAATGTCCCCGGCATAGGGTATCCTGGTGCCATGTGCACTGATGAACACCTTTGTGCTTGAACATGGTGTTCGTTATGGACAATCCGTGGCTAGCACAGAAGTCCAATAACTGAACACCGCTCGGGTTCAGATCGGGGAAGCCGTTCTTCCCGATCACCCCTCTCCAGGTGTCACTGTCATTGCCCACGTGGGCGTTGAAGTCCCCCAGTTGAACAAAGGAGTCCCCGGTCGGTGCACTGTCCAGTACCTCTCTCCAAGACTCCAAGAAGGCCGGGTACTCTGCACTGCTGGTCGTCCCTAGGCCGACACAACAGTGAGAGACCTGTCCCCCACCTGAAGGGGTAGAGACGCGACCCTCTCGTCCACCAAGGTGAACTCCAACACGTGGCGGCTGAGCTGTTGGGCTATAAGCCCACACCAGCCTCTCCCCACGGGCAACACCAGAGAAGTGGAGCGTCCAGCCCCTCTCGAGGAGATGGGTTCCAGAGCCCAAACTGTGCGTGGAGGTGAGGCCGACTATATCTAGTCGGTATCGCTAAACCTCCCGCACAAGCTCAGGCTCTTCCCCCCCAGCGAGGTGACATTCCATGTCCCCAGACTTAGCTTATGTGTCCGGAGATCTGGTCGTCAAGGCCCCTGCCGTCGACTGCCGCCCAGATCACTCTGCACCGGCCCCTTATGGATCCTCCCACGGGAGGACGGCCCCACGTCGCTCTTTCAGGCTGTGCCCGGCCGAGCCCCGTGGGAAAAGACCCAGCCACCAGGCGCTCGCCGTCGCGCACCCACCACAGGCCTGGCTCTATGATGGGGCCACGGGGACGCCAATCCGGGCGACGTAACTGGCCTTGTTGTTGTGTGCATCATAATGGGCTTCTGAACCGCTCTTTGTCTGACCCATCACTTAGGACCTGTTTGCCTTGGGAGACCCTATCAGGGGCTTAAAGCCCCCGACAACATAGCTCCTGGAATCATTTGGGCACTCAAACCCCTCCACCATGTTAAGGTGTCGGTTCAAGGAGGGGTATTTCTTAGACATTTTCCCAAAATAAGTGTCCAGGCTCTTCATATGTCTGCTCCCTCAAAATATCAGTTCTCCCCACGTGAACTCGTAATAAAGATTATTTCCTCGAGTACGACCGCAGTCCGAGAGACATGTTGGAACTAAGCTACCATCATCCCAGAAGTCCATAGTTTCAGTATAAGATAAGATATTCCTTTATAAGTATCTGTATAGAAAGTGAGGTCGCTTCCGGGTGGAGCAAATACATTTATCAAAGTTAACGCACTCCCATTTATAGTCCCTTAGACTAGTACTGTGTTCAAAACTCTGATCAAAGGCTATTCTGCTTGAGATCAATGTGACCACACTGTGTCGGTGCGCCCTAACCGCCCCGTCATCTCTTCTCCCCGGGGTGCGTGCCCGGCTCTCTCACTGCCCGAGAGTGCCGCGCACGGAGCGCGCGCGGTGCGCTCTTCGTATTTGCGGAGCGCCCAGTTAGTTGAATCATGAACGTTCACTTCCCTGAACTGTTTCCCCACTGCCCGGACACGTTTCCCCGCTGTAAAGCTTTCGAGGGTGCACACTCGGCGCCTACGCACCACACTCACCTGCTGCTGCTGCTGCTGCTGCTACTCCAGCTGCTGCTGCTGCTGCTGCCTCCTCTCCGGTGGGCCAACCAGAGACAACGCCGAGGCGCAGTTTAAAAGTGCTAGTTGCCGCGCTTGGTCTTGTCACATGACCAGAGGACTCGACCATTTAGTTTGTAATGTGTGTTTTGTTATTAGGCCCGAGCCCCAGCAGGGCGGAGGGCCTATTGCTCCCGCAACGCTGCAATTGTCTGACCAAACATGCGGGCGCAGCCCGCATGTTTGGTACACCGTCGCCCCTGGCAAGTACAGTGAACTAGCCCATGCCGAAGGCATGGATCATGCATACTTACTCCTGCTATGACAGAAATATTCAACAATGAGTGAATGGGCGTAGCCCATTCACTCATTGTTGACAACAGCAGCGCGAAGCGCTGCATTCCTCCAAAAACCCTCCTGGCATCGTCCCGTACGCGAGAGTCCATGCCGCAGGCATGGGCCATGCTTGTATCTGCTCAAATCAATGGAAGTCTATGGGGAGTGGGCGGGGCATCCCGACGGAATAGGGAGTGACGAGCGCGTAAGCGCTCGTAATGATGATTCCACCCCATGGCGGCATCGGGAAGGCTTAGAGCTTTCAAACGATGTATAATTTGTTGTTATAGTGGAAACGGCTATATTGTTTTTGCTAAAAATATTATTAGGCCCGAGCGCCACAAGCTGGCGAGAGGCCTATTAATCTCGTAAGGCCGTGCAAAGCACGGCTGCGAAAGTGCGCACGTAACTCACTAACGCACTCCTTCACTCATGCACGCCCCGTGCATACAAATTAGTAGTAGGAAATTTGGAACATTACCGTTGTAAACGGGCGAAGCCCGTGCAAAAGTGCGCACTAAACGAGCACTTTACATTGAGATGACGACCGCGAAGTCTGAATTGCGTCAAATTAGAATCAGTTGTTAAACTCTTTGCCCTAAACCTACTTGAAGTGAAATAAATTCATTTGGCGCCACAGCGCCCCCTACAGATTTTATATGGAGGTTAAATGTTTAGTTTTGCGAAATTATATGAAATTTGACACACAACTCAATTTTGGCATCCCCATCAAAAAAGTCAATGAGACCCATGTCATAATTGTTATGGCGTTGCCGTAACGATGACCGAAACCTTTCATGTTATTCCAATCGGGAAATCGCCAGAACATGTTTACACTTTAGACTTTCACAAACTCCTCCCAGGGCGTTAGACATATTAACCTGAAATTTGGTGAGACTCATCTTCAGGACCATCAAAAGTTATCCACATTTTCATTCAAAGAGTCACGGTGTCCGTGCGGCAAAGCCGCACATTTTGCCAAGAATTCAAAATAAAATAGCTTTTTGATGGTAAAACAAAGGGGAGAAGATGTGACAGCGTCACAGATTCAGCAGTAGGCGTAATAAAAGGACAATTGGGGCGCGTTAGCGCCCCCTCCTCTTGCAGCGTGGCGGCGGCGTAGCGAGGGCCGATCATTGCCGCTTGCGGCTATATTTAGGCCCGAGCCCCAGCAGGGCGGAGGGCCTATTGCTCCCGCAACGCTGCCGAAGGCAGCGTTGCAACTGTCTGACCAAACATGCGGGCGCAGCCCGCATGTTTGGTACCCCGTCGCCCCTGGCAAGTACAGTGAACTAGCCCATGCCGAAGGCATGGATCATGCATACTTACTCCTGCTATGACAGAAATAGTCAACAATGAGTGAATGGGCGTAGCCCATTCACTCATTGTTGACAACAGCAGCGCGAAGCATTCCTCCAAAAACAATCCTGGCATCGACCCGTACGCGAGAACCCATGCCGCAGGCATGGGCCATGCTTGTTTCTGCTCAAATCAATGGAAGTCTATGGGGAGTGGGCGGGGCATCCCGACGAAATAGGGAGTGACGAGCGCGTAAGCGCTCGTAATGATGATTCCACCCCATGGCGGCATGGGGAAGGCTTAGAGCTTTCAAACGATGTATAATTTGTTGTTATAGTGCAAACGGCTATATTGTTTTTGCTAAAAATATTATTATTATTTTTCTTGTTCTTCATCGCTTTGAACTCTAATTTGACCCCCTGAACATGCTCAAAAACTCACCAAACTTTGCCCAAAATTCAGAATCGGCGAAAAATTTTGTTTTTTCTGGGCCATTTTTTTTTTCCTAAAAAAATGGCGCGACAGCGCCACCGACAAAAGTCAAAATACATTGCGCCTATGGGAGACGCCCCGAGGTCAACTTTGTCGTAAAGCTACGAAATTCGGAACACGCATTCCTCTTGTGAGGACAAAAAACAAATATTATTGTGGCCACGCCCCCAGACTTACCCTATGGCCGCCATCTTCCTTTGAAAATGAAAACACGCTGTGTTAGCCATTTTGTTCACGTCAAACTTTGACGAACTCCTCCTAGGGCGTTTTGCCCACCGACTTCAAAATCGGCGGACGTCCTCTGGACAAGTGGGGCATCTAAAGTTATCCAATTTTTTGGGATACCTTTTACGGTCTGTGTGCGGCGCAGCCGCAAAGTTGGACAACTTATTTTGGGATATTGCAGATCTAAAAATTGTTCCCATTTGATCAAAACAAGTCCGATTAGGACCAAATTTGAATCAGTTGTTCAACTTTCTAGTTTGGACCAGTTTATGATGACAAAATTGAAATGGGCGCGATAGCGCCCCCTACAGAGTGACCTTTAAATTAACATTGAAGGTCAAAAATTAGTTTTACCAAAATTTTCTAAACTTTACCCAAAATTCTATTTTGGCGTCCCGATCAAAAAAGCCAATCAGACAAATGCCTTAATTTTTACGGCGTAGTCGTAGCGATGACATAAACCTCCCATGTTATCCCTATGGGAAAACCGCTAAATCTCTCGAATATCCACATTTTTCTGTTTCACACTTTAACGAACTCCTCCTAGTGCGTTTTGCCCACCGACCTCAAAATCGGTGTACGTCCTCTAGACAAGTGGGGCATCTAAAGTTATCCAAATTTTAAGGATAGATTTTACGGTCTCTGTGCGACGGAGCCGCAAACGTTTCCCAGAATTCTGACTATTTGGCCTTCAGAGTGGCCTATAAACAATAGAGTTTTTCCAAATGACATGATATTTTGAACAAAATTCTAATTTGCCATCCAAATCATAAAAGTATGAGAGCCAAAGTCATATTTTGTACGGCGTAACCGTAGCGATGACAGAAACATCCCATGTTATCCTTATGGGAAAATCGTAGAATCGCTCAAATCACCACATTTTTACGCTTCACACTTTAACGAACTCCTCCTAGGGCGATTGTCCGATCAAGTTCATATTTGGAGAATATCATCTACACAAGCGGGGCATCAAAACTTATCCATATTTTAATTCTAAGTGCTACGGTCTCTGTGTGGCGGACCCGCAAATATATGTCAGAAATGGGAAAACAGCGAAATCTCTGAAATGTTCACATTTACGCTTCACACTTTAACAAACTCCTCCGTGGGCAATAGCTTGATCAAGCTTTACTTTGGGAAAAATCATCTACACAAGCGCGGCATCAAAAGTTATCCATATTTTTATTCCAAGTGCTACGGTCTCTGTGCGGCGGCGCAGCAAATTTGACTGACACTTGTGTTGATTTGCACTGGATTGGCCATGTCAATTGTGTCGCCGTCTGTCAAGTTCTTTTTTTATTCAACACACAATAAGGGCGCCATCTTTATCAAGTCGAAAGCGCAGAGTCGGAAGGCCGGCGGCCCGCGAGGGCCGTTGGATGCCGCTTGCGGCTTTAATTCTGTTTCACACTTTAACGAAGTCCTCCTAGTGCGTTTTGCCCACCGACCTCAAAATCGGTGTACGTCCTCTAGACAAGTGGGGCATCTAAAGATATCCAAATTTTAAGGATAGATTTTACGGTCTCTGTGCGACGGAGCCGCAAACGTTTCCCAGAATTCTGACTATTTGGCCTTCAGAGTGGCCTATAAACAATAGAGTTTTTCCAAATGACATGATATTTTGAACAAAATTCTAATTTGCCATCCTGATCACAAAAGTATGAGAGCCAAAGTCATATTTTGTACGGCGTAACCGTAGCGATGACAGAAACATCCCATGTTATCCTTATGGGAAAATCGTAGAATTGCTCAAATCACCACATTTTTACGCTTCACATTTTAACGAACTCCTCCTAGGGCGATTGTCCGATCAAGTTCATATTTGGAGAATATCATCTACACAAGCGGGGCATCAAAACTTATCCATATTTTGATTCTAAGTGCTACGGTCTCTGTGTGGCGGACCCGCAAATATGCTGTCACAAATGGGAAAACGCCAAATCTTTGAAATGTTCAAATTTACGCTTCACACTTTAACAAACTCCTCCGTGGGCAATAGCCCGATCAAGCTTTACTTTGGGAAATATCATCTACACAAGTGGGGCATCAAAAGTTATCCATATTTATATTCTAAGTGCTACGGTCTCTGTGCGGCAGCGACACTTGTGTTCATTTGCACTGGATTGGCCATGTCCAATGTGTCGCCGTCTGTCAAGTTCTTTTTTAATTCAACACACAATAAGGGCGCCATCTTTATCAAGTCGAAAGCGCAGAGTCGGAAGGCCGGCGGCCCGCGAGGGCCGTTGGATGCCGCTTGCGGCTTTAATTTATTACTGTTTCTTGTGTTATTAACGTCTGAGCCATATGGAGGGCAACGTAGACTTCAGTGCAAGTTAAAGGAACAGTATGATTTATGGAGGTTTATGTTGATTAAGCTATTTTTGTGTTTAACCCCTATCCTTGGTTAATTGGTTAATTGGTTTGCCCAGGGGAGGGGCTAAGGGTTTAAAAAGGAGCTCAGCTCATTGTTGGGGGGAGAGAGCTGAGGAGAACATGAGACCTGGTTATTGTCGCTGCTGTAAGTTTTTTGGATCCTGTAAATACCTTGTTTTTTCCACTGTAAATATTCTGCCACTGTTTTTGGGACTGGGTGTGAATAAAAATCACCGCTCTAATTTTTTCGACTGCGCCATCATTTTCTTTCACGGAAGTTAAGCACGAACCCGTGACACACACCCTCTTATATTTTCCCCTGTATGAGACATATCAAAGTCTGTTATAACCAAATTTTGCTCATTTAAATGTTTTTTTTTTAATGCATATAATATATGTTTTTCTATTACCATCTTTGTTAGTATATTTTACTCTTTACTTGGACGCACAATGCCATTAACATTAAAAGATGCTATTCGTAATATTTAGATGCCATTGTATTAAGCATTTCCTTCTTGTAAATTTGCTTTTGTTACACAGCGTTCTGGTCACACACAGCACACAAGAACCATAACACCAGGACACATCAGAACAAACAAAAGTACAAAAATAAAAGGTCTCAAGCCAAGAACATGCAAAGAGCCCACAGACTAATTAAAAAAAGGATCAGACGATGGAGGCACAACCATTTTCTAGGTAAAAAAGGCCCTCTGGTATGGTTGATATAACCTGTGTATTTGCAAACTAAAGTTTGAACACCCTGGCCCAGTCCAGGTCCCTTTCGTTGAAATAAAGGGAAAAAAGGAAAGAATGTCAGACTGGATCCGGTATTGAATTGGCAAATGCTAATTCCTCCTCTTTTTATTTTTCCATCCATGTTGATCTTCAGCAGATCACATTCCACAATCTTCTCTCTGAGGCGGAATTTCATTGATTTCAAAAGCTGAGTAGTCATTGAAGAAAGAGATGTGGAGCTTGTCTGATCCAGATTGGCAGATGCAGCCACGACACGCTGTTTATCACTGAAGTTGTGGAACTTCAGTAAAATAGGTCTTGGACGCTGGTTTGGGGTCGGCTTGGGAGCCAGGAAGCGATGTGCATGGTCTATATTTTCACAGCTTTTGTTGGAAGTTTTAGATATTCAGGGATCCAGATCTACATATACAAGAGCCACATATGCAATGAAGACGATAGAAATCAAAGTTGAATTAAAGCCGCAAGCGGCATCCAACGGCCCTCGCGGGCTGCCGGCCTTCCGACTCTGCTCTCTGCATTTTACAGAGATGGCGCTAACATAATTGTCTAAGAACTAAGACAGCGACACATTGTACATGTTCAATGCTGTGCTTAACCAGTGCAAATGAACACAAATGTGGGTCCAATGTGCGGCTCCAGCGCACAGAGACCGTGACACTTGGAATAAAAATATGGATAACTTTTGATGCTCCGCTTGTGTAGATGATTTTCCCAAAATATGAGCTTGATCGAGCTATTGCCCACAGAGGAGTTCATTAAAGTGTGAAGCATAAATGTGAACATTTCAAGGATTTGGCGTTTTTCCCATTTGTGACATATATTTGCGGCTCTACCGCACAGAGACCCTAGTACTTAAAATCAAAATATGGATAACTTTTGATGCCCCGCTTGTGTAGATGATTCCCCCCAAATATGAACTTGATCGGGTAATCGCCCTAGGAGGAGTTTGTTAAAGTGTGAAGTGTAAAAATGTGGTCATTTGAGAGATTTTGCGGTTTCCCCATAGGGATAACATGGGATGTTTCTGTCATCGCTACGGCTACGCTTTACCAAATATGACTTTGGCTCCCATACTTTTATTTTGGGGATGGCAAATGAGAATTGTGTGCAAAATGTCATGTCATTTGGAAAAACTCTTGTTTATAGGCCACTCTGAAGGCCAAATAGTCCAAATTCTGCGAAAAGTTTGCGGCTCAGCTGCACAGAGACCGTAAATGTTATCCATAAAATTTGAATAACTTTAGATGCCCCACTTGTCTAGAGGAGGTACACCGATTTTGAGATTGGTGAGCCAAACGCACTAGGAGGAGTTTGTTAAAGTGTGAAGCGTAAATGTGAACATTTCAAGGATTTGGCGTTTTTCCCATTTGTGACAGTATATTTGCAGCTCCACGGCACAGAGACCGTACCACTTAAAATCAAAATATGACTAACTTTTGATGCCCCGTTTGTGTAGATGATTTTCCCCAAATATGAGCTTGATCGGGCAATCGCCCTAGGAGGAGTTCGTTAAAGTGTGAAGCGTAAAAATGTGGTCATTTTAGAGATTTCGCTGTTTTCCCATTTCTGACATATATTTGCGGGTCCGCCACACAGAGACCGTAGCACTTAGAATCAAAATATGGATAAGTTTTGATGCCCCGCTTGTGTAGATGATATTCTCCAAATATGAACTTGATCGGACAATCGCCCTAGGAGGAGTTCATTAAAGTGTGAAGCGTAAAAATGTGGTGATTTGAGCGATTCTACGATTTTCCCATAAGGATAACATGGGATGTTTCTGTCAACGCTACGGTTACGCCGTACAAAATATGACTTTGGCTCTCATACTTTTATGATCAGGATGGCAAATTAGAATTTTGTTCAAAATATCATGTCATTTGGAAAAACTCTATTGTTTATAGACCACTCTGAAGGCCAAATAGTCAGAATTCTGGGAAACGTTTGCGGCTCCGTCGCACAGAGACCGTAAAAGTTATCCTTAAAATTTGGATAACTTTAGATGCCCCACTTGTCTAGAGGACGTACACCAATTTTGAGGTTGGTGGGCAAAACGCACTAGGAGGAGTTCGTTAAAGTGTAAAACATAAAAATGTGGTAATTTGAGAGATTTTGTGGTTTTCCCATAGGGATAACATGGGAGGTTTCTGTCATCGCTACGACTACGCCGTAAAAAATTAGGCATTTTTGTGATTGGCTTTTGTGATTGGGACGGCAAAGTAGAATTTTGGGTAAAGTTTAGACAATTTTGGTAAAACAAATTTTTGACCTTCAATGTTAATTTAAAGGTCACTCTGTAGGGGGCGCTATCGCGCCCATTTCAATTTTGTCAGCCTAAACTGGTCCAAACTAGAAAGTTTAACAACTGATTCAAATTTGGTCCTAATCGGACTGGTTTTGATCAAATGGGAACAATTTTTAGATCTGCAATATTCCAAAATAAGTTGTCCAACTTTGCGGCTGCGCCGCACACAGACCGTAAAAGGTATCTCAAAAAATTTGATAACTTTTGATTTCCCACTTGTCCAGAGGACGTACGCCGATTTTGAAGTCGGTGGGCAAAACGCCCTAGGAGGAGTTCGTCAAAGTTTGACGTAAACAAAATGGCTAACTCAGCTTGTTTTCATTTTCAAAGGAAGATGGCGGCTATAGGGTAAGTCTGGGGGCGTGGCCACAATAATATTTTTTTTTTTGTCCTCACGAGAGGAATGCGTGTCCCGAATTTCGTAGCTTTACGACAAAGTTGACCTCGGGGCGTCTCCCATAGGCGCAATGTATTTTGACTTTTGTCGGTGGCGCTGTCGCGCCATTTTTTAACGAAAAAAAAAATGGCCCAGAAAAAATCAAATTTTTCGCCGATTCTGAATTTTGGGCAAAGTTTGGTGAGTTTTTGAGCATGTTCAGGGGGTCAAATTAGAGCTCAAAAAGCAGAAGAACAAGAAAAATAAAAATAAAAATAATAATATTTTTAGCAAAAACAATATAGCCGTTTCCACTATAACAACAAATTATACATCGTTTGAAAGCTCTAAGCCTTCCCGATGCCGCCATGGGGTGGAATCATCATTACGAGCGCTTACGCGCTCGTCACTCCCTATTCCGTCGGGATGCCCCGCCCACTCCCCATAGACTTTCATTGATTTGAGCAGATACAAGCATGGCCCATGCCTGCGGCATGGATTCTCGCGTACGGGACGATGCCAGGAGGGTTTTTGGAGGAATGCAGCGCTTCGCGCTGCTGTTGTCAACAATTAGTGAATGGGCTACGCCCATTCACTCATTGTTGACTATTTCTGTCATAGCAGGAGTAAGTATGTATGATCCATGCCTTCGGCATGGGCTAGTTCACTGTACTTGCCAGGGGCGACGGGGTACTAAACATGCGGGCTGCGCCCGCATGTTTGGTCAGACAGTTGCAACGCTGCCTTCGGCAGCGTTGCGGGAGCAATAGGCCCTCCGCCCTGCTGGGGCTCGGGCCTAACAAGAACGCTTTTACAAGTCACTCTTGAAGGACACAAACAGAACAAGAAAAAGAAGCTGCAATAGATCTTTCAACTCAGTGTCCTCTGGGATGCCGACAATCTGCATGTTGCTTCTGCGATTACAGTTCTACAGATCGTCCACCTTTTGACTTAAGACAAGTACCTGGTTTGTCAATTGTGCCACTTATTTTGCAGGGTAGAGACCGTTTCTTTCAAATTAGAGATCTCATTCTCCACCACTGTGGCTCGGCTTTCCAGTTTGCCATTGTTGGACTTAAAATTACGTATTTCGACCAGGGCCGCGTCTATCTTTGCATCTTCTGTTTCCGTACTCTCCCGTAAGCCGCCAGGTCAAGCTGAGTCCTCTCCACCACTCCGATCCAGAGCTGGAACGGTTGCGAGAGGTGGCCGGAGCAAAAGCAGAGCATGACCGCAAGCCCGAGCCTGCGCTTGTGCCTGGGCGTGCGGGAGCTGGTGCTGATGCAGAGGAATGGCCACTGTAGACAGGGTATGACTCTATACTGGCCAGCTCGGTTCTCAGCGTGGTCTTTCTTATACGTTTTTTTTAGACATGTTCCCGATATAAGTGTGCAAGCTCTTTATATGTCTGTTTCCATGTACAAATATTGGGTTTCCCCAGATGAACTCATCAGTAAAAAAGATGGATAAAACCAATGCATTCGACAATAGACACGTTCAAAATAAGTAGCCATTATTTTGAAAGTCTATCTGTTTTGTGATTTCAATGCATTTGTTCCTGTTGTGTACGGAATCGCCTTGTGTATGAATTGTACTCTACAAATAAACTTGCCTTGCCTAAGTTTACAAAAAAAAAATGTATTGATGATTTCTTTAACATTTGTTATTGTCCTGTTGTTATGGGGGAAATACTTGGGATACGTTGTAGCTTCCCTCTACTTCCTGGTTATGGTATTTAATGGGTTAGTGCCCATAATCCCTTTGAGTTATTTTCCAATTCAGTAGTACTGGAATTATCAAATCAAATCAAATTTATTTATAAAGCACAATTCATACAAACTGCAATTCAAAGTGCTTTACAGTGTTTAAAACACAATTTAAAAAAAGTAATACAATAAAAACACAATGCAGGCACAGGCCCAGGCACAATGTACATCAGAGTAAAGTAAAGAATAAAAATAATGTTGTATTTTAAAATATTAAAAAACAGGTAAAATTACGTAAGTCATAGGCGTGGCTAGACAAAACAGTTTTTAGCTTGGATTTAAACACAGCCGGGGTGGGGGCCTGTCCCACAACTTCGGGGAGGCTTATCCAGACCTTTGCCCCATAGCACTGGAACGCAGATTCTCTGTGTCTGGTCTTGGCTCTGGGCACCAGCAGGAGGCCAGTCCCTGAGGTCCTTAGAGTCCGAGATGGTTCATACGACACACACAAGTCTGAGATGTATTTTGGTGCTAGGCCATGGAGAGACTTATACACAAGTAGCGCTGTTTTGAAGTCTATTCTCTGAGCCACAGGGAGCCAGTGCAGAGACCTGAGAACAGGACTAATGTGCTCATACTTCCTGGTTCTAGTCAGGACCCGAGCAGCAGCGTTCTGGATTAACTGCAGTTGTTTGACAGCTCGTTTGGAGAGGCCAGTGAGCAGGCCATTGCAGTAGTCTAGTCTACTGGAGACAAATACATGGATAAGTCGCTCCAAGTCTGGTTGGGACACTATGTTTTTAATTTTGGCAATGTTTTTTAGATGGAAGAAAGCTACTGATGTTATTGAATTGATGTAGCGGTTGAAATTCATGTCTGAGTCCATAATTACTTCTACATTTTTACCTTGGTTACGGGTTTTAGAGAGAGAGCCTGGAGGTGGTTGCTAACACTTTCTCTAAGTTTTTGTCGGCCAAAGATGATGATTTCGGTTTTGTCTGGATTCAGCTGGAGGAAGTTGTTTTGCATCCACTCACTGATCTGAGTGAATTGACTGGTCCATATTCACCTGCCGTCAGTGAGACATAGATCTGAGTGTCGTCAGCATAATTGTGATAGGACACACCACAGTTTCGCATTCGCTGTCCCAATGGCAGCATGTACAGATTGAACAGAAAGGGTCCAAGGATTGACCCTTGGGGCTCCCCACAGGTCAATGCCATGTTCTCAGAGACACAGTCACCAATCTCAACAAAGTATTTCCTGTTATCGAGGTAGGATTTCAACCAATTTAAGGCCATACCAGTGATGCCCACCCAGCCCTCTAACCTCTATAAAAGTATCCCGTGGTCAACAGTGTCAAATGCAGCCCTGAGGTCCAGCAGGACTAAAACAGAGGCCTTGCCATCATTAGTGCTCAGACGGATGTCATTTGATTATCTCTCCTGCAGGTTCTTAATATGCAGGTGAGTTGTTGTTTTTTTTAAATAATATTTTATACTTGTTTACAGCATCCACTGTTATTCTTTAATATACATTTTCTATATAATGTGTTTTTCTTTTTGCATGCTTTTTAAGGCATTTTAACTATTTTCCTATAACATTTTATTGGACAATGTTTGTCATGCATATTTTAAATATGTTTAAAAATATATATTAAGCTTCATTGACATTATTTTGTTGTTTCCTTTTACATATAAAATGTTCATGTTCTTATATTGTAGTAGTGATCCAGGATGTCTTTTTTATGCAGCCTTGTCGTTGTTGTGTCTTCCAGGTCATTGTAAAATATATTATCTATTAGTGTTTTACTGTGCTGTGTTATACTCGTGTAGCCGGGTCAAATATGAAAATATCAGTTTTAAGAACTAGTTGGAATTCTCTGTTTAGCCAGAAGATGTCACTGTGGTAAAATGTGAGAATAGTCACACTTGGGGACACTTCCCAGCACAACAGCAGAATCCCCTCGATAAGAGAGCACAGAAGATGGTTTGTATATATCGTAAATCTTTCTTTTAGAATTAGCTTTGAGAACAAAAATAATCCTTGATATTGTCAGTCAATGTTTTAAATCATATTCTAAGATTATTGACCATTACATTTGTAGAAACAAAGATTGATTTAGATTGACCACTCGTCCTGTGAAGCGTGTCACTGCTCATGTAGAGGAAGTCTCAAACTATGTGACGGCGTGAGTTAAAATATCAATCAAATGCTACACTATTTAGGCATCCAGGTCACACACATCAGCATTCGTGACTTCGTGTCCCTCCCTCTGACCCTCTTCAAATTATTATTAAATTTATATCCTAGATGGGGGGTATCGAGGCCCGGGAGCCTGCAGCCCTCATCGCCAGAAGCCTCAAAACAGCATCCATTTCTGTAACTCGTGTTGTTCCTGCCAATAAACACTTGGGGTGGCGGTCCTTGCTAGTGAATTTTTGGTTATTGACCAGATTTGCACATGTGGTTAATCTAGAGGGGAGATATCACTGCATATGGTCCTCACAGTGCTGAGTGTAGTCTGTTGTTGTTTTTTCAAGTGAGTTAAAGTTCAGTGTCATACGATGTGATTCGAATGTAATTTCATTTCATTGTACCCACAGTCTAATATAGATCATGGATTTTGTTTTGTTCAGAATCAGAATAAGGCTTATTGACATTGTCAATGAACAAAATTCACAAACATAGGAACTTGTCCTGGTGATTCGATGCAACACAAACAACAAAACATTGAGCAATGAATACAAAACAATGAATAGCTACCAGATATAATACAATAAGCCCACTACTGTCGTCTTCTGTTTTGTCTTTTGTCTCTTTGGGTTGTTATAAAGAGACTACAAAAAGGAAACTGTAAATCCTGAAAAAAGTTGAATACTAACGCTATTTTCGTCCGCCACAGGAGTTGGACGCCTCGGACGCGCGTCTTGGGTCTTCTTCCGGGTCGTGCGTAGCACGTCACTGGAGCGTAATCTCTGATTGGTTCCTGCCCCGCGTCTCCAGAAAAGTTGAGCTTTGTTAAACTTTTCTGCGTCCGACGCTCATACGCCCCCGACGCACCGTGTCTAACGCTCAAAACGGGCCGCAAAAACGCAGGCCACCCAAGACTCGCGTCCACATAGACTTTGAATGTAAACTGGACGCTTTGGACACCGCGGTGTGAACGGGTGAGATTCCTGACATATGTTAAAGTACTTTGAAATGTTTTAGTTTTTTTGAGAAAGCAAATCAAACCGCTGGTGTCTGGTCCATTATTTTACCATCTGACCACCCCGGATCCATTTGTAAAATGAAATCTTCAGTATTTTTGTTATGATTTGGATTCAACAGGTCTATATGGACGTCTCCGCTAATTTGTGCCCTTTTCTGCTTGTTTGCAAATATTCCCTCAATGATTTGTATAAATGTTTCACTTTTAGATCCAGTGATTGATAAATGCAGCTTACCAACACATTTTCCTTATTTCAATGTTTAAATATTCCAGAATGTCATCAAATGTGACATTTTCTTTACCAATTTATAATTCAGCCTTTTGTCCATGCAACCTTCACCTCCTTATTTATTGACTCGATCCATATGTAAATAATCCTAATTAATCAATAATTAATTAATAAATAAAAGCTTCTACTGTTGAAACGGATAAATGATAATCCACTTTTTTGATTCAGAATCTCATTGATCCTCTGTCCAACACTTGCAGCTGCTTGTCATTTCATTAAAGAAAATGTTTTCTGGTTCACTATACTGTCAATGATCAAACCTTTTATGTTCCGTTAATGTGAACGTTTCTAAAGACGGGAAAGTTACATTACATTACATTTACTGAAATGGACAGTTAAAATGATGTGATCTTCATACAATAGAGAAAACTTGTTTCTAACTAATGTGAGGCTAATTCACTCTCTCTGTACTTTACTCAACTCAACTCTCGTCAAATGAATAAATTGATCGCAGCCTTGATACAGTTTCTGAATTGTTGAGACAATGCTTAAATAATTTCCCAAATAAGAAAATAAACGAAAAATATAGCCGCAAGAGGCAATGATCGGCCCTCGCCACGCCGCCGCCACGCCGCAAGAGGAGGGGGCGCTAACACGCCCCAATTGTCCTTTTATTACGCCTACTGCTGAATCTGTGACGCTGTCACATGTTCTCCCCTTTGTTTTACCATCAAAAAGCAATTTTATTTTGAATTCTTGGCAAAATGTGCGGCTTTGTCGCACAGACACCGACACCGACTCTTAGAATAAAAATGTGGATAACTTTTGATGGTCCACCCCTGAAGATGAGTCTCACCAAATTTCAGGTTAATATGTCTAACGCCCTAAGAGGAGTTCATGAAAGTCTAAAGTGTAAACATGTTCTGGCGATTTCCCCATTGGAATAACATGGAAGGTTTCGGTCATCGTTACGGCAAAGCCATAACAATTATGACATGGGTCTCATTGACTTTTTTGATAGGGATGCCAAAATTGAGTTGTGTGTCAAATTTCATATAATTTCGGAAAACTAAATATTTAACCTCCATATAAAATCTGTAGGGGGCGCTGTGGCTCCAAATTAATTTATTTTACTTCAAGTAGGTTTAGGGCAAAGAGTTTAACAACTGATTCTAATTTGACGCAATTCGGACTTTATCTGCGCAAACGGCAGAAATGTTAAATTTGGGAGATTTCTGAAATTCTTGCTACAGTTTGCGGCTTCGCCGCACAGAGACCGTGAGAGGTATCAATGTAATTTGGATAACTTTTGATGTCCCACTCCTCAGTAGCATTTTCACCAAATTTCAGCTTTTTAGGGCCAACGCCCTGGGAGGAGTTCGTAAAAGTACGACGTTTGGAAAAACTCCGAAGTCATGTTTAGCCATTTTTGAAGCAATATGGCAGACATTTGGTTGGGCGGACGGCGTTGCCGTAATAATATTTTTTACTTCTCTTGTCACCATCTACCTCTGCGCCAAATTTCATGATTCTACGATCAGATTTTTTTTGGGTCATTTCCCATCTCTCAATGCATTTTTGGTACATTTGGGGGCGCTGACGCGCCAATTTTTTAAGTTTTAGAAAAAGGAAATAGCCAGAATGTAGAGAGGCACGATTTTTAGAGGTGTGCTAATTTTTGTGACTTTTCGTCAATGTTCACTGGGTGAAAAATAGGGGGGTTGGTCCCGAGAAGAAGAAGAAAGAAAGAAAGAAAGAAAGAAAGAAAGAATAATATTCCGATGCGAAAACTATGTTTCCCATTTTTCAAATATCATGAACTATACATTTTCGGAAAGCGCTCGCGCTTTCCTACCTCATGGTGTGGGTCCCTGGTCACTGACGGGTACTTTCGTTAATTTTGAGTACTTTGTGTTTTTGGCCCTCTATACAGTAATAATGTTCAATTTTTGCATTACATGCTTATATGCACGGAACATGCAAGATATGGGGAACGTATTCGTGAGCTACTTAGCGCAAATGAGTGCTTTATATGGGGATGACGACCGCAAATTTAAAGTGCTCGTTTAGTGCGCACTTTTGCACGGGCTTCGCCCGTTTACAACGGTAAAGTTCCATTTTCCTACTACTAATTAGTATGCACGGGGCGTGCGTGAGTGAAGGAGTGCGTTAGTGAGTGTTTGGAAGTGGGCGAGCGCTTCGCGCTCTATTTCGACTTTCGCAGCCGTGCTTCGCACGGCCTTACGAGATTAATAGGTCTCTCGCCAGCTTGTGGCGCTCGGGCCTAACAAGGCAGAAAAACATTGGCAGCTTAATCAACATTTGCTGCAGCCCATTCAACTGCATTTCCACCAATAGCTCTGTTGTTGATGTGAAAATCAGGTACAGTGCCTTTAAACTAAAGAAAATTCCTCTGCTCTGGACACCTCCCTTTTGGTGCCAGCAGGAGGTGCTGTAGCCCTTCCCTGTTCTTCTCAGGATTCTTCCCAGCTGACGTATGTCCCTTCTCTGATTTGCCTGCAGCTAAAGGCGTCTCCACTTTCACTCTTTCTAATGGCAGATGGCAGCTGCATCTCACCGTGTCATGTTGACCCAGCTAGCACTCTACAACTGCTTAAATTCAGGCCACATAACCTACATTAGTCAAGTTAAAGATTATAAAACCACGTTAAGTTTCCAAACAAGTGCTGTCATTTGAATATTTGATTGTGGATTGTAGTATATGCGTTTCACAGTGTCATGTTGGCCATCGAGTCAGAATTTTGTTTTGTAAAACTTGGGCATGCTTTTGAGTAGTGTCACATTACAGATTAGGATTTCAAATGCAGTTCTAAAATGTGGTTTTAAGATAGTGCTCAGTGTGAATGTGCTGGATGTGTGGAGCAATGCATGGACATGGGGGAGGTGAAGGTGGAGGCTTGGATTTCCTGGGTTCTCTTGGGTATTTGGCAGACACAGCCCAATTTGTAGTGAAATATCAAATGCTGTTTGTTTTGCAGGGGGCTGAGAATGAAGTCAGGGCGTGGTGCAGAATGATAAGAAGGCATTTTGTGGATTGTGACTGTGGGCAGAGGCTGAGCGCACCGCCGCGGGGCTTAGTACACATTCATTCACACAAATGAGAGAGGTGTGATGACTCCTTTATTGAGTAGATAAATATGGAAACACATACAAGCTACATGTGGATGCAGTATTTTTGTGAGAGTGATGTGATAGTGCAAGACAATGAAGGACTCAAGGTCTTTTCACTGGAGGTAGTGAGGAGGAGATGGACAGGCTGATGGTTCTGCTGCTGCGCTGGAGAGATTTCTATATTATCACACTTATGCAGAGGTGGAGTGAAGGTGCTGACAGAGAACCTGCTTACTCAGCATGTGAGTGGCCCCACCCACAGCAGAGGGCAGATTCTAGATCTCCTTATTACAAAGGGGGTTAATATTTCAAATGTCAATGTGTTCGATGCTGCTCTGTCTGATAATGTCTGTGTCTTCTTTGACATGTCTGTTGTTCCCAAACCACCGGCTGGTCTTGCAGCTGTTCAGAAGCTGGTCTTGCAGCTGTTCAGAGGAGACACATAAATGATGGCACAGGTGCACTATTTATGGAAATGATAAACTTTGAAAATGTCTCAAGTTCTAATGTAAAGGATTTGTTGAATTCTTTTACATCTAGTATTTTGAATGTTCTGGACACCATTGTCCCAATGACGGCTAAAATTGTTAAAAATAAGCAGAAGGTGCCATGGAGAAATTATGATTCGATCAGGGCACAGAAAAGGGGGTGCTGCCGGGCCGAACGGAAATGGTGCTAGTCAAAGTGGGGTGCACGGTGGCAAAGGCGGTTAGCGCTCTTGCCTTCCAAGAAGGAGACCAGACTAACATCACATGATCTCTCTGGGTGGAGTCTGCATGTCCTGCCCGTGTTACCGTGGGTTCTCTCCGGGTACTCCGGCTTCAACATTGTTCAACATCAAAACACACTCTGCTACCGCTAACAGACACTTTAGCATATCCAAATCAATTCTCAGTCAAGATCACTTGTAAACACGTAAAATACAAACACAGAACACACTCTGCTACCGCTAAAAGACATGTTAGCATATTCACAACAACTCCCAGCCTCGTTCAGTTGCAACACATCGCTAAAAGACACGTTAGCATATCCACAACAACTCCCAGCCTCGTTCAGTTGCAACACGTAAAATACATCACAATACACTCACTTTTTCAGTTCATTCCTCGTCATCAAATCCTTCAAATGCGCCGAAGTACATCCTACATAGCTATGACCAGATGTCCCGATTTACCTGGGACAGCCCCGATTGTTTACGTCCCGTGTCCCGGTTTAATGTCTGCTGGGGCGCATAATGGTAAAAGCAGCCAAAGCGCCGATAGTGCTTCGTGCTAAAATCTCTTTGGTCATGTGATCCCGCATCTCGGACCCACGCGGCAGTTCAGTGATGATTCCGGCCTTTTCATTCCCACAGTTGACTGATAATTTAGCCCCTAAGCGCATTTTTAATAATATAAGAGTTCCAATGGTTTCTTGGCAGGAGCCATCTTGGGGTCCTTTCATTTACCGGTAGGTGTCTGCGTTGTGCCTGACTGAAAATGTTGTTTACTTTTTGACAAAGTGTCACGTGTGCCGCGTGTAGGTAGACTACTGTTCCCAGAATGCTTTGCACACATGTTGTTGGGACTGCCGGTTCCGGAGTACTGTAAATATAGTCGCGCATCGGCGTCTCGTGTCCCAAATCTTCTTAATACACCGTGTACCACACAAAATATCTTCACGGTCAGTAAGCACACCGGACTATTAAGCGCACGGACGGCTTTTGAGGATGTTAAAGACTTTTACGTGCGCTTTATAGTGCGGAAAATACGGTATGTAAACAACACAAGCACCTCTCTCAGCTGTTACAGACACCAGGCCTACAAGAATATGGTTAGATGGTGCTGGGGATATCTTGGGCAACATTTATGAGTGGTCATCCCATCCTGTATTGTGCATCCAGTAGGAGTTACCAGAAGATGGAGTGTACACAAGGTTCCTTCCTCCCCAGGACTTTTTACATTTAAACATACTTAGTAAGTAGAACAATTATTGTGCGCTTACTAGACAGAACTAGACATGGTGCAAAGAAGAATGCAAAGTTGCTTCATTAAATGTCTATTACCGTAAATGTATACTTGTAGACTTCAGGTCACGGTGACTCACTGAGCAGATGCACCTCACACCGCTGCTGCAAAACGTGGTTTTAATCGTTTGACCGACCTAATCCCAACGAACAAGGACGAGAGACGAGTTAACGGGGAAAACAAAAGTCAGGTAACGCCATAGGACCAAAACAAACAAAGCTGATGGCCCACGGCTCCATTGGAAAACAGCCCGCATCACAAGCTAACAAGGCTAACACGGCTAACAAACGTGAGAGTCACCCTCCCTCCCCCCAGGAGAAGCGGAGTCTCGCCGGTCCGGATGGAGACTCGAAAGGAAGAGAGAATGTAATTGGTCATCGGCTGTGGCTCAAGATGTCCGTGCAGCGTGCCATGGAGTCTCTGAGAGCAGTTATTAGCTACCATAGCTCGAGCAGTGTCAGAGGCAGTGACTGCTAAATTGAAAGCTGATGAAATAGCTGCAGCACGCATTGAGGAACTCAAGCAGCGTGTTTCAGACAATACAGACAATCAGCAGACAGTAAGGGCAGAGATGGAGGCGCTGTGTGACAATGCTGTAGTCAATAACCTGGAAAATAAGCTCCTGGATTTGGAGTTCAGATCCCGTCGTCCTAACCTGAGGCTTGTGGGCGTAGAAGAAGGAGAAGAAGGAAAAGACATGATGCTTTTAGGAGAAGGTTATTCCTGATCTCCTTGATGGCTCAGGAGTTGAGGTCCCGTCCATCACAATATAAAGAGCCTGGGCAAACCAAGACCAGCAGCTGATAGACCACGAGGCATGATTTTGAGGTTTCCTAACGACTTGAAGGGTTAAGGGTTAAAGGAGACCTCCAGATATTCCATACGAGGTTCGCCAACAATGGCAAAAGTTCCACCACATCTGTGAGGAGCTCAGGAGGAGAAAACTGAGCCATGGATTCTCTTTCCCCATGACTCTTCTGGTGACTTTTGAAGGTAAAAAACACGTGCTCAGAACACCAGGAGAAGCAGAGACGCTCCTCAGGAAGATGCAAAACACAGAACTGAAGAGAGAGAGATGGAGCCACCAGCGTGGGGCGTGTGAGTTCGGGTTGAGGTCACATGGTGATACATTTCTGTTCATTTGAAGAGACTGAGAGCATGATTTATTTGTGTTTAACATCAGACTTTATTCTCCATGTTGGCTGTCTGCTTTTGTACATAAACTTTGTGACTAAATACATCTACTCATCGATGTGCCAAATGTGGGAGATTGGATATACTTGGATACTTGGAATGCAGCAGGGGTCGTGGTGAGCCAGGGATCTTATATATCTAGTTATTTCTGAAGATTGGTGTCAGGAGTGCCTGGGGAGTTTTTTCGGGGGCCCCTTCATTAGGATTGGACTTCCCTCCCTTTACTTTTTTATGAGGTTTTGGGTTCGGTGCCTGTTTCAAGCATGAACCTTTTGTTTTTTTCTTTTGTACCTTTTCAGTTGCTCTGTGTTCCTATGGTTCTTGTGTGTGCTTGTCAATCAGAGAGATTAAAAACATTTGAAAGTTGTCAAAGGTACGATCAACACAATCAACCCAATGGCATCGGAGGTGTTATAAGTAGCATCCTTCAGTGTGAACAGCACTGAACCCAATCAACCACAATTTTGACAAAAATGAAATAGAAAGAATATATATTGTGTATTTACACTTGAATGACACTGAACATGAAAACCTAAAGAAAATCTGTTGATCTCAAACATACCTCAAGAATTAAAATCAGGTCAGGGAGGGCTGTCCCTGGTCTCTCCTCCTGTTTGCTTTGTATTTGGAACCATTGGCCAAATTTATTTATCGATGGGATTGAACATAAAATTGCTTGCTATGCAGATGATGTTCGATTATATTTGGCAAAACCAGAAATTTCCATACCCAATGTGATGCATTTTCTTCAAGAAGTTGGTCCAATGTCTAGATACAAAATGAATGTGCAAAAACTGAAATCATCTCATTCTGGCATCCCCTTCTCAACTTTAAAAGGACTTGCTTAGATATTTAGGTGTGGTGCTCCATAGAGACCTATCAACAATTCTATAGAAAAATTATACCCGTCTTTTACTACTATAAAAAATATATATTGAAAAATGGAACCTTATCCCTTACAATTTGGCTGGGGGTTTACTGTGTGTGAAAAATGTGTTTAAATCAGAGCCTTGCTGTACTGGTGTGACCCAGAATATGAAGCTTAATGGAAAAATATAGAGATTAATGTTGTGCCGGGGGTTCCTCTACAGACCTTACTGACAGATGACAGAGAGTTTAGTCATTTGGAGGAGGTGGAGAACCCTTGGGTGAAGTCTGTTCTTACAACATGGAAGGAGCTAATTAAAACATGCAAACTAAACAAAGACATTAAAATCTTAAAATGGGTGGCTTACTATCAAAAGGTCACACTTAACAGCACAGACTCAAGATTTAAAGTCTGGACAACAAAAGGTATAAAGGTCTTTTACCAGATTGTAAAGGAGAATCGTATGAAGAGCTTTGATGAGTTGAAAGAATCCTTTGGCTTAGAGAAACAGGACTTTTATAGGTATTTACAAATAAGGAGTTATTATAACCAAGAAATTAAGAAAGAAATGATGATGACCGTCATTGCCCTTTGACTGAAATATTAATTAAAGCTTAGAAATCTGGACTTTCAAGGGGATTAATATTTCAATTGTATAAATGTATTAACAATCTGAGTAGTCACTACTGATTACATTAAAGTAATGGGAAAGAGAGGGTCACTTTGTTCTGGCTGATGAAGAGTGGGAAAGTATCAGTAGATCTCACTGGAGAACCATAGGATCACATGTTTGGAGGGAAAAGTTCTGCTGGAAAAGTGTGTCTGGTTTCTTTATAACCCCATGTCAAAGTGCCCATTACTCACAGGGAAACGCAGACTGTTGGAGAGGATGTGGCAGCAGGAGGCAAACCACTATCATGTGTTTTGGGATTGTCCTGTTGTTCACAAGTTTTGTACTGAGATCAACAAAACCTTACAGACAATTTATAACATCTCCATCTCACTGGATTTCAGAACTATGTATTTGGGCCTCAGGATCCTGCCATGGACACAACCAGCAGCTCTCTCTGGAACATCATCCTGGAAAAAGGTTCCAACAAAAAAAGGTATGCATACTTCCCAACCCTCCCGATTTAGTCGGGAGTCTCCCGATTTGGGTCCTGTCTCCCGAGCAACCCGATCGGGAGACTAAATCTCCCGATTTGAAGATATTTCAATCGAAAAATCGTTTGAAGGCAAGGCGTTGTGATTACGCTAAGAATGCTGGGCGTGTTTCCGTCCCAGAATGCAAATTGGGAAGTTAAAGTGCACAGGTGGTATTTAATATAAAATCGACATCATGATGAACGACGTGACTGGTGCCGAAACTAGTGGCGCCTACAATGACAAACCAACGGAAAAAAAGAAATACTGGTGTAGGTTATATGAATGTATCAGGTAGAGTAAAATGTGTGTCTTTGTTTGTTTTTATTTGTTTTTATCTGCTTTTATCTCTTAATTCTGATGAAATTTCCCTCTTAGGTGTCAATCTCCCGCTTTTTTATTTCCGCGTTATCTCCCCCCTGGGATGAAAGATAAGTTGGGAAGTATGTGGATGACACAAAATGCACAAACAATCAAGGACAGGATTAACAGTATAATGGAATTTTGTAAAATGGAAAAACATTTTTAATTTTGACTAAAATTGAAAAAAGACAAATTTGACAGACTTTGGACAAAATGGGATGTTTTTTTTTTCGTTTATTTGTTGGATGTCTTCTGCTTTTATTTTGTGTCTGCTCTCTTTGTTTTTATATGTTCTTTCATTTAAAAAAAAAAAGAAAAAATTAAAGGGAAAAAAAGAAAAAAGTTAAGGCTAACTTCTTTGAAGAATATTTCTTTATACCGAAATGGAGGTTTATATAATATTGTTTTAAAACCCTGGAGCAGTAAACCCCCGGGGGCCTTCTGATGCTAAGGTACTCAGTGAGGAGGGAGCGAAAGGCAGGTTACAATAGGATGTAGATAGCCCATTACAGGGCTGATAGGAAACAAAGAAGAATTGTCTCAAGTGAAACCAAAAACTCATGAAGATACGTTTGTTATCTTAAGTTCGGGAGCAGGGCCACGCCCTGCCACCAGGTCCGTGTCACCAGGTTCCTGAGTTTTATCCTCTGGCTCTGCGTTGCCAGGTTCTAGCGTTTCATCCTCGGTTACCGCGTTTTGTCCTCTGACTCAAAGTTGCTAGCATCTAGCTTCGGTTCCAGTCTTTACCAGGTTCCAACGTTTCCTTCTCGGGCACCGCGTTGCCACGATCCGCCATTTCATCCTCAGGCACCGCGTTGCCACGTTACGGCATTTCATCCTCGGGCACCGCGTTGCCACGTTACGGCATTTCATCCTCGGGCACCGTGTTGCCACGTTCCAGCATTTTATCCTCGGGCACTGCGTTGCCAGCTTCCAGCATTTCATCCTCGGTCACCGCGTTTTGTCCTCTGACTCAGTGTTGTCAGGTCCCAGCTTCTAGCTTCAGTTCCAGTGTTTTATCCTCGGGCGGCACATTGCTACGTTCCGGCATTTTATACTCGGGCACCGCGTTACGACGTCTCAGCGTTTTCTCCTCGGGCACCGCGTTGCCAGCTTCCAGTTGTTTCGCCTTGGGTGCCGTGTTGCCAGGTTCCAGAATTTCATCCTATTACCGTATTTTGTCCTGACTCAAAGTTGCCAGCTTCTAGCTTCGGTTCCAGCGTTTTATCCTCAGGCAACACGTTGCCAGGTTCCAGCATTTTCCTTCCGTTACCGCGCTTTGTCCTTTGGCAAGAGTTGTTAGGTTCCAGTCTTGCCAGGTTCCAGCCTTTCCTCCTCGGGAACCGCGTTGCCAGGTTCCGGCATTTTATCCTCGGGCACCGTGTTGCCACGTTCCGGCATTTTCTCCTCAGGCACCGAGTTGCCACGTCCAGGCGTTTTCTCCTCGAGCACCGTGTTGCCAGGTTCCACCCTATGTTCCCCTTCCCTTCAAGCCTGGGCTTTCTGGTCTGCCCACCAAGCAGTTTTGTCAGGATCCACTCCAGCCTCCTCATCCACTCCTCAAGCACCGGATTGTCCTCTTGCTCTAACCCGGAAGGGCTGCGTCCACCCACCGGTCTCCACGCCAAAATACTTTCAGCCTCACGCTTTTCATGTCCCGCCGAACCAATTAATCCCAGATCAGCTACTTGCAGGCCGCGTCCCGACTTCTTTCGGGCCCAGATACCCCTTCAACTCCAGTTGAACTGTTCTACTATCTCGAAGCACTAGTTCTCCACCTGAGTGGTCCCAACTCCAGTCTAGCTGCTATTTGAAGCATGTCTGCCTGTCCGTCCGAGAGAGTCGGATACCCCCCTTCACCGTGGAACTCCTCAAGGTTTGTACTTTTTCCCAAAGAGGTTTTGTAGTTTTTCCTTACCGAGAAGTAGGGTCTTAGGACAGGGGACCTGACTCAAGCTAGCTTCACCAAGCAAACTCATGCCACCTAAGCTACTTCCATACCTATTTTTCATCCACTATTTTTAAGTCGTGGATGGTCATCCCGGATTTACTCATATCGGTCTTGTCGTAGTATCAGCTGGCATCTCCTAATCCATTAATTCCCAGAGCTGCATTCTTCTCTCTTCCCTCATGCCGCCGCCTCTTCTCTCTTCCCTCATGCCGCCGCCTCTTTTCCCTTCCCACATGCAGCCTCTTCTCTCTTCCCTCATGCAGCCTCTTCTCTCTTCCCTCATGCAGCCTTTTCCCGCCTCTTCCCTCTTGCAGCCGCTTCCCTCTTGCAGCCGCTTCCCTCTTGCAGCTGCTTCCCTCTTGCAGCTGCCTCCCTCTTCGGGCACCGGGATGGCGTCTCCCTCGTTGGGCACCGGGATGCCGCCTCCCTCGTCAGGCACCAGGATTCCGCCTCTTCGGGCACCGGGATGCCACATCTTCCCTCTTCGGGCACTGGGATGCCGCGTATTCCCTCTTCGGGCACTGGGATGCCGGTCCTTCCATGTTCTGGGAGTTCCCAAGTACCAACCCGAAGTTAAACTGGAGCTCTCGTCTAAGGAACCTTCTCCTCATACTCCAAACGGCAGCTTGGTCATCCCAACTTTACCATGCAGATCATCCCCTTGGGACAAGCCCCTAATCTCCCACCTCCCGACCCTAACATTTTCTGTTCATCACTCCAAAGCGTCGTCATTCTCATCCAGTCCATCAAGTGCCGTCCCAAGTGCTGTTCCACTTTGATATGCCGTTCTATCAGCCGGTTTGGGGGTTACTTTAAGGCAAGTGGTTGTTCCCCCCAGCTTGACCAGTTCATCTGTGAGTTTGCATGTCTTTGGCTGTCTTATTTTAGATCAATACCGTCGGAATTGCTGCCTTCCTGTCGGGCCATTGATGTTCATGGCAGTCCAGTCCGATGACCCTGTATTCACCGACGCCATCAACAAATCAAATCAAATCAAATTAATGTATTTTTGTAAGGCCC
Source organism: Eucyclogobius newberryi (assembly GCF_026437365.1). NCBI lineage: Eukaryota > Metazoa > Chordata > Actinopteri > Gobiiformes > Gobiidae > Eucyclogobius > Eucyclogobius newberryi. Next base: position 38,281,934 of record NW_027316389.1, on the reverse strand, counting down.
ACATTCACAACAACAGTTGCCTCTGAGGGCCACAGTGAGAAATTAATCAACAATGTCTGTGGTGGCGATGGACGATGTCCCAGAGTCCTCTGTTCTTAGACCCTCCTTCTCGGCCAGGAAAAACTACAAAAAACCTCCTTGGGAAAAGTAGAAACCTGGAGGAGTTCCAGAGTGAAGGAGAGATCTGACTCGCCCCTCTTCAGGCAACCTTCTCTTCCCAGACCACCTAGCTCAGTTCACGTTCCTTCCATCATGGCTTCAATCTACCTTTACCGCGTGTAACCTTCTTTCCTTATTAACTTATTACTTCCCATTCACCTTCGACTACCAGTCTCCATTTGCAGGCACTCAAAGCCTTCCCGAGCGGCATTGACCTCTTTTCAGGCTTGTTCCCCTGCTCATAGGTTGTCTTTTCCACAACAGTTCTCCTCATCCCGGCATCAAGGACCACCAACCAACGCTCAGTCTTCCCCTAAAACAAGCAGGACTACAGTGGTAGTTCAAACACAATTGACTTGTTCAAGCTAAATCTATTCTGAGCCCCTTTGCAATCTTCCCGGACCTTGCGTACTGGTCGTCAAGTGGCACTTCCCCTCAGGACTTAATCCTCTCTACCGACCAAGGCCAGATTGCAGCAGGGTCTGGTTCATCCTTTACCTAAAGTTGATCCTCGCCTGGTCCCCACATTTTCTACCAAACTTTTCCCGCATTGGCGCTGCCACATCTGCCTCCAGTTAAGGAGAATTGACTATATCATGGAGCACTGGTTCTCCATGGCCTTCCAGGTCTACACCCCCCATTACCTCCGCGTTCGCCATTCTGCCAATCCGCACTGCCTCTGTTAAGCTTCTTTTGAGGGTATCGAGGCCCAGGAGCCTTCAGCCCTCATCGCATAACCCATACATTTGTGTTGTTCATGTTTCTCGCCTGCCAATAAACACTTTGCATCGTAGCTGGGGTTGTGGTCCTTGCTAGTGAACCTTTATCGAGTGGGCAGGTCCTACTCAGGATTGGATATAAAACCTGAGTTCCCAGAATCCATTCTCAGATTGAGAATGACTTTTGGATGAGAGTCAAAATGTTCATATGATACCACTGAATCTTTTCTACAATGGAACCCTCCTGGAAGAATGAGGGATTACACTACATGTGTCAGATTCAAGGCCACGTCCGGCCCGCAAGGGGATTATCTTTGGCCCGCGGGACAAAATCTATTTACTATTAGAGGTGGCCCGCCGGTATATCGCGCTCAACACCATATACTACAAATCCCACAATGCACTGCGCGTGCCTCGTTCAGCCTGCTGAAAAAGGGAAAGGATTTCATTGCATATTCCCTTGCCGTGGATGAGAGCACTGATAAGTCTGATATTGCCCAGCTCTCTGTTTTCATGCGTGGAGTGGACTCAAGCCTGTGCGTAACAGAAGAGTTGTTGGGATTACAGTCAATGCACGGAACGACTACGGGGAAAGATCTATTTGAAGAGGTGACTACGTGTGTTGATAAAATGGGACTGACGTGGAATAAACTTGTGGGACTGACAACAGATGGAGCGCCTGCGATGTGCGGGAAGAAAAGTGGATTGGTGGGGAGGATCAGAGGAAATATGCAGGAGGAAAACGTCACAGGTGAGCTGACCGCTTATCATTGTATCATACACCAAGAATCCTTGTGTGGCAAAGCATTGAAAATGGAACATGTGATGAGCGCCATTACACGAGCGGTTAACTTTATCAGAGCCCAAAGGTTTGAACCACCGCCAGTTTAAATCTTTTCTGGAGGAATTCAATTCACAATATGGTGACTTGCCTTATCACACGTGCGATGGCTAAGCCAGGGAAATGTACTGGAACGATTTTTCGAGTTGCGTGAGGAAATCTGTGAGTTCCTGGAAAGCAAAGGGAAAGACACAGTTTCTGTGTGAAGTGGCATTTTTGTGTGACATCACGAGCCACATGAATGCGCTCAACCTGCATCTTCAGGGACGCGGGCGTGTCATCACTGACATGTACGCTACAGTCAGGGCTTTCAGAACCAAGCTGCGCCTGTGGGAGTCGCACATGTTGCAGGATAACTTGAGCCATTTTCCGCATTGCCAAATAATGCAAGAGCAGGTCACAGCCACCGTTTGTTGATAAACTTGGCATACTTGGTGCTGACTTTACACGGCGATTTGCTGATTTTGAAGCTCAAAAAAGCAGGTTTGAACTGCTCAGTAATCCATTTGCAGTTGATGTGGAAAGTGTAGCATCAAACCTCCAAATGGAGCTGATAGACCTCCAATCTAGTGACACACTGAGGGCAAAATATGAGTCTGTGGGTGCTGCAGAGTTTTCACGTTTCATCCCCGACACAATGCCAAATTTGCGCTTCCAGGCTGCTCAAACGCTCTCTATGTTTGGCAGCACATACATGTGTGAACAACTATTCTCTTTGATGAAGCTAAAAAAAAATTCAGGAGTCGTCTTACCGATGAACATCTTCACTCAATCCTGAGGATTTCCTCAACTCAGAGTCTGACCCCAGACATTGATGAACTTGTATCCAAGATGAGACAAAGTATCTGGCTCTGACAAGTGAACATCATAGAACAGAAAACAGTGCTTTGACACCTTTTTAGTTTGTAATGCAGTTTAATTTTATTCATATTTACCCTTGCTGCTACAGGAAATTTTACTTTTCTTTGAAGTATATTACATTTGCGTATTGCTGGCCTGAAGAAAATGTTTTCATTTGAAATTACTCAAGCAAATGCTGTGAGACTTTAATTTATGATTTATTGGCTCGAGTCTTCCATGGAACATGGAATGCGACGAGACATTGTTCTTGCAATGGTTACTTATTGTAGTTTTTCATGATAAAATGTTGCCACAACTCTGGCATTTTTGACCCTCGACATTGATGAATGTCACACATGGGACATAGACGCGATTGACTCGGCCCGAACTCCAATAAAATGGAGGTTGTAGAACGCCCGTCGCAACAGTGCCGACTAGTTCAAAAAAGAAAAAACATGAAACGCTTAATCTTTGGCCTAGGCACATGAGACTTGGGACAGTGATAGAGCTACCTTTGACCTCTGACCTTTGAGGAGTAAAACGCACCTGGAGCATCGCTCTATGATAAGCAGGAAGTCAGCCATGTTGAATCAATGTGGCACCGCCACGCTTGACTTTTTTTTTTCAAAATCGTACTTGTCCTTTAGGTTTTTTGTCCGATCGAGCTCAAAACAACACCTTTGGTATCTAGAGACATTGAAATTTAATAAATATCCAAAAGAATGTTGATATTCTTTACGGTCTCTGCGTAACACGCCCTCAAAAAAGGCTTAATTTTCAGTGTTTTCAAGGACAAGTCACACCCCTGGATTACACCGACTAAACAATCAAAACTGAAGGACTAGCATAGCACCAGACGGGGTGGTGTTAATTATGTCTACTTTTCTCTCTCTGGTCTTGTTCTGATCTTTTTATTGTTGCGCTTGTTTGTTTTTTTTCTTTCCTATGTTTATTTGCTACATTTGTAAAAGAAGAGGGTCAGTCCTCCGCTTGTATCAATGGAGATGTTATCGCTTAAGCTTGAACCTTTAATATAACGTTCATAATTACAACAACAAAAAAGGACAACTGGTATCTCTTTACAAGACTTTTTTCACATTCATTTGCAAGCGACCTTGAAGTGTCTGCCGGTGCATTGGGATGCTGTCTCTCTGGTTTCTTGCCGATTGTGTGTCCATCACTGTCAACGCATACATATTGATCGGCTGGAGTCATGTTCTCATCCGTGTCATGTGTGTGGGGGTGTGCGCGTGTCAACAGGCCATCATGAGGAACAGTAAAACAACTGTCAATCCACAATCTTGCACACAATTCCTGGAACATCACCAGAGAACCACAAGTCGGAAGTCTGTCTGTCAAGGGCAAAGGGATGATTTATGAGGCTTAAAGGGACTTCCACACCGCCGCGGCCGAAGCGTCCATTTTACATTCAAAGTCTATGGTAAACGCGCGTCGAGCACGTAGTGCGTTATCCACGGCGCGATTTCTTCATTTTTGCGGCGCGATTGGCGCGTTTTTTTACGCTCTCGACGCTTTCACATCTAAATAGACTCAATGTTTACTGTGTGATCTAAACTTGTAACTAAATCATGCTTTAGTTAAGATGGCCTTAAGAACCATCATATTTAATGTACATCCTCATGACCTGCTAATGATGTGTGTTCATTTACCATGTTGCAGTATTTCGTTATTGTGATTTTGCTGGTTGACTGAGGCAAAGACAGTTTTAAAGTGACTCATATTCTAGGCCACGCCTCTGAGGTCATAATGAAGGACACTGAACCCTCTCACAACTTCAGCCAGGCTTTAGTTGTTTCTTCATTGGTCAATGCTATAAAATGATGTCTCACTCATGTAGATCTGATAATATTTGAATACGTTGTGGTCATTTGAATGTATACAACTCTGAAATCCTCTTACTGAGAAAACTGCCTCTAAAGATTCTCACCTGAGTGAGCCCAGAGTCACAGGGGGCGGGGCTCATTTGCATCTCATTGTGATAAACCCTCCCCCCTGTCACACTGACAGCACCTCCCCCTACAGCTGTCACTAAAGAGTGTTGTTCTTGATGTAGTGTTATTTCATCTGGACTTGAACTGGACTTGAATCAGAATTAGAAGTTACAATATTAACATGGAAATACTTGGATTACAAAAGGCCCTGAAAAGCATCAAAGAATCAGATTTGTTTTCCTGTTGTTTGAAGCACTTTGAATTGCCTTCTGTACGAATTGTGCTCTACAAATAAACTTGCCTTGTCTTGCTGACTAGTCTTACCACAATGGTTTCTGATCAGGCCAGTTCCCAGTGTCAATAAGAGTTCATATGAGTGGCTGACTGTTGGGACATTCTTCCTACAGTGGTCACTGCAGTTTTACACACTTATTATGATCTAAATTGAAGCATCAAAAGGTTTACACATTCAACCATGATTCTTTACAAGGATTTGGTATTACCTAAATGTGCTCAATAGGTTTGTACCAGCTGACACCCTCTTGATTATTCAGAATGTGTTGTTTTTGCGGGCTAATGCGGAGTCTCCCCATCTTACTCTTACTAGACTAGCAGAGTTGCTAAGTGATCGATAGCATGAGCATCGAACGCCACATCTATTCATTTACACGTCCATGCTTCAGATGCCCTAAATATTTGGCCGGTGCCACAAATTGAGCCTACTCCTATTGCGGACCATGCTTAGCAATTGATGACAGGTCAGTGTGTGAAACTGAAATGGAGCCCAGATGCGTAGTCTCTGTGCATGTGCGTCCATAACCAATGGGAACTGCACCATGGCTGGATATGCTGCTGTTCATAGCACTTTTAGGTCTATTTAAACCAGGGAATTATGCTCGACTATTGGGGATGATTAACTGTATGTGGTTGAACCAGTAGCCTATTCTATATTTAGAGGAGATTCACAAAGACAATAGACCTATGCACAACAACATCGTGCTATGAACTAGAAAGAGCACTGGAATTGTCAGCTTCTCATATTCCAAAGTGATGTCGGCCAAGCACTATACGTCTCACTCAAGGCCGCACAATATCTTCCGTTAGAGAAAAAGTTGTTCTCCGTTTCAAAGCAGCCCCCAGAGCCCCGTTGCGCTGCTCTGGATCATAATGAGGTGGAAGAAGCAGGCCTGACGAAACGCTGCTTCTCTCGCTCCTGTGTCTCTCGGGATAGATTGATTGCACTGAAAGCCTTTTAATATAAATGTCTCATCTCCAAAGTGATATGGAATCTGCTGCTGGAGAATGCCGCTTCAACACTTTAACAGCCCGATCACATTTCCTCTGATAAACAGCAGCTCGGCCTGGCTTGAGCGTGGTTTTCAATTTTACTTTCTGGCGACCCACTTTTTCTAATTGGTCACCACTCATGACCCAACTTATTTACTTAATTTGAAGACCAGGAAGACCAAGAGGGCCACGGAAAAGCTAATTGCAGAGGTGAATTGCAGAAGGGTCAGATACAAGTTGCGAAAGCTTTTTCTAACAGTAATTGTAAATTAAAGTATTTACAAATCCATTTAATAAATTGTGTTTCAAACAGTTTTAATGAAAGCATGTTTTAATCATTTAACTGGTCTTTAGCGTTTACAAATAAATGCATTTATTTAATATTCTTTTAATAAAAGCTTTACCCCATTTAACACTGTTGTCAGGGTCCTCTATACCCATGCACGGGGCCTCCTTCACAGCACCAATCCCACACTGAGCAGGTGAATTTTCATCTCACATGACTGTTTAACCGGGGTGTGTACCCATATTCCCCAGTACCTATATGTGCCGGCGCGCCGGAAATGCCGGACCATGTCGGCCTCCGTGAAACTGAGAAAAACAAAAAACGTCACACTAAAAAGACGGAAGTTGCTTTTCAGCCTCGTTCCAAAACATTCAAGATGGCGGACCCGGCTTGTGACTCAGTGTTTACTTCGGCTTTCACTTCAGTTTTGAACAATCAGGAAAGTATCAAATCCTTTAAAAACAGAGCAAAAAACTGCATTGAAGGTATTTCTATTGAAAATGGACATTTTTGCCGCTCTTCCAACTGGATTTGGAAAGAGTTTAATCTATCAATTGGCTCCACTTGTCGCTAAAGAAATGAAGATGAATGAAAACCCCGTCGTCGTCATCATATCTCCGCTGTTAACTCTCATGGAACAACAAGTAACGGAGGCAGATAAACTTGGTGTCACAGCGATGTAACTCTGGGTTAATAGTGAGGAGAACATCTGTACCGCAGTTGTTGTTTGGCAGCCCGGAGGTTGCGAAATGACAAATGGTTACACGTTATTGTCTGCACATAGTCAGTTTAAAACAGAGTTAAATTATAGTGTTATATTATAAAGTTGCAATAAGATATGTGACGGACCATGGATAAACCAGTCACAAGTCTCCCCAGAGACATTTTGAGTTATTCAGATTCTGTAAAGTGTAAATTCAAAGCTTTCCAATGATGTCTCAGTCATGTACATCTGATAATATTTGAATAAGTTGTGGTCATTTGAATGTAAACACATCTGAAAAACTTTTACTGAGAAAACTGGCCTTAAACATTCCTCACCTGTGTCACAAGGAGGACAATGTGCTCATTTGCATCTCATTGAGACAAGCCCCTCCCCTCCTCACACTGTCACACAGACTGTTTTTGGTGCATTCAGAACAACCTTAGATTTAAGAAATGTTTATAATCGCAAACGGTAACAATCTACACAAACACAGAGTTAAGTTAAATTTTCACATTATCAAATCACATCTCTACCATCCAGAAGTCAGAGTTGAATTTATAAATAACATTTTATTCTAAATAATTTTCTTGGATTCTTAGAATATAGTTCCTAACACCACCTCTCTACATTATCTACATAATTATAGTTATCACTTTTATATTTTAATTTGCCCACCCTTTTATTTTAAATGTACTTAGCTTCCAATTTAGCCAACGGCTAAGACAGAAACAACACCTACTGAGCTAGTTTTCGATGTGCATATCATTTTAGCATGTAAGCATGCATATGCAGGGATCTTGTGAGTACTTACGCCAGGTACTTTCTTTTCGTGGATCTTTTTTCTTTTCGTCTTTTTGTACTACGTATTTCATCTTCAACACCACTGAGTATTGTGTTTTAAGTAGCCATGTGGCTCGCAGCTGATTGGCCGAAAAATATCAACAATGCGCTTGCTGTAAATAGGTGACGCCCCCGAGGAGCGCTGGAAAAAGACCCGAAAACTAACCATTTTTAACAGCTTAATGTATACTTAAGACAACCAATAGTGTTATCTGAAGCACAGAGGGGGAGGGGCTCCTTCATAACTTAAACTTGCACATTCTGCAAAAAAACGAGATTCACAAATTTGGAAAAAAAAAAAAACTTAATTGGTCTTTTTCTCAGTTTTGTTTTCTCAGACTTGTGGCGTTTTTTAGCGCGACGAGTCACATATGCAAGTTAAGTTTAGATGAGGTGTGTTTTTATTAATTATTCATTTCTCCATTTTAGGCACACCCATATTGGCACCAACAGTTACTGCAGACAATGAATCAAGGGCAAGAGTGAAGAGACAGCTACAAATGGAAGAGGCAACATTTATCACATTAAAGCCCAACTGACTGAAAATGACTGGATCATCACTGGACTGCCTCAACTGGATTGTGGAAGAAGTTAAAGAGAAAGGACTTGACATGTGTCCTATCCTTGTTTATGCTCGGACACTAAAGGAGGTTGGCAGAATATATTGCCATTTGAAAGCCAAACTAAATCCATACACTTGGGTTTATCGGGATCTCCAACAAAATCCAGACAACTTGCTCATCGGTATGTTTCACAGTAAAACCCTGCCACAGAACAAAACAAGGGGTTTGTCTTCTCTAAGTGGAGAGGGGAAATGCAGAGTTGTAGTTGCTACAACTGCCCTTGGAATGGGTTTAAATTTCCCCAACATATCACATGTTGTGATGTATGGTTTACCAGAAGATTTGGAAGCTCTGGTTCAAGAAATATTTAGAGCAGGAGGAATGGTAATCCATCCCATGCTGTTATTTACTCTGTTACACAACACACAAAGGTAGATGAGTCAGTCAGGAGTATGCTAGTGACTTGCAAAAACTCATGTTTCAGAAAGGCTTTGTATAGTCATTTTGATGAGCAAGTGACGGAGGTTTCACCCGGTCACTTACGCTGCACCTATTGCCACAGCATATGTTTATGTCACCCACAGGGTTGTAAAGGGTCTGACAGTTTGTACACAGGTGTAAAGTTGGATGTTTCAAATGCAACATGCCCAAAATATATCAAGTATTTGATGATATTGAAAACTGTCCTGTTATGTCCATGATACCAGCCAATAGCCTTCCCTTAGATGTGATTATACAGGATATGTTGAAGAGGACATCATGGAACTCCTTCAAGCGGAGTTCTGAATCGGGGCAGACAGCTCTTTTAAGCTCAGACTAAGGGCGGTAGAACCAAATGTAAAAGTTATACCGGTACTCACTCAAATGCAGCTTTGTAATTGTAACTTTGTTACTTTGGTTCTCTAAATAAATGTATTGTTTAAAATGTTACTTTGATTTTCTCTACCTTAAAATTTACATTTCAACCATGTTCCTTTTTATGAAAGTTCAATAAATGTAATAAAATATTGAATCTATGTAAAGCAGTTCACTTAATTACTTAAACTGTCAATATGGAAAATTAACTATAATCAAACATAGGTTCTCTTTAAAGATAATGAATAAGGACAGTTGCTTAGCTGCGAGCCACATTCAGAATTCAGATAATTGTCTTTAAAAACAGTTTGTGGATATATAAAAAATTATAAAGTAGAAGTAGTAGAGGTTTATCTGGTAATTTTACAGCTTAATGTACATAACCATAAAGACAAATGTGACAAACTGTTAAACAGCAATAAATTAAACTATACACAATACATACATTAAAAAACACAAGTTAACAGATAAATATTCATAATAAACAAAGTAAAAATATTCACAAGGCAACATTTCGCCTGTCTTTGATTTTGGCTCATCGCTCCTCGTTTTTGACACTGTGAAACTTTGTCTGTTGTCAGTAGCTGATGTGGATTGATCTTCCGTTGTTTGGTCCCGTTACAAACGTGCAATGAAGGTTATCCAGACCTTACACAGTTGTTGACCTGTTCAATGTGTCCAATATTGCTGTTCCGCAAGGCGTTCAAAAGGAGGCTTTTCATGCTTAGCCCGGTGAAAAATCTGAGTAGAGCTTCCAATTACGCCACGTATAAGAAGATTTTTTAGACAAAACCGACAAAAGTGATTCATATTTGTCTCCGCTCTATTTGCCATGATGAACGAGCATTAGATGCGGTTATACGAAGGGCGTCATCGCGATTCTGGATACATTTTCTGCGTTCGGGGACAGATTTTTAATCGATTCGCATATTAATGACCGATTTGCGCATCCAAAGATCGATTTTTTTTTTATTTAAAACAAAATAAATACATTTTTTTTTTTTATGTTTTGAAAAATGCTCAACGTTTACATTTTATACTTCCAGTTTCAGTACTGGCAGTGTGTGAACAGTTTTAAAATAAAAATGATTTTGGTAGCAACCGCTTTTGGGTGAATTCTTAATTATTTTCAAGCATAATAATAATGCACTGGTTAGTGTCCCAGTAGAAATCCACTGTTGCAGATGTCGTCACCTCAATGATGTCCTCCATTTATTGTCCTGAATTATCTTTAAATGTAAACGTAAATGTACAAAGTACAAAACTATTCAGGAGTGACTACTTCCACACAATTTTAGTGCCATTTGTTAAAAAAACTAAACAATTGGGAACATTTGAGATAATGAAATGGAATGAAGTCTTAAACACAATTCACATATCCTGAAGTAATTTCAATCATAGACCATTCAGTGCAGTTATTTGTTAAGGTGTTGAAAGTAGCAGATGCAGCATTGAGACAGTCGATAGGGACTTTAAAATGATGTGCGTACTGGGCACAGCTTTTTATAAACAATTGGAATATTTTAATCAAGTAAATGTACAGCTAAAACCACAATTACTCATTTAATTTAATCAGTTACAGTAACATAAGTGGTTAGTCATATTCCACCCCTGCTAATGTGAGCATCTAAAATGTAGTAATGGAGAAAAGATCAAACTTACAACAGAAGACTCACCTTTCATTACGTAGTTTTTTGCCCGCTTTCTCATGACATCCCTCAGCGCCTGATTCTCAGGTCCTGAAGGAAGCCTCTCATGGACGAGGAAGTCCAGCAACTGGCTGACCATTTGTGGTTCCATTCAAATGTATTTACTCTGCCTGACCCTAAAACTGTCCCCTTCAACTAAGATCTTACAATAATCTAACTGAACCCTTTCTATCATTAAACTTAAACACTAACAAACTATTCCTTACACAACACCTGACTAAATTACCAGCTGAAACTATTCTTTATAAAACTATACTTAAATGTAACAAAACACTGTCTCAAAACTGACTGTCCTATATGAATGCAACTCAACTCTGGCTCAAAATTGCCCTCTCGATATATATGAAACTAACTCAAAAGTAGTGTCTATCACTATGTCTAACTCGAACTCAAAACTGTCTTTATACTATAAGAATATAACTGAAAACTGCCTCACAACTGGCTAATCGTAATATATCTAACTAAAAACTATCTATGCCTTAATAACTGAAACCTTCAATCTAATGCCTTCATATTCTGTCTCTAATCTTAACTTCATCGGACATTACTGCACCGTCCATCACTCATCTCCTCCCTCACTCCTGGACTATCTACTGCCCTAGCCGCCAGCTAACAGCTGGCTTAACACCTGCTGAGGTCCGTCATGGTATCGCGGGGCCTCCCTGCCGTGCAGACAAGGTCTGGGGCAACCAACGCCACTCACTCCACCAGCTTCAACACCCGGTCCACTGCTGCTTTTTCACAACTCTCTGCCCACCAGCTTCTAGTTAACCAGCTTCTAGCCACCGCCAACATACTAACTGGATTACTCTCATCTGCTGCTACGTTCCATCTCCTCCTCGGACTATCACTCCCGCGCCTCCAGGCCACCGCTCCACCAACTTCTCGCCTACTCACCTACACCGCTGCTGACCTTCACCTCCTCAACCATAACCACCGTCTCCCAGCTGCTGCTGCCTCTGCAGCTAGCTCAGCTGGGATCCTTCGCCGGCCCCGCTACATCCACAGGGGCTCTGGTCTCTCCCATAACCAACACTCCAACGACGGCTCACCTATCCCCTCACTCTGGACTAGTTTTCGCCCCCCCGTCACCCCCACCTGCCGCACTGCCAACCTCAGCAACCTCCGCCCCCCCACCCCTGCGCCCCCATCCATCTCCGCGCCCCCATCCATCTCCCTTGCACTGCTGAACTGCCGCTCCCTCTCCAACAAATCACCTGTTATATCTGAACTGCTACTGGACAATAACATTGATCTGCTTCTCCTCTGTGAAACATGGCAACAGCCCCTGGACTTCTATGCTCTCAACCAAGCCACTCCCTCCAACTACACTTACACTGCCAAACCCCGCCTCTCCGGGCGTGGGGGAGGTCTTGCTGTTATTCATAAAAAAATCTACATCCATCACTGAACTGAACCTCAACCTTCCATCCATCTCATCATTTGAATACCTGGCCTTTTCCCTCCCCAACTCTATCACCGCTATCCTGATCTATCGTCCCCCAAAGCCCCACCCCTCTTTCCTCACTGAATTGTCTGAACTCCTCACCATCGCATCCTCTCTCTCTGCCCGCCTCCTACTCACTGGTGACTTCAACATCCACATTGACTGCCCCAACGCCCCACTGACATCCGACTTCCTCTATCTCCTGGACTGCTTCCATCTCACCCAACATATTGACTTCCCCACCCATACCAAAGGCCACACTCTGAACTTAGTCTGTTCCTCTCTCCTACCCATATCTAAGCCCCACCCCCTCCCCTTCCCACTCTCTGATCATCTCTGCATCCTTTTCTCCGCCCCCCTACCCTCGCCCCACAACCCCAAAAAACGCACCATCATCTACCGCAATATCAAGTCAGTCAACCCCCTCACGCTCTCCCAGCTCATATCCTCTGCTTTCCCCCCTGACTCCCCCCCCTCTTCCCCCGACGACTATGCTGTCATGCTCAACACCACCCTCTCCGACTCCCTTGACTCCCCAGCCCCCTGGAAAACCTCCTCCGTCTCATACATCGACCCCGCCCCCTGGTACTCCCCTGAACTCCGCACCATGAAGCAGACTGGCCGCCAACTCGAACGACTCAAAAGAACCCGCCTCACCGTCCACGCCGAAGCTTTCAAATTACACATCTCCTCCTACCGTGACGCTCTCCAAGCCGCCAAATCTGCCCACCACTCCACCCTCATCAACAGCTCCCACCGGAGCCCTCGCACCCTGTTCTCCACCGTCAACAAGCTGCTCCAGCCACCGGACATCACTCCACCCTCCTCCCCTGACCTCTGCAACTCTTTCCTCCTTGCCTTCAATGACAAAATTTCCAAAATCAACAGCTCCATGACTGCCGTCTCCATTAACTCCATCACCACCCCCACCCCTGCCCCCCCCCTCTCCCTGACCACCCACCCTTCCCTCCCCTCACCACCTTCTCCTCTGTTAACTCCTCTCATATCATAGACCTCATCACCGCTTCCAAAACCACCACCTGCTCTCTCGACCCCCTCCCAACGACTCTAACCAAGGCCTGCCTCCCTGCTCTCATCCCCCATCTCACCACCCTCTTCAACCAGTCTTTATCCCTCGGCCATGTTCCTTCCATCTACAAACTGGCCTCCATCACCCCCATCCTCAAAAAACCCACCCTAGACTCTGCCAACCTCTCCAACTACCGCCCCATCTCCAACCTGCCGTTCCTCTCAAAAACGCTGGAACGCATCGTCGCCGCCCAACTTCACACCCACCTCCAGTCAAACAACCTCTATGAACCCCTCCAATCTGGCTTCCGCCCACTTCACAGCACTGAAACAGCCCTGGTCAAAGTACTCAACGATCTCCTCACCTCTGCAGACTCCGGGGCCCTCAACATCCTGTTACTACTAGACCTCAGCACAGCCTTTGACACTATAAACCATTCCATCCTCCTACAAAGGCTGCGCCAACTGGGTGTTGAGGGCTCTGCACTTGACTGGCTCACATCCTACCTCACCAACAGGCAAGAGTTCATTTCCCTCTCCGGTCACTCATCCACCCTCTCCCCAGTAACGCAGGGGTCCCCCAGGCCTCAGTCCTCGGCCCCTTTCCTCTTCATCTGCTACATCTTCCCCCTTGGTCACATCCTCCGCCAACTCAACCTGGACTTTCACTGCTACGCTGACGACACCCAGATATACCTCACCACCAAATCCACCCAAAACCCTCCCCTCAGCCACATCGAAACCTGCATCTCTACAATAAAATCATGGCTCACTCTCAACTTCCTCAAACTGAACAGTGACAAAACAGAGCTCCTCCTCATTGGCACCAAATCCACTCTCAATAAAACTGGTCCCTTTTCACTCAGCATCGACACCTCGACCATCACCCCCTCTACCCTGGTACGCAATCTCGGTGTCATCATGGACCCCACCCTCTCCTTCACTCCCCATGTCAGCCACATCGTCAAGACCTCATACTTCCACCTCCGCCGCATCGCCAAAATCCGACACTGCCTCACCCTCCCCGCTGCTGAATCCCTCATCCATGCCTTCATCTCCTCCCGCCTCGACTACTGCAACTCCCTCCTCACTGGCATCTCCTCCCATTCCCTCCACAGACTCCAAATGGTCCAAAACTCCGCTGCCCGCCTCCTCACCCACACCCGGTCCCGTGATCACATCACTCCCGTTCTCCGCTCTCTCCACTGGCTCCCCATCAAGCAGCGCATAAACTTTAAAATACTCCTCCTCACCTTCAAAGCTCTTCACCACCTTGCCCCCCTCTACCTGTCTGACCTCCTCATCCCCCACCGCCCCACCCGAGCTCTCCGATCCTCCTCCTCTCTCACCCTGGCTGCACCAACATCCCGACTCAAAACTTTTGGCGACAGAGCATTCTCCCGAACAGCACCCCGACTCTGGAACTCCCTCCCCCAACCTGTCCGCCACTCTCCCTCACTCACAACATTCAAATCCCGCCTAAAAACATACCTCTTCACCCAAGCCTATGACCTCCCCCACCCCTAGCCTCCTCTACCCCATTGCCTACTCTTCTACCCCCTGTTACATCCCCATTTTTTTCTCTCTACTTCTTCTGTCTTGTTCATTTTATCTGTATATTAATGTGTATTGTACGTGTTGTCCCCCCCTGTCTGTAAATACCCCCCACCCCTTTTTTATTATGTTCAGCGTCTTTGGGTCACTGAAAAGCGCTATATAAATAAAAGTTATTATTATTATTAACTGACTTTAACTTATCTTAACCTGACTAACTTCACTGACCACTTACCTACCCTCAAGAGACCCTTACGTTTTGTGGGTCTTTAAACCCAAAAGACTAATCGTGTAAATGACAACACCTGTCTGAATGCACCCCCCCTCACTGATGCCCCTTGAGTTTGGTACCTGGACAGGTGTTTTCATGTGTGTTTGAGTATGAAAAAAATAGGTATCATTAGCAAGGACCACGGGTGATGGTGATACCGAGAAAGCGGAGAGTTCACAGTGGAGATGGGGGAGCCCGAGATGGTGAGGGGGGGCTTTACCTTTCCTGAAGTCCACGATCATCTCCACTGTTTTCTGGGCTTTGAGCTCCAGGTTGTAACCGCTGCACCAGGACATCAGCCGGTCCACCTCCCTCCTGTAGACAGACTCATCCCTGTCCGAGATGAGCCCGATGAGGGTGTTGTCGTCTGCAAACTTGATTAGTTTTACAGATTGTGGCTGGAGGTGCAGCAGTTCGTGTACAGGGAGAAGAGCAGGGGAGAAAGTACACAGCCCTGTGGAGCTCCTGTGGTGATAGTCCGTGTGTCTGAGACATTCTTCCCCAGCCGCACACACTGCGTCTGATCCTTCAGGAAGTTCGTGCTCAACCTGCAGGTGGAGTCAGGCACGTTGAGCTGGGAGAGCCTGTACTGGAGCAGAGCAGGAGGATGGTGTTGAATGCTGAGCTGAAGTCCTCAAACAGGATCCTGACGTAGGTTCCCGGGGAGTCCAGATGCTGCAGGGTGAAGAGGAGTGCCAGGTTGATAGCGTCATCCACAGACCTGTTGGCTCTGTAGGGGAACTGCAGGGGGTCCAGCAGGGAGGAGGTGAGGGACTTGAGGTGGGGGAGGACCAGGCTCTCAAATGACTTCATGACTACAGACGTCAGTGCCACAGGTCTGTAGTCATTAAGTCCAGTGATCCGGGGCTTCTTGGGGACAGGGACAATGATGGACGACTTGAAGCAGGCTGGGACATGGCATGACTCCAGGGAGGTATTGAAAATGCCAGTGAAGACAGGGGCCAGCTCTCCTGCGCAGTGTCTTAAGGTGGCCGGGGTGACACTGTCTGGTCCAGCAGCCTTTCGCGGGTTGGATTTGTGGAATAGTCTGCATACATCCTGTTCCTGGACTGTGAGAGGGGTGGGGGCGGTGGGGGGGACCAGGGTTGGGATGGCAGAGGTGGCCACAGGGGGGGTGGGGGTGTCAATTCTGCAGTAGAAAGAATTTAGTTGTTGTGCCAGTTTTATATCGTCCACAGCAGGGGGGGCACGGGGCTTGTAGTTGGTGAGAAGCTGGAGCCCACTCCACACAGAGGCGGGGTTGTTGTTTGAGAACTGCTGCTTCAGACGCGTACTGTAACGGGCTTTAGCTCTCGATACCTCCCTGCTGAACCCGTACTTTGCCTCTTTGTAGCGTTCTCTATCACCGGCCCTGTGTGCTGCCTCCTTCTGCCGCCTCAACTGTCTCCGTTTGGGAGTGAACCAGGGTTTGTCATTGTTGAAAGTGACTTTGGTGTGTGACGGTATAATGCTGTCCTCACAGAATCGAATGTATGATGTCACAGTGTCCGTGTATTCATCCAAACTTGCGCGTAGCTCCTCCACTGCCTCATTGGTCCACCTCTTAGAAGTCCTCACTACAAGCTTGCAGAGCTTCAGCCTCTGTCTATATGTGGGGATCAGGTGAACCATGCCGTGGTCTGATGTGCCCAGCGCGGCTCGGGGCACAGCACGGAAGGCTTTATTGATTGTTGTGTAGCAGTGATACAGCGTTTTCTGCTCTCTGGTCGGGACTTTAACACACTGTCTGTACTTTCGTAGTTCGTGATTGAGATTCCCCTTGTTAATATAGGGACAGCAGCGTCTTGATTTTCACAGAGACCTGGTTAACAGCAGAAATGCCAGACTCTATCGTAGGTTTGGACAATTTTCATCTGCTGCGTGCAGACAGAACGAGAGAATGCGGGAAGAAGAGAGGTGGAGGGCTAGCTGTGTATATAAACACGAGCTGGTGTAAGCCCGAACACTGCACAGTGAAGCAGCAGCTATGTAACAAAGACATTGAACTATTGGCTATTGGCATGAGGCCATATTATTTGCCCCGGGAGTTCTCACATGTGATTTTGATCGCAGTCTATGTGGCCCCGTCTGCCAATGCTGAACATGCTTGTGAAGCATTGCTCTCCTGCACTTGTGGGCTGCAAACACAGCACCCACAGGCTCTCTTCCTCGTCTCTGGTGACTTTAACCACGCTTCTCCCTCTTCTGTTCTACCAACATACACCCAGTATGTCATCTGCCCCACCAGAGACAATAGAACATTGGACTTGTTTTTTGCCAACACCAAAGAGGCTTATTCTTCTTCCCCCCTCCCTCCCCTGGGCAGATCGGACCAGAACCTTGTACATCTGAGGCCTGTGTATGAACCCATCGTGCGCAGGCAGCCTGTGGTGTCCCGTGAGGTGAGGATTTGGTCTGCTGAGAGCGAGGAGGCACTGAGGGACTGCTTCAGCACCACTGTCTGGACTGAGCTTTATGACACACATGGGGAGGACATCAACACCATCACAGAGTGCATCACGGACAACATCAACTTCTGTTTTGAGAACACTGTTCCCTCCCGGACCGTGCGGTGTTTTCCAAACAACAAGCTTTATTAACCGTGAACTGAAGGCTCTGCTGAAGGAGAAGAAGAGGGCCTTCAGGTCAGGGAACAAGGAGGAGCTGAGGACTGTGCAGAAGGAGCTGAGGAGGAAGATCAGGCAGGCGAAAGCCGGCTACAAGAGGAGGATGGAGGAGCAGCTGCAGCAGAAGAACATTCAGGGAGTGTGGAGAAGCCTGAAAACCATCTCGGGCTTCAAAATCCCCCCTGCCCAGACAGAGGGAGACCTACAGTGGGTGAATGATTTAAATGCTCACTTCTTGAGGTTTGATCGGTCACCCACCCCTCCCCCTGCACAGCTGCATGCTCCCTCTTCCACAGCTGGACAATGCCCTGCATCTGTTCCTCTTCACTTCTCTGCCCCAGACCATCAGCTCCCCACTTCGCCTGGACTCACCCATCCCCTCAGCACACAGTCCCCCTGCCAACCACTGACTGTCTCAGCAGCACAGGTGAGGAGAGAGCTGAAAAGGATTAAAGTGAGGAAGGCAGCAGGACCTGACGGCATCAGCCCCAGGCTCCTTAAGTCCTGCGCAGATGAACTGTGTGGAGTTATGGAGCATGTCTTCAACATGAGCCTGAAGCTGAGGGTGGTACCACAGGTCTGGAAGACCTCCTGTCTGGTACTTGTCTGGACGCCCAAGACACCGCACGCCAAAGACCTCAACAGGTTCAGGCCGGTGCCTCTCACGTCCCATCTGATGAAGACACTGGAGTGGCTGGTCCTGGACCACCTCCGCTCCACAGTGAGCTCAGCCATGGACCCGCTGCAGTTTGCATATCGGCCTGGCATCGGAGTGGAGGACGCCGTCATCTCCCTGCTGCACCGCTCTCTCTCTCACCTGGAAAAGCCTGGCAGCTCTGTGAGGATCCTGTTCTTCGATCTCTCCAGCGCCTTCAACACCATCAACCGCTGCTCCTGAGGGACAAACTGGAGACGGCTGGTATGGAGTATGACCTGGCAGAGTGGATCCTGGACTACCTCACAGACCAACCTCAGTTTTTGAGAGCCCGGGACTATGTGTCTGACACTTGGACCTACAGTGTGGGGGCGCCCTAGGGCACTGTCCTCGCGCCCTTTCTCTTCACTCTTTACACTGCAGACTTCAGACACGACACAGACAGCTGTGTCCTGCAGAAGTTCTCTGACGACTCTGCCGTCATCGGACTCATCACGGATGATAATGCGGAGTACAGGGGACTGGCGCAGGACTTTGTGGACTAGTGTCAGCGGAACCACCTCCTTATCAACGCGGGGAAGACCAAGGAGATGGTGGTGGACTTCCGCAGACGCGACCCCACTGCCCCCTCACCAGTGAAAATCCAGGGAAGGGACATTGAGAGAGGGGACTCATACAAGTACCTGGGTGTTCATCTGAACCACAAACTGGACTGGACTCATAACACAGACTCACTGTACAGGAAGAGCCAGAGTCGGCTCTACCACCTGAGGAGACTCAGGTCTTTTGGAGTGACAGGGCCACTCCTGAAGACCTTCCACGACTCTGTGGTGGCATCAGCCCTCCTGTACGGTGTGGCCTGCTGGAGCAGCAGCATCACAGAGAGGGAGAGGAAGAAGCTGGACAAAGTCATCAAGAAGTCCAGCTCCGTCCTGGGCTGTGCTCTGGACTTGGTGCAGGAGGTGGGGGACAGAAGGGTCCTGGCTAGATTTCCATCTATGCTGGACCATGAGTGTCGCCCCCTGCAGGACACTCTGTCCGCTCTGGAGAGCAGCTTCAGTGAGAGACTGATCCACCCTCGCTGTGTGAAGGAGAGATTTCGCAGGTTTTTCCTTCCTGTTGCTGTCAGACTTTATAACAAACACTGTTAGTCCTGAGCACTCGCAATACTGACTTAACCATGTGCAATTCCGTCATATTCATGTGCAATTACTGTCGTGACACATATTCATGTGCAATTACTGTCATGATCACATGCAATAGTATGTATTTATTTATTTATTTTTATCTTTATTATTTTCCCCTCCATCCCTTGTTGGGAAATGGGAGGTTTTGTCTATAGTTTTTGTTTATAAGAGATCTTCTATTGAGAGTGTTTTTCAAACTTCCTATAAGTTATCTGTTCTTTTCCTCTGTATCTACCTGCGTTGCAACAATGAAATTTCCCCATGTGTGGACAATAAAGGATTATCTTATCTTATCTTATCTTAAAACCGCCCAGGATTATACCATAAGGAGTCCGGAAAGGAGTTTTCCACGTACCTGCTCCGCGAGCGCGCGTTTCGCCTCCTGCGTGCACGCGCTCGGCGGGATGTAAACAGCAGCTAGGATAAATGAGAAAGATATTCCAGGTCGGGAGAGCAGAATTTGGAGATCACGGACACATCCGAAGCCCAGGCGTTGTTAATGCAGAAACAGACGCCGCCGCGCTTTCCGCCCGAGAGGAGCCTTTGCAGGCCTGCGTGGTGCAGCTGAAAGCCCTCTAGCTTCACGGCGCAATCTGGGATGGATTCGCTCAGCCACGTCGCCGCGAAGCACAACACGGGGGAAGAGGAAAAGTCTGTTTCGTCTCATCAGCAATGCCAATTCGTCCAATTTGTTAGGTAAGGAGTTTACGTTGGAGAGGAAAATCCCAGGTAAAGGTGATCGTACGCCTCGTTTCCTCAGGCTGTGAGAACCCCGGCTCGTTTCCTCTTCTGCGTTACACGGTTTTAGCCAAAATGAGAGCTATTTCTGCCGCAGATACAAAAAAAATCTGGAACTGTGTCCGTGGGAGTTTTGGTTCTGATAGATAAGAGCTCTTCACGGGTGAAAGAGCACGCAGACACAGAATTAACTAACAAAAACATGCAAAACAAGGCGCACCGAAACACAGAGGCTGCCATCCGCGGTGCCATCTTGGAACACATTAATAGAGCTTGCATCTCCACAAACCTGACTAGAACTCCTGTGTGAAACAGTTTTTTGCGGGGAAGAGTTCATCAGTGTTGACATCAGAACTCTTGATCTTGCTATATTAGGCGTGAGTGGAACCATCTTAATGTCTGAGTTGATCAGACTTTCAAGGTGGCTGGGAAGGCCCCTTGGTGAAAGTGGAGATGAAAAGGAGAGTGAGGAATCTGTAGTGGGAGTAGATGTCGGGCCTGTCACAGATGGGTCCAAGGCCTGTGATGAGGACCAGGCGGGAAAGAACTGACTCTATCGCTGGTAACAGTGATGATTGTTGTGGTGCTGCTGCTGATGAGTCCTTTGCTGGAGACGGTGGAGGTGATTTTGGAGTAGCTGGAGCTGAATCTTTTGCTGGGGGTGGTGAAACGGCTGCTGAATGAATCCTTTCATAGAGGCTGTGGTGCTGCTGATGCTGAAACATTGGCTCGGTCTCTGGCTGATGGAGCAGGAATTCTTCTCTCATTCCTCTCTTCTCTAAATGTTTGCCCGAGACCCTGTCCAGGCCCAGTCCAATGCCTCAGAGCGTGGAGCAGGTTCTCTGTCAGCACCCTCACTCCACCTCTGCACCCTCACTCCACCTCTGCACCCTCACTCCACCTCTGCATAGGTGTGGGCCATTTCTCTTAAACAGTTTCCAGAATAGATAGAAATTCTCAATGTAGTGTAGTCCTTTAGATGCACACTCTTTGGACAGCCATGTGTTCAGCTGAATCAGCTAAACTTGTTTATCTTCCTGTCAATATTTGGAAGAGGTCCACTTAGGAATGTCTTGATTTACATTTTATCAAGCAGGGCGAATAGCTTCAAGAAATCTCTTTTCAAAACTTTGCGCTATCTTCTGCTCCCACGTGCACAATCAACTGTTTAACTCCTCAATGGCTCACCTCGCTGATAGCACCATCCCCTATCAGAACCGACTCTGTGACCTTGATGCCTGACACAGATTCTCTCTCCTTTTGGCTAAGTCATTTGTCCCATTTTTCCTTAAAAAAAATCAGTTTGTAAGCTGTAATTTGATTCTTTCAATGGCAGAAATGGGTGGGAAAATCTCACAAGTCCAGAACACAGCACTCTGAGCACAGATCTACTCCAATATGGCACCTGGCCGCTGTTCTCCAGCACATGGTACCACGGTAACCAGTCCTGTATACAGTCCAAAAACAAAGATGTCCCCTAGCAGCGTCATATGAAATAATACATGGACCTGAATCACACTGATGGTTTTTTTGAATCAATTTTCACTCCTGAAACAAATGGTATTGTACCAATACTTGCTTAAAGGACACATAGCCTGAATTATTGTTTTGTACGGTTAGTTTTAAACATGCTCTTGTATCTGTATAATGTGAAATAATGGATCTACAGACGGCACACTTCTTAAAACCGAAAGCGGTTCCCTCACCAGGATTTGTGTGAGAACTCCATCAAACAGAAGTAAAAGGCATTACTGAGGGAAGATGAGCGCGATTTGTGGCAGAAATGAGAATAAGTTTGGCGATGATTTATAAACTTAAAAACAGCACAGAAGATCTCTAAACTCAAACCTGAGACGTTCCAAAATCATGTGAGAGTTTTCTGAGGCTCAGAAGAAGAGAAGAAAAATGGATTCAACAAGCAAACGTGAATGTTAGGGCTACAGTAGGTACATTTTTTGTACGTTCCATAAACCATTTAAAAGCATATAAAATATTTTTTTTAATGAACGCTACAGTTCATTGTAATAAACAAATAACATAAGTTTCTGCTTAAAAAAACACATTTTATTCTTAATTTTACATGAGTTTGTCCCCAAAACAGCAGCATTTCACTCACCAGTCCAAAGTGTTCTGTTTCTATATAAAGAATATATATAAAGGACTAATTCACTTGTCACCAGACTGTTTAATTTGGGTTTCTGTTGCATAACTTAAAATAACATTTGTTTGTAAAACATTTTGGGTGGGACCAGTGATGCTGGTGTTTTGAGCGGTGGCTCTACATTTTGCCACTTTACGGCGTTGGCTTCGTGTGCTGGTCACTTTGGCTCCGTGTCACTTTCTGTTTCACATCAGATTATTATAATGGTCGCGGTCCTCCTGCTGTTTCCATGGATGTATTGACTGTTTCAAGGCGCCGCAGAGGAGAGTGTGGCATGTTTGAAACATAGGAGTGTGACTGGGAAGCAGAGTTGGGAGCGCGGGGGACTGCGAGTGTGGAGCAGGGGTCCGCGGTGGTGGGGCAAGGACGCGGGGGCTGGGGCGGGCGGCGCAGTGCTAATTGCGATGGTCAGAGTGACAGCTCGGGACACTGCTCTTTTACACAACAAAACTCTTCCCGGTCGCACTCGTGAGTTTAAAACACGCCGCTCTCTCTGTTGAGCTTTAGCTGCTTCAGGAACGACCTCAAACAAAAGCACCACAAGTCGTTCCGTACGCTCCGCGCACCACATATTCACATGTTTTAATTAGATATGTAAATTAAACGAATCATCGAGGCAATAAAATAATAATCGAAGCGTTTTTGTAATCGAACTATTCGATTTACTCGAGTAATCGTTGCAACCCTAGTGAATGTGCTAATTAACTCAGGTATGTTATTAATGAATAATAAGAATAATACCTTTTATTTATATAGCGCTTTTCAATGACCCAAAGACGCTTTGACATATACAAAAAAGGGGGGTATTTACATTGATATACACAGTCCAATAAGAGAACAGATAAAATACACAAGACAGAAGAAGTAGAGAGAAAAAGATGGGGATGTAACAGGGGGTAGAAGTGTAGACAGTGGGGTAGAGGAGGCTAGGGGTAGGGGAGGTCATGGGCTTGGGTGAAGAGGTCTGTTTTTAGGCGGGATTTGAATGTTGTGAGTGAGGGAGAGTGGCGGACAGGTTGGGGGAGGGAGTTCCAGAGTCGGGGTGCTGTTCGGGAGAATGCTCTGTCGCCAAAAGTTTTGAGTCGGGATGTTGGTGCAGTCAGGGTGAGAGAGGAGGAGGATCGGAGAGCTCGGGAGGGGCGGTGGGGGAATGAAGATGGATATAAGCCCAAAAAACTGTGTTGTAAAATTGTGATTATCCGAAATATGACATCTATTCTAATAATTTATTATATATTGATTAATCTGACATCCATTTGTGATTGTACATAAACCCTTAGTCTTAACATTCTTGCCGTTTTATAGTGTAGTGTGGAATGTAGAATTGACAGATAAACAGCCCAGCCTCCAAGGTCACAATGAACACTGTTGTTTATTTGAAATCCATTTGGAATCTTTTTTTGACAAATTTATTTGCATTTTTAGTGCGTATTAATAGTGTTGTATTTGAATTTCTGACGCAGGCTTTGTTCATACATAACAAAGCACCTTCCCCTGCACTCGATAACAGTCTTTTATCAGCAGTGCACCCGATGGACATAGATGGTAATTAGTGGGGCTAACAAAGCGTGCTCCTGAATATCACTGGCTCTGATCAGGCAGTGTCAGGCGTGTGTTCTCCTCTCTTTTGTTTCACCAGGCTCAACACCATCTGAGAATAGACCAGATCTACTGCTTCAGGTGGCACTAGAACACCTCCCCATAGAATCTACTGCTGATGTCAAAGCTTTTATCTGGCCAAGGTGAAGAGAACAATTAATGACACAGAAAGTCAGTCATTGTTTCTTTAATCACATAGAGGTTTTCTTAAAAAATAGACATGTTGAATTGTATGATCATTGTGAAATGAGTATCCTTTCTACGTCACCTGCTTGTCTCCATGGAGATATACACAGTATGGCTTTATGTTCAGTAAATAATCCTTTTAATTTCTTCTCAAGTTTTTGTTAAGGGGACAGTTTAGACCAGGGGAGTCAAAGTCATTTTAGGCCGTGGGCCGAACATAACATAGAAAATAAAATAGCAAATATAAGAAATAAATAGCTTTATATACACTAGTATTAGTTTGATGTGGACGCTGTTGCACAAATCTGCAGCAGGTGAAAGACTGAGTTCATATTCATGCATCAGCAGCAGAAACAGTAACATTTCATATCAGAAATAATATCACAAGTCCATGTTCCTATCACAGATGTTGATATTCCTGCACAAACTGAATATGAGCTCACTATTTTTATAGTTTAAGCTTATTTTAGTGAAAAATTATTTATGCAGTGAATCAAATGAGTGCTCGCAGCAGCTTTAATCTGTCATACTGTTCATACTTTATTACACTCTGACCTGGGGTTTTACCTGATATGTCCAGGTTTGCACTGGTTTGGATGTTTTCCTCTCAGAGCACCATCACAGAAGTGTGTTTTCTTGTTGTTAGCTCCACATTAGTGCCTTTTTAGCACTACTCTAACGTCCACAAAACAGTCTCCTTTCTTTATTCCACGTGTTTACCAAAACCACAGGTCTCTTTCCTGGCTCAAACCTCACACGCACACAGAGCAGCGTGGGGGAGGGGCCACAGCTGCAAAGGATTGTGGGACTTGTAGTAATAAAAGCAATAAAACAGTATATATCTATCAGAAATTTTGCTCCAGGATATTATCTATATAGAAGCCTGTTTTATCCATTGTTCTGGGTTTATAGCAGACAATATGTGCTTTTTTACCTTTGGATAAGTGCTGTGTGTCACAGGGATAAAACAATCAACAGCTGCAGGTTTTGAAGTCAGAATCTCCTCTTTACGAGCCAAGAGACATAGACTCTGCTATCAGGAGAATCATGTCTCTAAAACTCTGAATGTAGGTTTATAAACCTACGGTAAAACATGGTCTGCAGGATAAAATGAGAGATGTGATATTCATTTGCAGCAGGGAGCATGTCTCTGTTCCATTAGTAAAAACACAATCAGCTTCAGCCAGGAGCATGAATATTGCAGCGACCAGGGTTTGTGCCACAGATTGGAATGCAGGTAGAACGTGCAGTCAATTAGTGAATTAGCGCAAATGTTCAGGTGTCCAACGCCTGGCCTCTGACGTGTGTGGAGCTTTGTATTTGAACATACTGTAAGGTCTCATGGTAGATGTTCAACTTAGTGATTTAGGAGAGTTATTTAGCAATATATCATGACGGGGCACCAGAGTAACAATTCAAAAGGGCTAATTAAACTCCACAAACTGTGCCATTGCCTGTGCTGCTTTGACCTCAGAATCAGAATCAGAAAAGGTTTATTGCCATTGTCAATGGACAGAATTCACAAACATAGAAACTTGTTTTGGTGATTCGCCATAACAACAAAAAAATAAACAATGATAAATCAACCTTCAAATGTCAAAAACAAAAACTATTTAAATCTGCTATAACATGGGGAAAAAATAGGATCACGTATGTACACGGATGTACATTTTATTGGTTCTACTTGCAGTGGTTTTCATCTGTAAAATGCTCTTGTCTGTGGAGTATCAGAGCCTAACAGTCCCACGGCACAAATTCAATGATTACATCTAAACCAATCCTTTGTATCACTTTGCACAAGTTATTTGTTTTCAAATGGCTTCGATCGGGCGTGTGCAAGACTGTTGAGGCTACAATCTTTCACTCCAGACAGTGAAATCTGGGACAGAATCAATATGACATGCCAAACAATAGAACACAATGATTTGAGCGTAATACCCTGAGCCGACGAAGCGCTAATGTTCCTTGTGCATAAAATCAATGGAACAAAAAGAGAGGGAAGTGAGGGAGAGAGTACTAAAAGGAGGAAGGGGAGGGCAGAAAGGAGAGAAAGAGAGGGAAGAGAAAGAGCTGAGAAGAGGTGGAGGATGGAGAAGATCCACTGTTGCTTTTCATCCAATGCTAATGTCTAAAAGAAAACTCCAGCTCACACTCAATATTGGTAGAAATTACGTAATTTTGTATGGCTAGCCCAAATAGAACCCATAAAGGTACAATTGAGCCAACATCAGCGCAGATGAAGCAACAAGAATCTGAAAGTTATAAAGCAATAGCATAGATAGGCTAAAGACGGGTCTGTGGGTGACAAGGCAGGCCAGTATTAACTCATTGAGCTTGCTTCATTTAAAACAAATTTCACCACAAAACTAAGCCCCATGGTGGTAACATTACGAGACTTACCAGAACGGGCTGAACCCCAAAACCAAGTCACAACACTAAGGCAGGTGTAACAGTTTATTTTACAAAAGAAATGTTGCAGGCAATGGAGGCAAGGATCAGGCCGACTTAGCTGGATCACAGAGCAGGAGCAAGATGACACTGAGTGCAGGGTCCGAGGAAGACCCATGTGCTCTCTTCAGGACCGTAACTATCCCAGTCCTCACCTATGGACATCCATCTGCTGGTATATGGTAAAGGCCAGGCGATTGTCAACAACTCGGGGGGGAGGGGGGGTCAATCGAGATAAATCAAGACCAGTTACTTTGCCCAGATTGGCCCCATCCTGGAGCCAGGCCAGGGGGCCCAGCCGAGTGCCATGGGGCCGTCCTTTTGTGGACTCACCACCTGCAGGAGGATCCGTAAGGGGACGGTGCAGAGAGATCTGGGCGGCAGTCGACAGCAGTGGCCTCGTCGACCAGATCGCCGGACACAGGATCTAACTCTGGGGAAATGGAACATCACCTCGCTGGGGGGGGAAAGAACCTGAGCTTGTGCGGGAGGTTGAGCGGTACCGACAAGATATAGTCGACCTCCACGCACAGTTTGGCCTCGGGAACCCATCTCCTTGAGAAGGGCTGGATGCTCCTCTTCTCTGGTGTTGCCCACGGGGAGAGGCGGCGGTCTGGTGTGGGCTTATAGCCCCACAGCTCAGCCACGTATTGGAGTTCACTCCAGTGAATGAAAGGGTCACGTCCCTACACTTTCGGGTTGAGGACAGGTCTCTCACTGTTGTGTTGGCCTACGGGCCGAACAGCAGTGCAGAGTACCCGGCCTCCTTGGAGTCCTTGGGAGGGGTACTGGTCAGTGCACCAACCGGCGACTCCGTTGTTCTACTGGGGGACTTCAACGTGACACCTGGAAAAGAGAGAGGTGATCAGTTATGGACAATCCGTGGCTAGCACAGAAGTCCAATAACAATGCATGTTCAAGTACAAGAATGTCCATCAGTAAACGTGGCACCAGGACACCCTAGGACGGAGAACAATTATTGACTTTGTTGTTGTCTCATCTGATCTCCGGCCGCGTGTCTTGAACACTCGGGTGAAGAGAGGGGCAGAGCTGTCAACCGATCACCATCTGGTGGTGAGTTGGATCCACTGGCGGAGGAGGAAGCCGGACAGACTTGGCAGGGCCAAGCGCATTG
The DNA here is from genome assembly GCF_026437365.1 of Eucyclogobius newberryi. Classification (NCBI taxonomy): domain Eukaryota; kingdom Metazoa; phylum Chordata; class Actinopteri; order Gobiiformes; family Gobiidae; genus Eucyclogobius; species Eucyclogobius newberryi. Next base: position 38,254,140 of record NW_027316389.1, on the reverse strand, counting down.
TGTGGGTCTGTTGGGAACGTCTTGCGGAGCCCTCTGTCAGCAGAGTCTTAAACGCACACCTCCGGGTGAGCTTCTGCCAGATCCCAGAGGAGGCTGGGGACAATGAGTCCATGTTCTTGCACTTCATAGTCAATACGGCTGCTCGGAGCTGTGGTCGCATAGTCTCCGGTGCTTGTCACGGCGCCAACCCCCGAACCCGGTGGTGGACGCTAGAAGTAAGGGATATCATCAGGCTGAAGAAGGAGGCCTATCGGGCCTCTTTGGCTTTTAGGAGTTCTGAAGCAATTGAAAGGTATAGGTGGGCCAGGCGGGCCGCAGCTTGTGCTGTCGCAGAGGCAAACACCTGGGGCTAGGAGGAGTTTGGGGAGGCCATGGAGGAGGACTATCGTTCGGCCCCAAAGAAATTCTGGCAAACCGTCCGGCGCCTCAGGAGGGGGAAGCAGTGCTTCACCAACACCGTTTATGGTGCGGGTGGAGACCTGCTGACATTGACTGGGTGGAAGGAATACTTTGAGGACCTCCTTAATCCCACTGTCTCACGTCTTCCAAAGAGAAAGCTGAGACTGGGTACTCGGAGACTGACCATCACCCAAGCTGAAGTCACTGAGTTTGTTGGCAAACTCCTTGGTGGCTGGGCTCCGGGGGTGGATGAGATCCACCCTGAGTACCTTAAGTCTCTGATGTTGTAGGACTGTCTTGGCTGACACGTGTCTGCAACATCGCGTGGTGGTCGGGGACAGTGGCTCTGGACTAGCAGACTGGGGCGGTGGTCCCTCTGTTCAAGAAGGGGGACCGGAGGGTGTGTTCCAACTACAGAGGGATCACACTCCTAATCCAACCGATAGTTGAACCTGAGATTCAGGAGGAGCAGAGTGGTTTGGTCATAATTCATGCCGTGATCTTACCCATGGATTTCCTCCAAAGTCAGTGAGTTATGTGACCATTCATTTGGATCCTTGATGTTGGGCTATCGTAAAGAGCCTAAATATTTTTTCTTATCAAAAACCGGTATGACGCCAGACTGAGCTGAATATCCCACTACATATGTGAGGAGCTCAGGAGGAGAAAACTGAGACATGGTTTCTCTTTTCCCAGAGACTCTTCTGGGAACCTACAAAGGCAAAAAAAAAACACATGCTCAAAGCGCCAGGAGAAGCAGCGGTGCTCCTCAGGAAGATGCAAAACACAGAGAACTGAACAGTGACAAGAGATTGAGCCACCAGTGTGGGGTATGCGAGTTCAGAATACAGTCACATTCACATTGTACATTCCCATTTATTTTTTTAATGAGACTGAGAAAAAAATCACATCCCTATTATCAGACTTTATGCTCAATGTTAGCTGTACTGGTGTGACCCAGAATATGGGGGTTCCTGTACAGGCCTTACTGGCAGATGACAGACGGTTGAGTCTTGGGGGAGGTGGAGAACCCTTGATTAAAATATGTTCTTACAACATGGATGGAGGTAATAAAGACATACAAACTAAACAAATTCAGGGCTCAGAATAAGCGATATCGCCTCGCAAAATGCAACGCAATTTCTCTCAAATGTGATGCATTCATCAGAAAAAAGTGTTTTTGATTCACAGCTTTTGCGATACAAATTTTTTTGTTCAAATGTATAACCAAAGTGCCTAATAAGCACTGGTCACTCGTCAATCGATCGTCAACAACAGCATGACACAATGTAAGATGCTGTGTTGACTTGACGAGGTCCCACTGATCGCCGCGTCTGAAAACGGGAGAGCAGGAGGAGCTACCGGGAGGAGCCACCGGGAGGAGCTACCGGGAAGAGCCACCAGGAGGAGCTACCGGGAGAACGCGTGGAGGGAGATGAGGGGCTTTGACAAGCGCTGTGTCTTGCTAATCTCACAACAATAACTATGTGGCTCTAGTCTCGCTGCTTTCAGCTCAGCGGCTACTGCAGCAGATACGGCCGGGCCCACGGCAGCGATCAACTTTGCTCCTTATTTCGGTCATCTTGAGCAAGAACTGATGATGGGTTGTATTCTCTCCGCCTTCCGATGCAAAGAAGTTGTGAGAATCTTTATCTGGGCTGGCAGAAGCTTGTTTCTCTGGCGGGCGGATCGCAATTCTCCGCCATGTTATCCTCATTAGCTTTGTTAGCTTGCGATGCAGGCTGTTTTCCAATGTGGCCGTGGACCATCAGTCCTGTTTGTTTTAGTCCTGTAGTGTTACCAGACTTGTATATTCCTTGATTATGCATCCCTTGCTCTTCTTTGGGATTAGGTGGGTCAAAGGATGATTTTAAAGCCAAATATTGCAGTAATGTTGTGGGTACGCCAGCTCAAAGCGCCGCCATAACCCGGAAGTCTTCTTTTTTAGAATCAAGAGTTTATTGCCATTGTCAATTAACGGAATTCACAAACATAGGAACTTGGAAAGAGGGGTTAAGCAGGGCTGTGCCTGGTCCTCCTCCTGTTTACTTTATTAGACAATCAAAAACAATTCACGATGTTACAATCGATGGAACGGAACATAAAATTCCCTGCTATGCTTTTTATAGGTATTAACAAATAAGGAGTAATTATAACCAAGAAATTAAACAAAGTAAAGTCAATATAACCCTTTGACTGAAATATGTATTAACCTGTTACCATCCACCTATTTCGCCCTGTGCACAATGGTTGGACCCAAATGGCATTGCTTATTAAAAGAGGATGTTACGTTCCACATGCAAGTGTGATGCATCATTAGAAAGCTTAGGCCTTCTAGTTTCTGCAGATGTGCACATGAACACTGTCAGGGCTTCAGAACTTACACTACAGAAGCCCAAATATAAACAAAACATCCTTTTTTTAGTCTCGTCTGAATATTGTCAATTTGTAATGGTCCTGAGCATGACATACTTCATTGTGTGCTTATGCTGTTCACTGTACATGATGTTTATCTTGTGGACAACAACTGTGTAAAGTTTCAGATCTCTAGGAACAGGCATTTTGGTGCTGTTGACCTTTTTGTATCAAAAAGTATATTCGGAACAAGTGATCCAAATATGTGCCAACTGTGCCAAACTGTTTTATTACAATTTTAGCTCCTCTATGAACATAAAACATACATTTTGATGTTTTGTAGGCCACTAATACCTATCTTAATTGCTAAAAACACTGTATGTGAAAATGTGTATATATGAATTTCCCCATGAATTTCCCATATAGAGGTGAAAAGAAAAAAAAGAAATTATAATATTTTTGTTTTATTTTTGTAATAATACATATATCTAACAAAATGCGCGTCCAAAAGGCTAATAAAATCAGAAACGTTATGCGTAAAATGTAGTCGCCTCCTGCCCAAAAATCTAGGCTCTTTACAGCCTTACGCACGTGAATACAGAGGATTCTGTGTGTGGGACCCCTAAGTCCCGCCCCGCATTCTAAAGCTATTCTTATTGGCTAGAATAAAAAGTCCGCTAAGTCACTGCTGACGTTAGCTATGTGGCTAAAAACAAGTTAGCTTCGCGCGTCGGGAGCAGCGCATTTTTTTCCTCCGGAGGCTGTAGAGAACAAACCCGTCGACCCATCGTGGATGGTCTCATTCTGTAGGTAACAGTCTGAAGAAAAGATCGATGTCAAACACCATCTTATAACTCAAACGAGTCACTTGTTATGGACAGAGAAATGCGTCGGACGAGCCTTAATCCTGAATATCGTCAAAGAAGAAAACTTTGTTTACTTAACAATATCTCGAAATCGGAAAACTTCAAGAAAAATACAAGTGGATATTGTTTTTCAATGGTTCCTTATGGAAAGACTAAGTACAAGGATGTACAGAATTAAAGCCGTTTCTTCCATCATAAACAGCAAACATGTAGGACATGCGTTTGTAAAAGTTGAGACTTTCTCACAAACTATTGGCAATTGCTTCTTGGGGCATATTATTCAATCAATGACATATTCATTTTGTTGAGAAAATAAGCTTTAAAATTATTTATGGCTTGCTGGTATTGACCACGGAAAGTGACGATGTAAGAGAATATTTGAGATATGGAAAATGCGCGCCGGCGCGCAGGTGGATGGTAACAGGTTAAAGCTTATAAATCAGAACTTTCAAGTGGAATAATATCTAAATGAGTCTGAGCAAAATAATATGTCTGTTTGCCGTAACCCGACCGACCCGCTATGAAACTAGCCGACTGAAAAATAAATATCAGCATTTTGCTGAAAAAACTTCAAAATTTGTTTATTTTTCAATTATTTCGGCGACTCACCGACAGTTCTGTCCTGAACCACCGTGTCGAATATTTTAATCACGCTTGTTAACTTGACTTTCATCTCAAAGGACTGATAATGCACCGCGTAACACATGCGCGTCATCATTTTCAGCCCTCCACATGCGTCTGTAACAAAACAGAGCGCGCATAGGAGTTGTCATGTTGCCTTTACAATATAGTTTACCCTTGTCGGCGCCACTGAGATGTCCAGAGTAATGCCAGGCTCTGTAAGGGTGTGAAATTTGACTTACGCAGATGCATTCTGGGATTGAAACACGCCCAGTAGCGTCATCACAACAAACATGGCGGCGCCCGTGTCCCCCACATGTTCCCCCCGCTCGCCTTAGCTACCAAAATCAAGGATAGCGGCGTACAAAAGGTCGATTGAAATACCTTAAAATCGTGAGATTTAGTCTCCCGATCGGGTTGAGAGAGACATTTTCCGTCATTGACTGTTGAAGCCTGACCCCTGGTGGTCACTCCGACTCAAAAAATGACAAAATTTTGATCTTTTTTTTGCCTTCAAAGTGAAAAAAAATAAGAATTTGCCTAGCGACCGAGCCAGATGAAAAATGTTGACTCGGGTTACAGCAAACAGACTATTTATTTGGGGTAGCCTGATATAAATACATTTAACCATATATATAAGAAAAATAAATGGGTAAATTTGCTTTGACAAATGACGAGTAGGAAAGTATATTATGTACATTCCAGTGGAGGACCATAAAATCTCATGTTTGGAGAAAATTCTGTTGGAAAAGTGTGTCTGGTTTCTTCATAAGCCCATGTCAAAGTGCCCATTACTCACAGGGAAATGAAGACTGTAGGAGAAACTGTGGCACCAGGAAGCAAATCACTATCATATGGTTTGGGATTGTCCTGTTGTTCAGAAATATGGAACTGAAAATGCACTGCAGACTGTTTTTGACATTGCCATTCCTTTCAATTTTAGAACTATGTACTTGAACCTCAAAACTCCTACCATGGACACAATTCCAAAGAAATGGCTGACACAAACCTCAACAACGATCAAGGATTGGACTGACCATTGTGACAGACATCAGACAAATGGAAAACATTTCTCAGACTCAATTTGAAAACGGACAACGTGGACACTTTTGACCATTTTTTTGTTTCTATTTATGTATAGTTGGTGTCTACTTGTGTTCTTATTTGATTTTCTCTCCCTGGTTGTTTTGTTTTGTTCAATGTTTTATTTGTTCGTTTTAAAAATGAATCATTTAGCAGCAGCCTAGTGTGCACCAAAGACTACTGGAATGGGACAAAGAAGGAGATGACTGAACAGGTAGGTGGATAGCGCATGTGTGTGTGTGCGGGACTTGTAGAAGACGGCACTGCGGGCTCTGATGGGGCTACTCCATCACAGAGAAAATCAATAGGTCTAAATGTTTAATAGAGCTAATATTCAGTGACATGTCATGTGATCCTGCTGAGAACAGCTTTAGTCCCAGTGTAAGTGATCAATTTGTTGACACGACCATGAATTCTCTGAAATCTGCTCTTGATGTTGCAGCTCTGTTAAAACAGAAGGTCATTAGGCCAAAGCGCGCCTCCCCATGGTACAACCAAGAAATACGTTCACATAAACAAAGAGATAGAAAGTTAGAAGGATCATTTTGTCGCTCTCACACCGAAGAATCCCTAAAAGCATGGAAAAGCTGCTACTGTCCTATAAGCAGGCTCTGCGTAAGGCCCAAATCAGATATTATTCAAATCTAATAGAAGTAAACTAAAGTAACACTAGATTTATTTTCAGCGCTGTAACCATAGTAACAAACTGTCACAGAGCAGTAGAGCCCTCACTCCCAGCGTCTCTCAGCTCTGAGGATTTCCTCCTATTTTTTTAACAATAAAATAAAAACAATCAGAGATAAATTAGATGAAATTACCCCCGCTATTAGCCCTGAACTAGCCCAAGCTGTAAATCTAACGTCCCATATAAATCCACCTGTAAACTTAGAAAGGTTCACAGCTGTTGATCAAGCAGAGATAACTTCAGCCATTATGTCCTCTAAAAGCTCAACTTGTGTCCTAGACCCCATTCCAAGCAGACTCCTCAGAGATCCCCCCCCCCTTATTTATAGACTCTATTCTTAATATACTAAATGTCTCATTAGAAAGCGGTTATGGTCGTATCCGCCGAAATAATCCATCTTCAATACGAGTTCACCTGGGGAGACCCGATATTTCTACGTGGGAGCAGACATACAAAGAGACTGGACACTTATTTTGTGAATACTTCTAAGAAAAATCAAGAAAAACGCCAGAGAATCAGGATAGCAATGCTGTACCTAAGCTAACTAGGTGCAGGATTGCTATCCTGATATCAGCGCTAGCTGTGGCTCCAGGCCCCGCTGTTGCCCTGGCCACACATCTCCAGTTCCAGTTCTAGATCAGATTCTTCTGCAGAGGACTCTCGGAGCGGGATAGACTGTGATAATGGCGGCTTTACAGGAGATTACAGGAAAGAATATGAAGACAGTAGAGGCAAAATTAGAAGCAGCCCTGGCAAAATTGCTTGATTTGAATTCCCAGAATGTCACTCGAGCTGCGGCGGTCGACGAGGAAGTCTCTGAACTGAGGGACACTGTCTCTACTTTACATACCAAAGTGGCTCAACTGATAAACCAGGCTTGTGTTTTCACAGATAATGAATGACCTGGAGAGCTGAAAACGCAGTCAAGTATATGGCGACCTGGATCTCCGAATAGCTCAATCTTCCAACAGGCTGGGAAAATAAATGCGCTCTCTGGCCCCAAGCTGGCCCCGTCCAAAGCCTATTAATATGAAACCATATAAACAGTGCTAGACCAAGCCGCTAACTAGCTCTGAAAATTAAAAAACAGCTAGCCAACATTTCCGCAGAAACAACAGAGGAGGGCATAGTAACCTCTGACCCTGCAGACATTAACGTTTAAAAAATGAATAAAACTATGAATTAGAAGTCACTTTCAATTTCCACTGCTCTTAAAAATGATAGAAATTTTCAATAAGTTATAGTTCCTTCACTGGTGGTTCGAATAATACAAAAATAAATAACACCAGCAGGATGCTCCTCTTTTAAACACTGAGTGAAAAGCCGTTGCAAAGGACCTGGTCTTAAGACTTGAACAATATATTCCCTGCTTGGTCCATCATGACCAAACCGTGCTAAATCAAGGATAGGATCGCACAATATATCATAGACCACTTGTTTTTATAAAACGCTTGATCTAAAACTCCAAATAAAATAATATTCTCTCTCTCATTTAACTGGCTTGAGTGCGGTTCTCTTTGGTCTGTGCGGATGTGGCATGGTATAGGGTGTGTTTTACAAGATAAGTTAACCTTAGCTGTTAAACCCAAATCGGAGGACAACAATGCCAAGTCAAGTCAAGAATTTAAAAAAATCACACGAGTTAAAATCAACAAAAATCAATTAGTACATACTACATACATTTACTAATCAGTTAGACATTAGACAACTTTAAGCAACAAAGTTTAGGATCCACAAAGCGACCAGTAGCAGTCCAGGCAAAATTATATAATCTTAACCAAACAAGACCAATTTTTTTTTTTATTCCAGTCGATAAAGAAGGTGATATAAATCCCTTTCTGGACACCCTCAGTTTGCCTGTTATGTCAGAAGAACAAAATAAACAATTAGGAGCTGAAATAACAGTTTTGGAAATACAATGTACAATCAAAATAAAGAACAATAAATCTCCAGGAGCGATGGGTTCACCTCAGAGTGGTATAAAGCTTTAAAGACACACTTACTCCTTTACGCTCAGACCCCTGGGAGTGTGAAAGAGGCCATCATATCTCTAATACCTAAAGAAGGGAAGGACTGATGGGATTGTGCCTCATATAGACCCATTTCTGTCCTGAATGTGGACTATCGTTTATACACCTCATTTACGCCCAAAAGAAAGGAACAAATCCACAAACATCATCATTGTTTCATTACCAAACGACAAACATAAGACGATCTTTACACATAATGAAACATATACAAAAACAACAAAACAAAGCCGTAATAATTAGTTTGGACTCTGAGAAGGCTTTTGATTCTGTTTTGATGGTCCAACATCAAGAATTAAAATCAATGGTCATCTCTGGAAAGGGGGGTGAGGCAGGGCTGTGCCTGCTCTTCCCTCCTGTTTGCTTTGTATTTGAACCATTTATTAGACAATCAAAAACCAGCTATGCAGATGATGTTCTATTATATTTTGACCAAGCCTGAAATTTCCATACCTAATGTGATGCATTTTCTTTTAAAAAAAAAAATGGTCCAATGTCATTAAAAAAATTTATGTACAAAAAATGTGAAATGATCTCATTCTGGCATCTCCCTCTGACCTTTAGAAGGGCCTACTACCTTTTTAAATGGCTAATAGAATCTCTTAGATATTTAGGTGTGGTTCTCCATAGAGACCAATCAACTATTGTGGCGAAAAATCATACCCCTCTTTATTACTATAAAAAAAAAGATCATCCCCAACTTAAAGGCATAATGGACAATTTTTCGCCAATTTGAGGACTCAAGTGGAAGTGCGCAATGCGCACACACCCCAGTGCGGACGCACAAAAGAGCCTTGCGGCTACACGTGCGTTTGTTTATTAGCGCGGCGGATTGCATCGCATCTCTAATCTCCGTAGATTTCCGTCTCTTCTGAGTCAGCTCGAACTGTCTTTCTCTGTCTTAATTTTGTCCTGTACACTGAGGGAACTATATTATGATAGATCCATGCGCTTAGGGATCTTCTCAAAATGGGTTGAAGCTGAAAAGACGTAATTTGTTTCGTCTCTCTCTGGACCCCCTCCCCCCCCCTCAAAAGACAAAAGACTGGCTTCACATAAAATGTTAACGCGTTGATAAAACGATAGTAGCTTGATAGACCCTGCTCACCTTTAGTCCCTGAACATCCTTTGGTATGTTTATCAGTAGAAGTTATGAATTCTCCAAATAATGTCACCTGTTGCGCAAGTTTGTTTACTCAAATCTACATGGTCCACGTAGACACAGTGAAACGTGCTGCTCTCATGGGGACGAGCCGACGAGGCTGCAGGTGAGCGGTAGGTGCGTCCTTTGATTGACACGTGGCAGGACTAATCGGCAGTCCATGCCACGAGAAAATGAGACTCAGATTTGGGCCAAAAAATCGTCTATTATGCCTTTAAGTAAATCAAAGGATTGAAACTCTAAAAATGTTCTACCCAGATTTCTCTATCTGTTCCAGACTCTCCCGACTTCCATCCCCAACCGACTGTTTGATGAGTGGAATGGAATTATCCAATTCAAAAGGCTACAACTATCAACAGAGAAAGGAGGCTGGGTTTTGCCTTGTTTGCCTGTTGAAATCAGAGCTTGCTACAATAAAAAACATTTGTTCAAACTATTTCCACAGCAAACGCTGGGCAACAGATGCAGCAGAACAAACTGGACACTAGGAACTTGTGAGAACTCATTGTACCTGTCCTGAGCTGTCACCCAGAGAAAAGGGAGGCATTCCTCTCATCAGTCTGAGAGGCAAAAGTGAGTGTGCACACAGATCAGGTGCTAATGACTGTGAAATGTCCCCGTGAATCAATATGGCAGCGTGCCTGATGCTGTCGTGCTTGGCTGAGCTCTAATTGTTCCTGCTCTGGGCTAATTAGGAGTCAGTTTGCTGAAACTCTGCAGTCGTCTGATAAGCTCAGTCCCTCTCTGTCGGTCCTCCACCGAGAGGAACCAGGCTGGATTTCCCTCAGATGGAAGGATAGTGAACTTGATTACAGTATTGTAATGTAGCCCTTGTTTACTGGGAATGGCGTGAGTGGGTTATGGGTTCTTTTACAGTGTACTCAGTGCCTCATCTGCCTGAAGAGTGGGTCCAGCTCGACTCAGACGGTCCCTCATCTGCCTGGAGAGTGGCTCCAGCTCGACTCAGACGGTCCCTCATCTGCCTGGAGAGTGGCTCCAGCTCCAGTCTCCCTCGCGTCCGTCTGTGAGAGTCAGATCTCTCCTTCACTCTGGAACTCCTCCAGATTTCTACTTTTCCCAAGGAGGTTTTTTATAGTTTTTCCTGGCCGAGAAGGAGGGTCTAAGGACAGAGGACTCTGGGACATCGTCCCTCGCCACCACAGACATTGTCTGACTCCATCGCCACGACAGACATTGTTGATTCATTTCTCAGAGGCAGCTGTTGTTGTGAATTTGGGCCTTACAAAAATAAATTGATTTGATTTGATGATCTTAAAACAGTAGGCACTCAAATAACGAATTAACACCAGACACCAGGTAAAGTATAATAATAATAACCCCCCTTTTAATAAAGAAAATTAGAAATGTTAATTAAAGGCGTAATGAGCGTTTTTTTTGTCTCATTTCCTAGTGGCGTGGACTGCCGATTAGTCCGGCCACATATCAGTCATAAAACGCAGGAGAGCAGCACGTTTCCCCGTGTCTAAGCGCATTGATCTATCATAATATAGTTCCCTCAGTGTACGGGACAAAATTAAGACTGAGAAAGACAGTCCGAGCTGACTCAGAAGAAGAAGGAAATTTACGGGAGACGAGAGATGAGATGTGATCCGTCGCGCTATTAAACAAACGCACGTGTGTGTTGTATCAGTCCGCACGGGGGAGTGGCACGCGCATTTCCGCCTGAGTGCTCAAATTGCCGATTACGCCTTTAAAATAAAGGGTGAATTATCAAGTTTCTCAGCAAACACAGCAATGCACAACAACCTCAGCAGCACACAAAACACAGCACTTGAGGGTGTGTAGTACAGATTAATTACTTTTAATAAAGTCCTAAAGCGACATCTAAACACACCCTACTGCAGGCCTGTACCGATGCTTGTGGTGTGACCAAAAACTTGTGGTCACTTCACTCCTTGAGAAAATAAAATAAAAGCCGAGCACCTGGTGTAAATGTGTTCATCCCGGTCCGTTCCTGCGTAGTCCTCGTGTCCTTCCCCGTCAGAACAGCTCGGTGCTCCGGGTTACAGCGTGGCTCCTATGGCGCTGCAGGTGCGGGGCCCACACCTGCTCCAAGATGTCTCGTTGTTGTGTCCAACAAGGCCAGAGGTCCTCAGAGTGCTGTCTGGATCCAGCTCTCGTTGTCCAGTCCGGCAACGATTCACTGTCGGCACGTGGTCCCCCGCACAGATCACGTCCAAGGACACCCCGTTCATAGCGGCCCACAAAGTTGAGAGCCCCCTTGTGGCGGGGCACCTCACCCCGGACGGCAACGGTCGCCCTTGTCGAGCATAGGCTTCCGTGATTACGTCAACAATCCAGCGTGCGAGACGCTGTTTGGACAGAGCCTGGCCCTTGCGCGGGCCGGCACACAAACAAACAGGCTCTCAATGCTGCAGCACGCACATATGCCTCAAGCGCACGGACAGGACACAGCTGTTTGGCGGCAGATCCCGCACTAAAACGTGCCAGTTGTAGCGGCCGGTTGTGCCCCTCCGACAAAATCACCTTTGGAACGAAATCCATATTCGGCCAAAGGGAAACCGCAGAGTTGTCGAGGTGCCAACGAAAACAGGAGTCTGCCACGGACAAAGCCTGGAGCTCACTCACCCGCTTCGCCGAGGCCTTTGCCAGAAGGAATGCAGTCTTCATTGACAGCCATTTAAGGTCAACCTGCGACAGAGGCTCAAATGGAGGGGATCGCAACGCCTCCAGCACCAGGGACAGGTCCCATGCCAGGACTACAGAACGGGCGGGCGGACGGAAACGCCGGACACCCTTTAGACCCTTGGTTCTTCTTCTTCTTTTCTTCCGAGAAACCATTCCACCCCACATGCCAATAAGAAATTGCGGCAATGTATACCTGTAGGGTAGATGGAGAGCGCCCCTGGCCAAGTAGGTCCTGCAGGAATGCGAGCACCGTTGACACAGCACAATGCACTGGATCCTCACCGCGTTTGCGACACCAGGCATCAAACAGTTTCCACTTGCAGGAACACAGAAGACAGGTAGACCGAGCACGAGCATTGCTTATTGTGCTCCCAATCTCCCCGGCGTACCACGAGAAGGTCAGGCCGGGCCCTGCAGCGGCCATACCCAGAGCTTCAGGCGCTTGGGATTGGGGTACAGAATCTGACCCCCTAGTTGAGAGAGGAGATCCCGCCTGGGGGGGAGACGTCTCGCTGTGCCTGAGCACGGTCTCTGTATCTTGAAGCGCCTGCTCGTGGCTGGGCGCACAAATGAGCCAGTCGTCCAGATATGGCAGAATCCGCAACCCTTGGGCCTGCAAGGGGGACAAGGCTGAAGCGGCGCACCTTGTAAACACTCGAGGGGACAGAGATAGCCCGAATGGCAGGACCCTGAACAGAAACCTCAACATGTTTCCCGGGCCTTTTTCCTTCTCTCTCACATGACATTCATAGACAACTCCAGAAATAGGAAAAAAAAAACTTTACAACATGCAGAGTAATTAAATATGAATTTATAAGTATTACCCGGTTTTTAACTTTTGTAAATAGGTTTAAACAATTAACTTTAAACAGTGAACTGTATGTACAAATGTTTTAAATGAACATGGATTTTCATCCGGGTTACCGTACGTTAAATGGAGTCTGCACAAGTACAATAAAATAGAAAGCGCATAAAAAGATAGCAAATTTAATCAAAGTCTTATTTAAATGTTTTTGTAGGATTGGTATGGATTTTTATTTCTTTTAAATCAGGTCATATACTTTGTACAAGTACTGTATTTCTCCTATACTAAAAAACACATTAAAAGTTGACTATGTTTATATTCTGTGTTAAGCAGTAATAAACTCCTCACTTTGGGTTGCCAGATACTACGACTAAAACCAATTTTAAATAAAGGGGTGTCTAATCTGAACACGACTAAATTCCTAAAACAATTCCAGTAGCATATTTGGTGGAGCAGTCAGATCCACTGACCCAAAGGACGATGCTGTGTTTAGAGCATACTTTGTCACCACCATTTGCGTTCTCCAGTTCCTTGATGTAAAGCACTTTGGGGACAGATTTACTAAACATTTGCAAATAAGCAAAATGGGTAGCGCGTGCACAAGTGGAGCAAAAAGCAGGTGCAGTTGAGACTTGCATCTGTCTAGGGCTATAGCGCAAATTTAGCTCATGAGATCTAATGAATATGCAAAATGTGAAAATGTTGTACCAATGCGCAAAAGTTGAGATGGAACAAATGTTAATTATGTTATTTACTGTGCCGTCTGATTGATCAAGACAATAAGGAGTAAAACTGAAAATTTTGCACTTCTGGGAAGCAAAATTGATTTCAAATGATTGTGTATGAATAATTTACAAATGTTAAATAATGTGTTCTTTTGGCATATTGAGTATAGTACCAAATAAACGTACCATTTGGACCAAAGAGTGTCAAATATGTCTATTTTCAAATTAAGTCTGAATGTGATTTTTTTGCTGGTCCAGTCCTGGATTGTTGTGTAGTGAAGTGTGTTCTAAGCTTTTAAGCTCAAGCTGAAGCTTCAATCTAATAAGGCACCAGGGGAGGATGGTTTCACTCCTGGATTTTATTAAGAATTTAAAGACCTGCTCATCTCACTGATTATAGATGTAACACAGTTCGCATCTACGACCTATCCTGAATCTTTTACAACAGACGCCACTCTGCTGCCCCCCCACCAGTGAACGGCCAGGGACGGGACATTGAGAGAGTGACTCATACAAGTACCTGGGTGTTCATCTGAACCACAAACTGGACTGGACTCATAACACAGACTGTACAGGAAGAGCCAGAGTCGGCTCTACCTCCTGAGGAGACTCAGGTCTTTTGGAGTGACAGGGCCACTCCTGAAGACCTTCTACGACTCTGTGGTGGCATCAGCTCCTGTAGGTGTGGTCTGCTGGAGCAGCAGCCTCACAGAGAGGGAGAGGAAGAGGCTGGACAAAGTCATCTGAAGTCCAGCTCCGTCCTGGGCTGTGCTCTGGACTCGGTGCAGGAGGTGAGGGACAGAAGGGTCCTGGCTTAACTCACATCTATGCTGGACCATGAGTCTCACCCCCTCCAGGACACTCTGTCCCCTGCAGGACACTCTGTCCTCTCTGGAGAGCAGCTTCAGTGAGAGACTGATCCACCCTCGCTGTGTGAAGGAGAGGTTTCGCAGGTCTTTCCTTCTGCTGCTGTCAGAATCTACAACAAACACTGTCATACCCATGTGCAATATTGACATACTTATGGGCAATACTGTGACATAATGTCAATCATCCTGGTGCAATCATTTCTGTCCATATAACAACTGTAAAGTTATTTTTATTAAGAGCATAAGAGGTTTTTTTAAATTATTATACTTCTGTTTCTAATCTGTGTTGCAACATTAAAATTTCCCCATTGTGGGACAAATAAAGGTTATCTTATCTTAGTTATGATCCTAGTAATACACAAGTTGATCCCAATTTGTAATGGGGTTCAACTTGACTTGACAGAAAATCACAAACCAGTTTAAGACATAAAAGAGAAGAGTGCAAAGAAAATCATTTCAGTCATAAACACAGCTAAACAAAACCGTTTTTATCTTAGATTTGAACATTGTCAGAGTAGAACCTGTCTCACATCTTCAGGAAGAATTTTCCAGATTTTAGCTGCATAAAACTGAAACACAGATTCCCCATGTTTAGTCCTGACTCTGGCACCAGCAGGAGGCCGGTCCATGTTTAGTCCTGACTCTGGCACCAGCAGGAGGCCGGTCCATGTTTAGTCCTGACTCTGGCACCAGCAGGAGGCCGGTCCATGTTTAGTCCTGACTCTGGCACCAGCAGGAGGCTGGTCCATGTTTAATACTAACTCTGGCACCAGCAGGAGGACAGCCCCTGAGGTCCTCATAGTCAAAGTTAAGTTAAAGTTCTGTTACATGTCATTTCTAATGTCTTGTGTGTTTTAAACATGTTCCTTCCTAAGTGAAGCCCTGTTGTGCTGTAATGACAATTTAAACTGGGGTTTCTAACTAAAGTGAACATTAAGACACAACTTTAATCAGGACAAAGCAGCTCCCTCTTATCAGGACATGCCCCTGATGGGCCCGAGACAAAACTCCTGAATGCAGAGCTCTGAACTTTCTGTTCCTTTCCTCCCTTTTTACATTTGCTTCGCGGACTTTGTTTTTTTCGCCTTATCTAGGCTCATATGCTTGTGTTAGACAAAGGCCGTGGCCAGGCCTTGTTTAGCTTTACCCGCTGATCTTCACCAGAGCAGGCCATTTTCAGTGCGTTTTACAGTTAGGTTTGGCTCTCCAAGGATCCACCTTTTGCTTGCTAGTCTTACTTTTTACCCTTTTAATTAACCTTCAACGTTTTTGTTGATTCGTTAACAAGATTTTTGTTAAAATACTAATGCACAGAGTAGACTTCAGACTACTCTCAACATAGTAGAAAAAGCTTCAGTTGTAGTCATCTGGACTCAGTTTGAAAAAATAGACGTTTCGACTCTCATCCAAGAGTCATTGTCAATAAAAGAATTTAGATCGAGAACTCCGATATTAATACTGTTCTGTGGTAAGACCCGCCCATTGGGAGGAGCCTTCCTGAAGTAGCAAGAGTTGTTTGTTTCAACAGAAACTTCCCCCTTGTATCTACCGAGCTAGCCTATTCAGAATCTTAATGGGCTATTAGAATCCTCTTTGTCTTTGTGAGACCCTGGCTCAACCACCCTGAGTACCCGATTAGCATCTAAATGTCCTGGTCCTCTACCTTTCCAGGGGTTCAGTAACCCATTATAAATAACAGGAAGATTAAACCTTAGCCCTCCATTTCTGTTTAAAGAAGGTCTTTCTTTTTTAACAAAAATAGCTTCCTTGACTCCTCTTTCAAACCATCTTTTCTCCCTGCTTAAAACCTTCACCTCACCGTCTTCAAACGAGTGATTAGAGGCTTCAAGATGGAGATGCACGGCACTCTGAGGTCCTGAACTTGTATTTCTTCTGTGCTGATAAAGCCTCTTGTGTGGAGGCTGTTTTGTCTCACCTATGTAACGTTCTTTACAGCTTTCTTCACTGCATTGGATCGAATAAACTACATTGCTCTGTTTTTGAGTCGGCAACTTGTCCTTAGGGTGAACCAGTTTTTGTCTTAAAGTGTTTCCTGGTTTAAAATAAACAGGGACTTCGTGTTGTCTAAAAATTCTCTGCAGTTTTTCCAACAGGCCCGACACATGAGGGATAGAAACACCCTTCCTTCTCTGTTCAGTTTCCCTTTTGTCCTGCTTCTTGGTTCTCTTCACTCTGTTGAGAGCCCAAGCGGGGTAACCACAGGCTGAGAGGGCATTTCGGACATGTTTTTCCTCTTTCTTCTTGCCCTCTGAGCTGGTGGGCACACCTTGAGCTCTGTGTTGTAAGGTTCTGATCACACCCAGCTTGTGCTGTAGTGGGTGGTTGGAACCAAAGAGCAGATACTGGTCTGTGTGTGTAGGTTTCCTATATACCTCTATTTGGAGTTTCCCGTCCTCTCCTCTGATCGTGGAACAATCAAGAAAGGCCAAGCGATTCTCCTTAGCGTCTTCTCTTGTAAACCTGATATGTGGGTCCACAGCATTGATGTGATCAGAGAAGGTTTCCAGCTCTTGTTTCTTAATTGTTACAAAAGTATCATCGACATAGCGGAGCCATAGTTTTGGGGCTATGCCTGAGAATGAGGACAGTGCCTTCTTCTCAAAGTGCTCCATGTACAGGTTGGCCACTATGGGAGAGACGGGCGAGCCCATGGCACAGCCATGAATCTGTCTGTAAAATTGTCCCCGGAATTGAAAGTAAGTGGTGTTCAGACAGATTTCCAACAGTTTACATATGTGTTCAGGTGTCAGTTTGGTCCTTTCCTGTAGGGTGGAGTCTTCCTGCAGTCTGGTCCTCACTGCTGCTACTGCATCAGAGGTCGGGATGCAGGTGAACAGGGACACAACATCATATGAAACCATGAGGTCATCTGGGTCCAGTTGGAGATGTTTCACTTTATCCACAAAGTTGTGCGTGTTTTCCACATGATGTACCAAATTCCCCACAAGCGGAGCCAATATAGTTGTTAAATGCTTGGCCACATTGTAAGTGATGGAATCTGTGCTGCACACTATGGGTCTGAGTGGAACCTCCTTTTTGTGTATTTTTGGGAGGCCATAAATGCAGGGCATGGCTTCACCAGGATACAGTCTGTAATACAGAGGCCGGTCTATCACTTCCTCTTTTTCCAGCCTCTACACAAGAGGCTTTATCAGCACAGAAGAAATACAAGTTCAGGACCTCAGAGTGCCGTGCATCTCCATCTTGAAGCCTCTAATCACTCGTTTGAAGACGGTGAGGTGAAGGTTTTAAGCAGGAGAAAAGATGGTTTGAAAGAGGAGTCAAGGAAGCTATTTTTGTTAAAAAAGAAAGACCTTCTTTAAACAGAAATGGAGGGCTAAGGTTTAATCTTCCTGTTATTTATAATGGGTTACTGAACCCCTGGAAAGGTAGAGGACCAGGACATTTAGATGCTAATCGGGTACTCAGGGTGGTTGAGCCAGGGTCTCACAAAGACAAAGAAGATTCTAATAGCCCATTAAGATTCTGAATAGGCTAGCTCGGTAGATACAAGGGGGAAGTTTCTGTTGAAACAAACAACTCCTTCTACTTCAGGAAGGCTCCTCCCAATGGGCGGGTCTTACCACAGAACAGTATTAATATCGGAGTTCTCGATCTAAATTCTTTTATTGACAATGACTCTTGGATGAGAGTCGAAACGTCTATTTTTTCAAACTGAGTCCAGATGACTACAACTGAAGCTTTTTCTACTATGGAACACGCCTGGACGAATGAGGGATTACACCGACATACTCTCAACATAATTCAGCTACACGTCACAATGCCATCCTCCGGAGAAGGAACGCGGAACATTGGCCGATTTCTTCATCACTGGTCCTTTCATCATCAGCGGACCTTGCCAAGACCAGTGTCCGGGCTGCAAAAGATGTCCAGGGTCCTGCACCTTGCTGTTTGGCTGAATAAAAAGAGAACCAGGAAGTTAAACAAATTGCGTATTTAACATGCTTCTAACACCGCAGAACAATTGACCGAGACAAGTTTAAACTTAAATGAATTAAACTAAATGAATACAGAACTGGACAAGCATTTCTACTGTTGCTTATATCCCGCTTATGTTTCTGGTGGTCCAAAACAGTCTAAGAATTGCATGAAACACTAAATGACTGAAAATATGTATAATCTTTGTTACTGAATATATTATAAATGAAATTAATGTCAGCAGTGCGTTTTAAGAATTCAACAGATGAGCTGCTTCTGATGCATTAGCTCTGCATAGATCATTGCTTTAAGATGAAAATAACCTCCTACATATAAAACTTTATGGAAATTCTCCATAAAGTTCATGAAATGCTTTGCAGTATATTTGAATACAGTACTTTTCAGACTTTAAGCCGCTACTCTTTCTCACACTTTGAACCCTGCGGTCATTTTAACGGTGCGTCTAATTTATACATTGTTCCTGACAAACGAGCAGGAGAAAAGCTAGCAGTAAGCAAAAGCGCTGTAGATGAAGACGTCAGTGGAAGCACTGTCCAAGGGACACATCATGTTTTCTATAGTTTAAGCTTTGAAACGCTGTGTGCTTTATTACAATCAGACTCATATTCACAGAGAAATTAGTTTAAGGAGGAAGTGAATCTAGAAGCGGCTGAACACAAAGAACACAGAGATATACGAGTCTGCAGTTTAGAACCTGTCGCATTGAAATTAATCTTTCTTGTCCAGACGTGACTCACGGGTCAAAAGACACATGTGCATCACATGGACCATATTTCTGTGTAAATATCTCATGTTACAACGTAACACTCACTCGATAAGTACGAGCTCAGGAGCAGATGAACCAGATGTGAAGACACAAGTGAATTTTGAAGTTGATTCTGTGAGGCACTGGGAGTCAGTGCATCATTTGTAATACTGGGACAAGGTGCTGTCTTTTTTTATTTTTACTTTAAAATTACATTTATTGACAGCTCATTTTAAAAAAAAAACACACACACAACTGATCAGTCAAACATCATCAGTCCTGTTTTCATATCTACAAAAGTAAAAGCAGCTCCCTCACTGCACACAACAGGGCGGCAGTAGCTCAGTGGCAGAGTGCTCGTCTTCTGATCCAAAGGTAGGTGGTTCGACTCCCCGCTCAGTCAGAGCGGTCAGATCCACTGGCCCGCAGGTTGGCGGTGCGATCGCAGCTGCCTCATGTGAATACTGCCGTTGTGTCCTTGGGCAAGACACTTAACCCAACTTGCCCCCCAGTGTCTGCGTATATCTGTGAATGTGTGTGTGAATGGGTGACTGGTTCCTTGATGTAAAGCGCTTTGAGTACCTATATAAATGTGACCATTTACAACGGCGTCCTCACTGTCCACACACTCTCAAACTCCTCTAGCGCCCCCATTAGTGTGCTGTACACATGTTCAAGTCTGAGTCGTGCTGTGATCAGTCTCTTTAAAAGTTCCACAGGGTCGGAGCAGCCCGACCCAGCTGCCAGGTTCCTCTGAATGAGCCAGATGCTTCTTTTGGACGCTGTACTGGAGAGTCCCTGGGTCCAAACACAAACGGCTCCCTGGATGGGGTTTGGCCAGCCTCTGGAGCCAAAGATTCAGGAGTGCAAACAGGGGAACGAGCCGTGGGCAGGACAGCCACAGATGTTCCAGTGTCTCCTCCTGGTGACAGGAGACACAGCGGCTGTCCCATCTTGGGTCAAAGCGCGCCACATGCCTGTTGGTGGCCACGGCCCCATGCACCACCCTCCACTGGAGATCCGCACAAGGTTTCTCTATGGGAGGGCGGTAAAGGGACTTCCAGTGGCCCCACGGAGAGGAGCCTGGGGCCAACACCCTCGACCACCCGGACTCAGGTACACCGGCCAAGGACTTTGGTGGAAATGCAATACAGGTCCTTCTTTTCCACTGTGGACATTTCTGGGAGGACAGGGGTGTCAAACATTAGAAGGCCTCTGTTGTTGTCTTGTGCCCCTCCAGCAGCCCTCACAGACAGAGAAGGGAAAGACGCCAGCCGGTTTGGTGGGAGAAGTCCATAAAGTTCCAATTCATATCTGAAATGTTCTGGGAGCCCACGCTGCACCTCCTGCAACAGTCTCTGCAGCTGCACCTCCTGCAACAGTCTCTGCAGCACTCACTCAGACCTCACCCCAGTCTCCTGACTCCGCACTCTTCCACCCTAGTTCAGTCCTCAAGTCAGCCACCTTGGTCAGTCCTGCTGCAACAAACACCTGTCTCACATGCGTCAAGCCCAACAGGAGGAATAGATGTTCATCATATCTCAAACCCTCCACTTCTTGCAGCAGGACTGTCGCTGTCTCCGTCCACAACTGCTGAGGACCATAGAGGAACCACTGTACAGCTCTCAAAAAAATTAGGAATGCTTCACGAATTTGCGTGTCATCCTTGCGCAGTAGCCATGCTAATTTACTCTGTATCGTTCCAATTTTAGTATATGTGTTAGCGAACTAACACATATACTACACTGTCTTTTCTTGTTTTGGGGACAACCCGAGCAGCAGCTTTGTGTATTCGTTGTAGCTGCCGGATTGAGGACTTTGTGAGAGTCTACTTGAAATAAATGCATGGACCAACTTTTCCAGATCTGGTCTGGATATAAAGTCACTGAGGCGCAAGTGATAAAAGGCCGACCTGCTAATAATTGTAATATGGTTATTAAAACTCAAGTCACAGTCTAAAGGGCTGTTCACACCGTGGCGTCCAAAGCATCCAGTTTACATTCAAAGTCGTCTTGGTCGTTTTTGCATCGCAAATCCTGCGTTTTGAGTGTCGGACGCGGTGCATCAAGGGTGTTTGAGCGTTGGACGCTTTGGAGTATCGCTGAAGTATCTGCGGGTCCCAGACAGGCCCATCGCCTCCGTTTGGACTTTGTAAAGTTAATTCACCAAAGCCACTTTCTCCACCTGTTCTGCCATCGCACCATGTCATGAAGCAATGTCATGCTGTAGTTTGTTTGTTTATTATGTTTATGGGTGTTTGTGTTTGGATGGAGAGGAAGGTGGTCATTCCTCTCCTTCTGAAATGTTTAGGTTTTTCGTGGCATTAATTGTATGTTGACTTTATTTCAGGTAAACTGATTAAGCCCACCTGCCTGATTGGTTCAGCCCACTACATAAAGCTAGGATCCCCAGCATAGCAGGCTGGTGGACTTAAGATAAGATAAGATAATCCTTTATTGTCCACACATGGGGAAATTTAATTGTTGCAACGCAGGTAGATACAGAGGTAGATACAGAGGAAAAGAACAGATCACTTGTAGGAAGTTTGAAAAACACTCTCAATAGAAGATCTCTTATAAACAAAAACTCCTATAGACAAAACCTCCCATTTCCCAACAAGGGATGGAGGGGATAAATAATAAAGATAAAAATAAATAAATGAATACCATTGCATGTTATCACGACAGTAATTGCACATGAATATGTGTCACGACAGTAATTGCACATGACAATAATTGCACACGACAGTAATTGCACATGAATTGCACAGTAATTGCACATGAATCACGACAGTAATTGCACATGAATATGACGGAATTGCACATGGTTAAGTCAGTATTGCAAGTGTTCAGGACTAACAGTGTTTGTTATAAAGTCTGACAGCAGCAGAAGGAAAGACCTGCGAAACCTTTCCTTCACACAGCGAAGGTGGATCAGTCTCTCACTGAAGCTGCTCTCCAGAGCGGACAGAGTGTCCTGCAGGGGGTGACACTCATGGTCCAGCATAGATGGAAATCTAGCCAGGACCCTTCTGTCCCCCACCTCCTGCACCGAGTCCAGAGCACAGCCTAGGACGGAGCTGGACTTCTTGATGACTTGTCCAGCTTCCTCCTCTCCCTCTCTCTGATGCTGCTGCTCCAGCAGGCCACACCTACAGGAGCTGATGCCACCACAGAGTCATAGAAGGTCTTCAGGAGTGGCCCTGTCACTCCAAAAGACCTGAGTCTCCTCAGGAGGTAGAGCCGACTCTGGCTCTTCCTGTACAGTGCGTCTGTGTTGTGAGTCCAGTCCAGTTTGTGGTTCAGATGAACACCCAGGTACTTGTATGAGTCCACTCTCTCAATGTCCCTTCCCTGGATGTTCACTGGTGAGGGGGCAGTGGGGTGGCGTCTGCGGAAGTCCACCACCATCTCCTTGGTCTTCCCCGCGTTGATGAGGAGGTGGTTCCGCTGGCACCAGTCCACAAAGTCCTGCGCCAGTCCCCTGTACTCCGCATCATCCGTGATGAGTCCGATGATGGCAGAGTCATCAGAGAACTTCTGCAGGACACAGCTGTCCGTGTCGTGTCTGAAGTCTACAGTGTAAAGGGTGAAGAGAAAGGGCGCGAGGACGTTGCCCTGGGGCGCCCCCACACTGCAGGTCCGAGTATCAGACACACAGTCCCGGGCTCTCACAAACTGGGGTCGGTCTGTGAGGTAGTCCAGGATCCACTTTGCCAGGTCATACTCCACACCAGCCGTCTCCATTACTCCATTCCTTACTTCGGTGTCTGCTGGAAAGGTGCCTATTACTTCGCCATCCGACTCACCTTCGGATGCAAGAGCAGTCCCAAATTGTTCGACTGCCTGTCCGAAGCTCTCTGCTGGATCCTCCTTAACAAGTCTGACGTGCCAATCCTAGTGCACCTTCTCGACGACTTCCTGCTCGTCTCGCCGAGCTCGTCCCCTCCGGCATGCGATCTGTTGACTCCAAAAAATGTCTTCTCTTCAGGGGTTCCCCTGTCGGAAGAGAAGATCCTGGGTCCTTCCACTTCCCTAGAGTTCCTCGGCGTCACCCTCGAGACAGTTAAGTACCAAGCTTCCCTCCTAACAAAGAAGCTGAACCGGATCGCTCTCCTCCTCAGTAACTTCCTTGTTGCCATCTCATGCTTGAAACGGCAGCTCCTCTCACTCCTCGGTCATCTCAACTTCACCATTCGCATCATTCCCCAAGGGCGAGCATTCATCTCCCACCCCCTGCATCTTCCGTCAAATCCCTCCACAGCGTAGTAATTCACAGCAAGTCAGTCAAGTCCGAGCTCCGCTTTTGCACTTACAACTTTCTAACTGGAATGGTATCACGTTTTTTCTATTGAGACCTCATTTCAGCTCCATTTGACATCTGTCTTTGTACAGGCGCTGCACCATCAGCAGGTTTTGGGGGTTATTACCAGGGCAGGTGGTTCTCAGCCCCCTGGCCCAACGAGTTTCTCCATTTCATCCATAAGTCCGGTCCATCTTCCTCCGCCTTATTCAAGATCTATCCCGTCGTCATTGCCGCTCTCCTCTGGGGCCATGAGTGGGCTTCCATGTGCGTGGCTATTCAATCTGACAACCTTGCAGTCGTTGACATCATCAACAAAGGCAGAAGCAACGCACTTCCTATCATGCCTTTCATTCGCCGTCTCACCGGGTTGTCTATTACTCACCAACTCATCCTCAGAGCAAAATATATTCCCAGTCACCTTAATTCTGTTGCCGATTCTCTCTCTTGTTTTGCTTTTCAGAAATTCAGGACATTGGCTCCCGAAGCAGACCCCCATACCGACTGTCCCTCCATTTTCAGCTACCACATTCCACACATGAGCCCGCTCTGGCCGACCTCCTACTTATCTCCAGATCTGCTATCCTGCACAGCTTCGCTCCCAGGACGATGTCCTCCTACTGGACCGCCTAGAACAGCTTCCGCTCCTTTCACAGCTACTTCAACCTGCCTTTCCCCTCTTTCGACATTCTCTCCTTAGCCAATTACATCTTGTTTGCCTTCACCTATCCAACTCTAACACCTGGTACCATCAAAGCTTACCTGAGCGGCATCAACTTCTTCTCCAGGTTGCTCACAGGCTCCTCTCTTCCCGTTCCGGCTTTCACACAAGCCATGATGGTCATCAAAGGTTCGCCCAGTGATCCGCAGGAGGCTCCCCCTTACGTCAGATCTCCTTCTTCGATGTCTCATCACTATCCGATCCAACTTCCTGCACCCTCACACCACCCGTACCCTAGAAGCGATGTTCCTTCTCGCTTTCTTTGGTTTTCTACGCTGCTCAGAGTTCGCCCCGTCTATTTCAATCCATGACCCTTCTCGCCACCCTTGCATTAAGGGCCTCCAACTAGCATCCAGCGATTGCTTAGTTTTCCACCTCAAACGGAGCAAGACCAACCACAGCAGTTGCTCAACCCCGATTTTTCTATTTAAGCTCAACTCTGTCTTGAGCCCCTTCGAAGTCCTTCAAGACTTCATCTCGTACCGATCTACACACGGCGCCGCTCCTCATGACCCGCTCTTTACAACCGAACTTGGCCAATCGCGACCAGGTCTTGGTTCATTCCATTCTTCAAGTATATTCTCACTCAGTCCAATATCTGCCCCAACTTCTTTTCTGGACATTCTTCTCGCATCGGCGCTGCTACTTCTGCGTCCAGTCGCGGAGTTCCTGACCGCTTCATTAAAATCATGGGACGTTGGTCCTCCACTGCGTTCGAAGTCTACACCCGACATAACCTCAGTGACCTCCAATCCGCTTCGCTAACCCATCTTCATAGGCTTCTTTTGGGGGTTCCAAGGCCCGAAAGCCTACGGCCCTCATCAACTGAAGCCCCAAAACGGCATTCATTGCTAAACATCTACTTAATCATCATTCTCGTTTGTCAATAGATTTGTTGCATCAAACATGGGGTAGTGGTCCTTGCTAGTGAAGAGAACAGCACATGTGCGCTGGACGCCGCGGTGTGAACGTAGCTTTTGGCATGTGTGTATGCAAATACCATCTTAAATTTGGTGACATTCAGTCCCTTCAAAACATCATAAATGTCTTAATATGCAATCACTACAACATTAAATCACATGCCCCACTTTGATGGATAGATCTCTTGTTGCTGTTATTTCAAACATGCATATGACATATTTTACAACACTTCACTAGCAAGGACCACAACCCCAGCTACGATGCAAAATGTTTATTGGCAGGCGAGAAACATGAACAACACAAATGTAGAGAAGTTGATGCCGTTTTGGGGCTTCTGGTGATGAGGGCTGTAGGCTCACAGGCCTCAATACCCCCATCTAGGAGATCAATTTGAATAATTAGAACAATTAAAAAGAGGGTGGGCGGGAGGGGCACGACATCATGAACACAGGTGTATGTGATCTGGATGCTTAAATAGTGTAGCCGCAGGAAGGGTCATGGTCCTGCTCCCGAACTTAAGATGACAAACATATCTTCATTTCACTAGCAAGGACCCAAAGCAGGGCTCAGGTGTGGAGCGTGGTAGCTGAAGATGGAGGAACTGGGGTTGATGACAGTTCCGCCTCGGGAATAAATGTTCTGAATGTATTTGTTGATGGTGTCTGTGAATGCAGGGTCATCGGTCTGGAAAGCCATGAGTATGAAAGGCCCGACAGGAAGGCAGCAATCCCGACGGTATCGATCTTAAAGTAACCCCCAAAACCGTCTGATGGAACAGTATATCACAGTGGAGAAGCAACTTGATGGACTAGATGAGAATCACAACGCTTTGGAGTGATGAACAGAAGATACTATGGTCAGGAGGTGGGAGATTAGATTAGGGGATGATCTGGATGGTGAAGTTTGGATGACCAAGTGGGGACAAGCTGCTGTTTGGAGGAGATGGTTCCTGAGATGAGAGCTCCGGTTTAACATCGGGTTGGTACCTGGGAACTCCCAGAACATGGAAGGACTGGCATCCCAGTGCCCGAAGAGGGGAAGAGGCTGCATGAGGGAAAAGGGAAGAGGCGGCATGAGGGAAGAGAGAAGAGGCAGCATGAGGGAAGAGAAAAGAGGCGGCATGAGGGAAGAGAGAAGAGGCAGCATGAGGGAAGAGAGATGAGGCGGGATCCCGGTGCCCGAAGAGGGAAGAGGCGGCATCCCGGTGCCTGGCGAATTAATGGGTTTGGCAATGCCAGCTTATACTATGACGAATGTGGCGAAGCTAGCATGAGTCAGGTCCCCTGTCCTTAGACCCTCCTTCTCTGTAAGGAAAACTACAAAATCTCTTTGGGAAAAAGTGGAAACCTTGAGGAGTTCCACGGTGAAGGGGGGTATCCGACTCTCTCGGACAGACAGGCGGACATGCTTCAATTGCAGCTAGACTGGAGTTGGGACCACTCAGGAGGAGAACTAGTGCTTCGAGATAGTAGAACAGTTCAGCTGGAGTTGAAGGGGTGTCTGGGGCCGAAAGAAGTCGGGATGCGGCCAGCAAGAAGCTGACCTGGGATTTAATTGGTTCAGCGGGACATGAAAGCGTGAGGCTGAAATGATTCTGCCGCGGAGAACGGTGGGTGGACGCAGCCCTTCTGGGTTGGAGCAAGAGTTAATTTATAATATATACATATACATTGTATTTATTAATTTTTTTCTTTCGAGAGATGCCAGCTTCTTTTAGGACAATGATTGGATGCTGGAGGGGTGAGCAAATAAATGAACTAATTACTCGAAAGGGGTGATCAAGTCTGGCAACTAGGAGAGGTTAACAAGGCTTACGAGGAGTGATGGCAACTCGGTGCGGGAGAAATGAGACAACAGTGGAGGAATACTTATCCTCCCCACTCTGCTCCAGGACAAGCTCTCCCAGCTCAACGTGCCTGACACCACCTGCAGGTTGGTCACTGACTTTCTGACGGATCGGAGGCAGTGCATGCGGGTGGGGAAGAATGCCTCGGACGTGCGGACTATCACAGGGCTGTGTACTGTGTACAAACTAATTAAGTTTGCGGACGACACTTCAGGAAAGTCACAGCCCCCCAGCCCCCCATCTCCACTGTGGACTCCCTCCGCTTTCTTGGCACCACCATCACCCTGGACCTCAAATGGGGGCCCACCATCAGCTCTCTCACTAGGAAGGCCCAGCAGAGGATGTACTTCCTGCGGCAGCTGAGGAAAGCCAAGCTGACAGTGCAGATGATGGTGCAGTTTTACACAGCCATCATTGAGTCTGTCCTCACCTCCACCATTACCATGTGGTACGCTGGAGCCACAACCAGGGACAAACGGAGACTACAGCGCATTGTGCGCTCTGCTGAGAAGGGTTAATTGTTCGTTTCCAGGGCTCTGGGACGAGCAGCTCGGATCACAGCTGACCCTTCTCACCCTGGACTATTTGAGCCACTCCATTCAGGCAGGAGGCTACGGTCCATTCGGACCAGAACCTCCCGTTCCAAGAACAGTTTCTTTCCCTCTGCCGTTGTACTCATGAACACTGCCTAAGCACCTTGCACTCACTGCACTGTCACTTCCTATTACTACATAACTGTATATCTTATGTTTTATAAATGATGTACATATCATATTGTTTAGTATTCAGTGTTCAATGTTTTGTTGTTTGTGTTGCACTGAATCACCAGGACAAGTTCCTATGTCTGTGAATTTTGTTTATTGACAAATGCCAATAAACCCTATTCTGATTCTGATTGGGCGGGGCAGAGAGCACTCTGGCTTGCACAATTCGGTGTTCAATCTCGTTCCATTCCAAAGAGAAGTTTAAACAACGTGATTTGTTAACGGTGCCGTGAAAACGAATGCCTTTCTTCTTGAGCGCGGTCTGGAGACCTGGAGTCCACACGGACTGTCAATGTAGAGAGGAATGACGAGCACGCGCGGAGGGCGCTTAACGAGCGAGGCCGTGAGGAGGATCGAGAGCGCGGGGAGATCTCAATCCAGGACTAACAGAGGTGATCCGAGGCGGGACGTCGGTCTGCTGACGGGAGCCTGGCCTTGGGGCATGGATGGAGCCCGGAGAGTGAGCTACCAGACTGGCGTGAGTGAGACGAAGTTGGAGAAGGCGAAAAAAAGAAAAAAGAAGATAGCCGACCGTAAGCGAGAGCTGCGCCTGTGAGAACAGCTGAAAGGATGGGACCGGGAGCAGCGGGATTCCAGTGGAGGATGGCCCGGTATGGCTCTCGTGTGCTGGGCGAGGTGAGGCCTGCGTCGGGCCGATGCATTGGAAGGAACGAGGTCGAGCTGATTAATTAAAAGGTAAGGAACGAGTGTGTATTTGAGCGAGGGCTCCCGCTGCCATGAAGCGTGTGCACGACCGCCGCAGGAAGGTCATCACCTTTGATGACCATCATGGCTCCCGAACCTAAGATAACAAACTTATCTTCATATATTTCCAGCAATTATACAGAGAAACTGCCTAGTTTGAAGATGGACATCATGGAAGCTTTCGCTTTTTAGTGGTCCAACCCCCCCCAAACAAATCTGTTTACAATTTATTACAGCAATAGTACATAGTATATGTAAAAGATAGTTTACTTACAACAGATAACTATACTTACAACATGCAACAACATACGACACAAGACAAGGACAGGCCCAGACATTTACTAACCTCTCCTTCCCCTCCTCTCCTCCTTCTCTCCTCCTCCTGGTCTGCACGCTTACTGTAGAAGGCATCACTCACTCTCCTCCTCTTCCTCATCCTCCTCCTCCTCCTCCATACCACTGTAGAAGGCATCACTCTCCTCCTCCTCCTCCTCATCCTCCTCCTCCATACCACTGTAGAAGGCATCACTCTCCTCCTCCTCCTTTCCTTCTCCCTTTTCTCAACCCCATCTCTATGTAAAAGTAGATTTTGGATGTTAAGCGGAAGAGAGATTTATGATGCCCTGAACATGATTTGAGCAGTTTTGTAATCAATAAAATCATACAATTTTAATTAATCACTTTTAAGAAAAGGCTGATTGTGTGATTATTAGAAGGAACTTATAACAGAAACAATATAAACAACTGTAAAACAAATATATTCTACAAAATCATCAATAAACTAAAAGACTAAAGGAATACTGACTTTAAAGCCTGTGTCAGTGTTTGTCAAACTTTGAGTCACAGCATGATTTCCAAATCAAATAATAATAATAATCCCAGTGTGCAAAAAAAAAGAACAAAAATCAAGATTTTATTTTTTGGCCCTTACGCCCAGCCCTAACCTAATACCTTATTTAAGCATTCAAGAACCAAGGAATAGGCTTGAAGTCCTAAGAATGTGTTCACAATGTTTTTATGAATGCAAACACAGTACCAAGCCATCATTTCTCATTAGGATTTTCATTGCATGTTAAAAGTCAAGTTACTGAGCTGAATACAGGTTTGGTGTTGATTCACTGAAGTGACTATATTGTAAAACACAGTGGACACAGTTCCTCATCATTAAAGCTGTCTTATGCTGCTGGATGTGTTGAGTCTGACTGGAGTTTGCCCTCTGCCTGCTCTTGGACACATCTCACACTCAGGGGACCACTTCCCAGTAAACCGAGACGCATCCGCTGAATCTTCTACTCTCATTATTCTAGCGCTCAAAGTCCGCCCTGCTGGGAACCGGAGAGGTGGCTTTGTCAAAGATTGACCTGTCCCTGTTCGAGGGGAGAAAAACACACGTAGTGTGTAGAGAATTAATCAAAGGTATCAGAGAAACTCCAGTGTAAAACTTATATAAAATACAATTATTTTTTTTAACATACAAGTGGGTAAGGATTCAGACCCCTTTACATTTTTCACTCTTTGTTTCATTGCAGCCATTTGCTAAATCAAAAAAAGCTCCTTTTATTTCTTATTAATGTACACTAATCTTGACAGAGAAAACAGAAAATGTTTACTAATTGATTAAAAAAGAACAACTAAAATATCACATGGTCATAAGTACCCTGTGCTCAGTATTTAGTAGAAGCCCCTTTTAAGCTGGTAAAGCCACGAGTCTTCCTGGATTTGGAGATCCTCTTCCATTCTTCCTTTCAGATCCTCTCCAGTTCCGTCAGGTTGGATGGTGAAAGTTGGTGGACTGCTCAGTTGGCTTTGGGTCTGGCTGGGCCGGTCAAGAATGCTCACAGAGTTGTTCTGAAGCCACTCCTTTGTTGTGTGCTTAGGGTCATTGTCTGGTTGGAAGATGTTTTCTTCCATGATATCGCTGCACTTTGCCACATTCATCTTTCAATTGCAACCAGTGGTCCTGTCCCTGCAGCAGTGGTCCTGTCCCTACAGCAGTGGTCCTGTCCCTGCAGCAGTGGTCTTGTCCCTGCAGCAGTGGTCCTGGTCCTGTCCCTGCAGCTGTGGTCCTGTCCCTGCAGCAGTGGTCTTGTCCCTGCAGCAGTGGTCTTGTCCCTGCAGCAGTGGTCCTGGTCCTGTCCCTGCAGCAGTGGTCCTGTCCCTACAGCAGTGGTCCTGTCCCTGCAGCAGTGGTCTTGTCCCTGCAGCAGTGGTCCTGGTCCTGTCCCTGCAGCAGTGGTCCTGTCCCTGCAGCAGTGGTCCTGACCCTGCCGCAGTGGTCCTATCCCTGCAGCAGTGGTCCTATCCTTGCAGCAGTGGTCCTGTCCCTGCAGCAGTGGTTCTGTCCCTGCAGCAGTGGTCCTGTCCCTGCAGCAGTGGTCCTGTCCCTGCAGCAGTGGTTCTGTCCCTGCAGCAGTGGTTCTGTCCCTGTAGCAGTGGTCCCGTCCCTGCAGCAGTGGTCCTGTCTTTGCAGCAGTGGTCCTGTCCCTGCAGCAGTGGTCCTGTCCCTGCAGCAGTGGTCCTGTCCCTGCAGCAGTGGCCCTGTCCCTGCAGCAGTGGTCCTGTCCCTGCAGCAGTGGTCCTGTCCCTGCAGCAGCGAAGCTCTTCTCTGCTATTTGGCTGGACAGCCAGGTCTGATCGTCACAAAGTTCTTCCATTTAAGGATTATTGAGGCCCCTGTGCTCTTAGGAACCTGGAGTGCTGCAGAACTTCTTTTGTAACCTTGCAAAAGTTTTGTCTGTGAGCTCCTTGGGCCGTTCCTTGACCTCTGACCTGTAGGTCTTATATACACAGGTGTGTGCCTCTCCTAATCAAGTCCAATCAGTTTAATTAAACACAGCTGGACTTTAATGAAGGAGTAGAACCATCTCAAGGAGGCGCAGGAGAAATGGAGCATATGAGTTAAATATGAGTGTCACAGCGAAGGCTCTGAAGAAAGACTGCAGCTATCGATAATTTTAGTAATTGAGTAATCTACTGATTATTCACTTCTATCAATCAGATCAGTACATTATAGCTTTATCAGCCGTTTCTTGAAAATATACATTACTCAAATCACTGATCACATGTATTGAGAATTGCACCACCATCAACATTGCACTGGAACTTCCCATGAGGATTTGAAAGAATAATAAAATGCATGAGGTTTTACAATAAAGGCCACTAAAATAAATACAATTTACTATAATATATATGAAAAATATAAATAATAAAGCATATCAGTGTAGTACTGTTAAATACTTTTTCAAATTGTCAAAGAAAACTAAATTGTGTGGTGTCAGTAAACATTTAAGATGTGGGTGTAATCCCTCATAAGTGTTCCGTTGTAGAAAAAGATTCAGTTGTAGTCATGTTTTTTTGTTTTTTTTTAAACGATACGTTTCAACTCTCATCCGTGAGTGATTTGCAGATTGATAATGTCCCGATGACTACAACTGAATTTTTTCTACAGTTAGCATTTAGGAACAAATCAATTCTTCTTTTCCGTTTTAAACAGTCATAACTTTAAATGAGCATGTCCATCCATCCATCCATCTTCTTCCGCTAATCCGGGGCCGGGTCGCGGGTGCAGCAGTCTAAGCAGGGACTTCCAGACTTCCCTTTCCCCAGACACTTCTTCCAACTCCTCCGGGGGGATCCCGAGGTGTTCCCAGGCCAGCCGAGAGACGTAGTCCCTCCAGCGTGTCCTGGGTCTTCCACAGGGAATTTTGTGGAGGCGCCCAGGAGGCATCCGGAACTGAGCCACCTCAGCTGGCTCCTCTCGATGTGTGAGCATGTCAACATGCTCTGAACTCAAACTTGCCCTGTGCTGTGACCGGAGCGAAACTCTGTTTGGTCTCGGGGGTCCAACAATTGATGGAAATTCGCCTTTAACGCCTTAAATGGTGTTTTAAAAATACAACAACATTGTTAATTTGATTAATATTAGTACTAAATACTAATGTAAGTATTTGCCCATTAAACGGTCAAAATGTATTCAGAAATCAGTTAATTTACAAACAAAGTGCAATCATGTTTGAACAAAATAAACAGTATAACAATATGAAAATATTCAACAATTGATTGGTGTAACAAACTCCAATTATCAAGATAAGATAAGATAAGATAAGATAATCCTTTCTTGTCCCACATGGGAAAATTTAATTGATGCAACGCAGGTAGATACAGAGGTAGATACAGAAGAACAGATCACTTATAGGAAGTTTGAAAAACACTCTCAGTAGAAGATCTCTTATAAAAATCTTAGGATGTCCGCCGGGATAACGTGACGATCTCCGGGTAAGACGACGGTTCTCCTCAGTTTCATGAGTTCCTCCTTTGTGTAAACGCGGTACGGCGCCGGCCGGGGGGGCTCGGAGCCAGGGCACATCGCGACGACACATACATTGTCAATCAATCAATCAATCAATCAATCAATCAATCAATCAATCCACACAATACAGTTTATAGAAATATAAAACAGTGTATGTCAAAATAAATAAATAAAAAACAAAAGCAAATTAATTAGAATATTAAAAAAGTTATTATTAAAAGTATTTCAGTCATAGGCGCAGCTAATCAAAACAGTATTTAGCTTATATTTAAACACAACCGGGCGGGGCCTGTCTCACAACCTCGGGAAGGCTGTTCCAGACCTTTGCCCCATAGAACTGGAATGCAGATTCTCCGTGTCTGGTCCTGACTCTGGCACCAGCAGGAGGCCGGTCCATGTTTAGTACTGACTCTGGCACCAGCAGGAGGCCGGTCCATGTTTAGTCCTGACTCTGGCACCAGCAGGAGGCCGGTCCATGTTTAGTCCTGACTCTGGCACCAGCAGGAGGCCGGTCCATGTTTAGTCCTGACTCTGGCACCAGCAGGAGGCCGGCCCATCTTTAGTCCTGACTCTGGCACCAGCAGGAGGCCGGTCCATGTTTAGTCCTGACTCTGGCACCAGCAGGAGGCCGGTCCCTGAGGTCCTCAGAGTCTGAGATGGTTCATATGACACTAACATGTCTGAGATGTACTTTGGTGCTAGGCCATGGAGAGACTTGTACACAAGCAGAGCTGCTTTAAAGTCTATTCTCTGAGCCACAGGGAGCCAGTGCAGAGACCTGAGAACAGGACTAATGTGATGGTACTTCCTGGTTCTAGTCAGGACTAATGTGATGGTACTTCCTGGTTCTAGTCAGGACTAATGTGATCATACTTCCTGGTTCTAGTCAGGACTAATGTGATGGTACTTCCTGGTTCTAGTCAGGACCCGAGCAGCAGCGTTCTGGATGTACTGCAGCTGTTTTACAGCTCGTTTGGAGAGGTCAGTGAGCAGGCCGTTACAGTAGTCTAATCTACTGGAGACAAACGCATGGATAAGTCTCTCCAAGTCTGGGTGGGACACTATGTTTTTCATTTTGGCAATGTTTTTCTGATGGAAGAAAACTACTGATGTTATTGAATTGATGTAGCTGGTGAAATTCAGGTCCATTATTACTCCTAAATGTTCACCTTGTTTACGGATTTTAGAGAGAGAGAGACTGGAGGTGACAACTAACACTTTCTCTTTGTGTCTGTGGGACACTGCATCATTGTGATAGGACAGTTGGTACGCAGCGAAAATGTGTCCTAACAGCAGCATGTACAGATTGAACAGAAGGCGTCCAAGGATTGACCCTTGGGGCACCATACAGGTCAATACCATGCTCTCAGAGACACAGTCACCAATCTCAACAAAGTATTTCCTGTTGTCAAGGTAGGACTGCAACCAATTTAAAGGCATACCAGTGATGCCCTCCTAGTCCTCTAACCTCTGTAGAGGTTTGTCGGTGTAATCCGTCATTCGTCCAGGTGTGTTCCATAGTAGAAAAAAGCTTCAGTTGTAGTCATCTGGACTCAGTTAGAAAAAATAGACGTTTCGACTCTCATCCAAGAGTCATTGTCAATAAAAGAATTTAGATCAGGAACTCCGATATTAATACTGTTCTGTGGTAAGACCCGCCCATTGGGAGGAGCCTTCCTGAAGTAGAAAGAGTTGTTTGTTTCAACAGAAACTCCCCCCTTGTATCTACCGAGCTAGCCTATTCAGAATTTTAATGGCCTATTAGAATCCTCTTTGTCTTTGTGAGACCCTGGCTCAACCACCCTGAGTACCTGATTAGCATCTAAGTACCTGGTCCTGGTCCTCTACCTTTCCAGGGGTTCAGTATTCCATTATAGATACCAGGAAGATTGAATCTTAGCCCTCCATTTCTGTTTAAAGAAGGTCTTTTCTTTTTTAACAAAAATAGCTTCCTTGACTCCTCTTTCAAACCATCTTTTCTCCCTGCTTAAAACCTTCACCTCACCGTCTTCAAACGAGTGATTAGAGGCTTCAAGATGGAGATGCACGGCACTCTGTGGTCCTGAACTAGTATTTCTTCTGTGCTGATAAAGCCTCTTGTGTAGAGGATGTTTCGTCTCACCTATGTAACCAGTTTTTGTCTTAAAGTGTTTCCTGGTTTTTAAACCAGGAAACACTTTAAGACAAAAACTGGTTCACCCTAAGGACAAGTTGCCGATTCAAAAACAGAGCAATGTAGTTTATTCGATCCAATGCAGTGAAGAAAGCTGTAAAGAACGTTACATAGGTGGGACTCCAAGAAGGCCTGGTACTCTGCACTGCTGTTCGGCCCGTAGGCCGCCACAACAGTGAGAGACCTGTCCCCCACCCGAAGGCGAAGGGGCGCAAACCTCTCGTCCACCGGGGTGAACTTCAACAGGTGGCGGCTGAGCTGTGGGGCTATAAGCCCACACCAGCCCGCCGCCTCTCCCCGCGGGCAACACCAGAGAAGTGGAGCGTCCAGCCCCTCTCGAGGAGATGGGTTCCAGAGCCCAAACTGTGTATGGAGGTGAGGCCGACTATATCTAGTTGAAACCGCACAAGCTCAGGCTCTACCCTCCAGCGAGATGACATTCCATGTCCCCAGACTTAGCTTAAGTGTCCGGAGATCTGGTCGTCGAGGCCCCTGCCGTCGACTGCCGCCCAGATCACTCTGCACCGGCCCCTTATGGATCCTCCTGCGGGTGGCGGCCCCACGTCGCTCTTTCGGGCTGTGCCCGGCCGGGCCCCGTTGTGAAAGACCCGGCCACCAGGCGCTCGCCGTCGAGCACCCACCCAAGGCCTGGCTCCAGGATGGGGCCCCGGTGACGCCACTCTGGGCGACGTAACTGGCCTTGTTTTTGTTGTCATCATAGTCATTATTAGCATTAATGTTTAATACTTACATAAGTCAGTGCACACAAGGAGCACAGCAGCTTTAAAATCGCTAAAGTTACCAGAATCCAAATTTGGGTCACGCAGGAGGCGTATGTAACGGGCATTAATGGAACATCAACTCAGTTCTTGTACCCAGCGGGCCAGCGGGCGTGTACCCAGCGGGCGTGTACCCAGCGGGCGTGTACCCAGCGGGCGTATACCCAGATCGTTTTCCTCTGGCACGACGTCTAAACCAAATGAACTTACCTGATACGTAGAGTTGAGGTTTTGGGCTTGTGACTCGCCGCCTCCTTCTCCCTTTTCAAGATCCCGTGCCTATGACATTAAGCTATAATAACTCTTCAGGTTTATGGCAATACATTGGCTTCACCTTGAAACTTACAAGGTGTTTTGAATTAATTAAATAGGCCCTCATATCCGCTCGTCTTTTCGCCATGTTTTGATAATCACAATAAGTGTATGAGTAAAACTGAAGTCCTGAATGATACTTGCGAGTAGCTCGGCTGTACTGGGCTTAGCTAAATGACGGGTTAATCCGGTTCAAGAGAAACATTTTTACAGAACTTCTGCCTTGTACAAACAGAGCGCCTCAGCAGCACGTGAGGCGGCAGTGCACGTCACCAGGCAACGGACTAAACCAATGTGTCACAACTGAAGGGGTAGATCGGTTCGCTTTAGACTTTCAGACTTATTTAGAAGAGTGAATGGTGTTTGCGAATAGTAATCATATTCATTCTGATACATAGTTTTTAACTGATAACACTTCTATTAAAGGTTGCGCGAGGGGAGGGAGGGGTCCAGACCCCCTTTGACACTACCTGCAGCAGAATATAAGCGCTCTGGCGGTGTGGGCGTGGCTGGAATGCATAGAAAAGACTTTGCTAGTGTTGACAGAGTTGGATAATGCATTTCATTAGTTTTCCACCATGAAAGTGGTTTCCCCTTCTTGGATAGAGGGTGCTCACCAAAATACATTGGTGTTTCTCTTTGCACTAACTGAGTAACATGTTCATCTGCATCTTCTTCATCACTTACACTGGATTCAAACAATCATCCTGATTGTTTGAAGACATATGGTTATTTGGAGCATTACCTTCTGAATTTAGATTTTTCAGCTTGTGTTTTCTTTTGGTTTCAAGTGTCATTGTTTGCACTGTGCTTTGTACTTTGAATTCATCCTCTGAAGATAAAAAATCAGTCTCCTGAATCTGGGATCTGGGTTCAAGAGCAGCAGCAAGGAGGGCAGTGTTTGGGTGTTCTGAGTTGAAGACATTTATTTACACCTTTTTTGTATTTCCTCAATCATCTGAGTTTGAGAAGCTTGGACAGAGAAGGTTTCAAATGCTGAACCCTCTGTGTTTTTTAAGGTTATAGTGACATATTGTTGGCCACTTAGAAAAACAGTTGCACTCTCAAATGCGGCAAGGGCATTGTTCAGCTCCTCCATCAAATTCCATTGTTCCGGCTTGAGGTCCAGGTGGCGTTTGCCTCTTGGAGTCACTGTTGGGTTGGAGAGGGCAGCAGTCATCTTCAGAAGGCCATCTTTGTTCCAGGAGCCTGGACAACATGTAGAAGGTACTGTTCCACCGAGTACTGACATCCTGGAACAGCATGTATTGTGGTTTACCCATTTGAGGCTGCTTCTCCTTGAGCTTGGTGCAGGCATGTTCCCTTTTCTTAAAGTGTTCCACTAGACACCTGGCAGCAGACCCACACTTTGAAACAGTAAGGTTGTTTTGGAGGGAATTTATACAACTAAATTTAAAGAGTGTGCTTAACATCTCACAGATGCCCACCCATGTTTTTCCCTCAAAAGCTTAGTTGCTGCAACCACATTGGCACCGTTATCATGCACAACTGCTTTCAAATTTTCAAGGGGAATGATGAAAGTTTTAAGAACATCCTGAAGCCATTCTGTAATATCTGCTGCTGTGTGTCTGTCCTCCAGGGGAAGTGTGCTCAAAATGAAGGACTGCATTTCCCAATTGTCTCCCACACAGTGACACCCATGAATGCTTCTGCAGCTACACTTGTCCAGATGTCAGTCGTGAGTGCAACTGAGTCACATTTCTTAATAGCATCAAGCAGCTTGATTTCGTTGTACCACCCCTCCATTTTCTTGGTAAAATAGGTCTTGGATGGCAGTTCATATCGAGGACTAAATTTTGAAATCATTTCCTTGAAACATTTGCCTTCAATCATTGATAGTGGACGCATGTCAGTTACTCACATGTCCAGAATGCTTTCACTGTAACTCTGCTGCTTGCTGCGTTGAACATGATGGGACCATTCAAAGGAAGCTGTCCATACAAGGCTGGGATGTGCTAAAATGGAAGGATAAAGGTTTATTCAAATTTGGTCAAAATATTGGCAGATTATATGCCAACATATAATATAAATGTGCTGATTAATTCATTTCAGAAATATTCATTCACATTCACATAGTCTTCAATACATTACACACTCTTGTCATACTATTTACATGTGCATGATCAATTTAAATGTATTTTTTTTTTCTGACACAGACTTGAAAGATTTGGACTGTTAACATGAGCAAGTTGACCAAACTACAGCACTAAGACGGATAACAAGCCATTTCTCAAGCTAAATTACAACACGTGTTTGAAAAACAGCGCGTTTTTTAATAATGGTAAACTTTTCTATCATCAAGGCACTCAAAGCGCTTTACATCAAGGAGCCAGTCACCCCTTCACACACAATCACACACCAGATAATGGACCCATAGAAGAGCCTGTTTTTGCGGGGAGTCGGATGGGGTATACTGCTGTGATAAATGACAGAAGGCTGAGTGACGTCTACTACTCAGATCTGATTGTAAAAGCGACATGGGAATTACAGTGGGCTGGAGATGGCTCAAAGTGTAAATAATACAGCTAATAATACTAATAATACAGCTGTGTCCACATAGTGATGCACAAGGATTCGAGAGTCTGTCAGTCATCTACATGGGTTTGACAGTTAGGACCAAAGTGATTTATGTCGCATTGCCTTTAGGATTTAGGTATGGAAAATGACACAACAACCCATTTACCTGAGAGAACACTGCTAACCAAAATCATCATTTTATTTGGTCCAAACATATGCGGCTTGTTTCCACTGGCTCGCTTTGGAGCAGATGGGTATGGTCTGAAAGCGGGCTGTGAGAGGGCTAGCTTTCAAAGCGGTCAGGCTCTCTTTGGCTTCCTGAACACTTTAGCACAAGATGATTGGATAAGCGAGAACGCAATCTCAGACGCAAACAAGACCAGACAAAGCAGATACAAAAGGAAAATGATAGTTTTTAAGCAAATGTAGACTTGATTTTGTGATAAGCCGCTGTATTTCCACTGATGAACTTATATGTTGAGCCAGAGGCAGAGCCAGGCCCTGGCTTTGGGGCTTGAGCCCCGGATCTTTGTCCAAAAGCGCCGGAACTTTTCAAAATGCACTGTGACATCATTAAGTTGTTAGCGCAACACGTAGAGCATTGGGTTAGGAATGAAGGTGACTAGGGTTCGAATCCTGCAGTGGTTCCACTTTAATCATGTTGTTCTTTTCATATTTAAATGTTTTAAAAGTGAGAGGTGTCATTTGTGCAGAGCGGAGGGTCACTCTCTGTGCCATTCCCATTTAATCTCATTCGATGTCCTTTTCTCTTTACCCGTTTCATTGGTTATTTTTGTTGAACTGGTGTATGATTGGCTGCATGTAGAAAGTGGGCGGGAGCGTAGAAAGTGTGCGGTGTTTACAACAGACAGCACGTCATGTGATCTGACCATGGAGCTGACAAAAAGGCCTTTTCTACATCATTTAACTGAGGTTTTGCAAAAAGCGAAGGGCATAAATAAGAGCAGATCGACTGGAAAAAAGAGACATTCAGAACATGTGCTGAAAACCAAAGTTTATCGAAAGTAGAATAGACAACAACAGCACATGATCGTTCAAACGATGAATTCATTGTGGTTGTTGCAGTGGCTCAGAGGTTTTATTCATCTCCAAAGCTAAAGCAGAGAAACTACAGGACAAACAGCTCAGAGGCAGGTCTCTGCTAAAATCAAACTAAATTTAAAAGAATGAGTTAAAAAACAGTCAGCTCCTGATACAAGTCTGACTAGCTCAGTCAGTAGAGCATAAATCTAAGGACACCAGGGTTGTGACTTCCAGACCTATTGGGGGTATGTTTTTTCATATTTGTCACTGATTGTTTTAAATTAG
Source organism: Eucyclogobius newberryi (assembly GCF_026437365.1). NCBI lineage: Eukaryota > Metazoa > Chordata > Actinopteri > Gobiiformes > Gobiidae > Eucyclogobius > Eucyclogobius newberryi. The sequence continues at coordinate 38,214,448 of NW_027316389.1, read as the reverse complement.
AACACCAAGATGTACAATTTCTTGAAAAAGTAAATGTATCAAAATGCAAAAAGGCCATGGTCTGTCTTTGCCTTTGGAGGGTTATTGTATGTTCAGGAAATACAGTATTGGGGGCACTAAAACCACATCATATTGGCCCGAATGAACCTCCTCCCTTTCCTTTTGGGCTAAGCCCTGGATGTTTAGAATGTCTGGCTCCGCCTCTGTGTTGAGCCCACATGCGTAGCAAAACTCTTTCCTCGCTCAGACTCAGTGGCGACTGGTCCATTAAGGGCGATGGGTGGCTGCCCACGAGTCCGAAGGTTCACTGGTCCGAAGGTTCACGAGTCCGAAAATTCAGAAATTTTAAGGTTCACATGTCCGAAGGTTCATTAGTCCGAAGGTTCATGACTCCGAAATTTCACCGAAATTTTAAGGTTCACAAGTCCGAAGGTTCATTAGTCCGAAGGTGTGAGTCTGCGCAGCGGGCTCTACTCGCGGCTCTCCTCATCAAAGCTGTGTCTCTCCTCGCCTCCCTTTGCCCCACACACTGCCTTTTGGACTTTTCTAGTGTTTTTTTATGATTAAACTCACGTATTTTCCATAACCGACTTGTTTCTGTGCATAGCCTGAGCTCCTTATCGTATTATTAATGAATGAATTAACTCAAATAGCCCAGCAGTTTGGGCTGCGCGCCGCGGCTCTGTAGACACTCCCGTCTTGGCCAGCTTAATTTCCTTTTTGACTTATGACTTTAAGAGAAAGAAAACTTGAGCTTTTAACAAAGACTGGGAAGAAGAGTTATTTTTTCACATCGATACAAGTTAAGTGCGTGTGCCTCATTTGTGGAAATACGGTGGCAGTTTTAAAACGCCACAATGTGGAAAGACACTACCAAACCATTCACGGGGGAGAGCGCACGTGAGTTAAAGGCCGCTTTGATCCAGCAGCTATCTTTTTTCACAATACCACTGGAGAAGAAAAAAAAGGCAACTGAAGTGTCATTCAAAGCTACGCATTATTTGATTAAAAATAAGAAGACGTTTTCTGATGGAGAGATTGTTAAGGGGGCTGTTTTTAAAGACGATAAAAATGGGTCCGATGTGATCTCAAATCTAGCTGATGTACAACTTGGGGCTAGTACAGTACAGTACAGTACAGAAGAGTGTCAGCTATGTCCATGAGCAGCTGGACAAGGACATCAGTACATGCTTCTGGTTTAGTATTCAGTGTGATGAGTCTTTGGACCGCAGTAGCACTGTGTTTGTTCGGATGGTATTTGCGGATTTCTCCACTAAAGAGGAGCTCCTCACGCTGATACCACTGGGGACAACAACATGGGGAGTGGACATCTACAGCGCAATGAAAACGTTCTTTGTAGAGAAAAAAGTGCTGCTTGTGTCGATAACTACCGATGGCGTACCTGCGATGGTGGGATGCAGGTCGCGCATTGCAAGAATGACCCTGATTTCCCAGCTTTCCTACACTACCACTGTATCATCCACCAACAGGCCATATGCGCCAAAGTGACTGGGTTTGAACATGTCAAAATCATCAATAGCATCCTCGTCAAAGCCAAACAACACAGGACATTTAAAGTGCTTCTGGAAGAGCTGCCAGAGTATAGACCTGTTGCTGCAGACTGAAATCAGGTGGCTGAGCAGAGGATGGATTTTTAAACGGTTCTTAGCACTTCTGGGTGAAATAAAGAAATAGATGCAGAGCAGAGATGAGGACACCTCCCTCCTGGACAACATTGAGTTGTTGCTTGACCTTGCCTTTTTAACAGACTTCACGGAAAAACTGAACAATTTGAACAGTGAGCTTCAAGGCACAGGTAAGACTGTCACAATTTACACATCTACATTCAAAAAAAATGTGCACTTCCCCTCTGTACAGTTCTGTAAGTTCTAAGTGAAAATGTTTCTGCTTCTGTGGCTTTTGATGAAGCTGTTGAAAAATATTGCCAACTGATTGACAGACTGTTGCAAGAATTTGAGGACAGATTTAGTGATTTTGATCAAATTGAGCCATGTGTGACATTTATTTAAAATCCCTTTATGTCAGTGGACTTTACAGCCACAGCTGAGAACCTAAGCATAACCTTCCCCTTGGATGCAGGGCAGGTGGAAATGGAAATAATAACTTTGCAAAATGACCTGTAGCTTAAAGCACATCTCAGTAGCACAAACTTTTGGAACCTAGTGGACACAGAAAAGTACAAAACTATTTGCACAGCCGCAATGAAGGTTGCTTGTCTCTTTGGATCCACTTATAAGATAGGATAAGATATTCCTTTATTGTCCCACATGGGGAAATTTCATTGGTGCAACGCAGGTAGATACAGAGGTAGATACAGAAGAACAGATCACTTATAGGAAGTCTGAAAAACACTTTCAGTAGAAGATCTCCTATAAATAAATAAAAACTCCCATAGACAAATAAATAAATACATAAATACCATTGCATGTGATCACGACAGTAATTGCACATGAATATGTGTCACGACAGCACATAGATTGCACATGAATTTCACAGTAATTGCACATATGACGGAATTGCACATGGTTAGGTCAGTATTGCGAGTGTTCAGGACTAACAGTGTTTATTATGAAGTCTGACAGCAGCAGGAAGGAAAGACCTGCGAAACCTTTCCTTCGCACATCGAGGGTGGATCAGTCTCTCACTGAAGCTGCTCTCCAGAGCGGAGAGAGTGTCCTGCAGTGGGTGAGACTCATGGTCCAGCATAGATGTGAATCTAGCCAGGACCCTCCTGTCCCCAACCTCCTGCACTGAGTTATCTCTGTGAGTCAGCCTTTTCAAACATGAAATTCTTAAAAGATAAGCACAGAACACGCCTAACTTATGCACATCTGCCGGAGTCACTGAGAGTGGCAGTGTCAAACAACACACCAGAATACAGAAAACTAGTGAACAAAATGGAATGCTAGGTTTCTCATTTATGGTCCTTCATCTGCCTGAAAGAGCTTGTTCTCAAATCAAATCAAATCAAATCAATTTATTTTTGTAAGGCCCAAAATCACAACAACAGTTGCCTCTGAGGGCCACAGGGAGAAATGAATCAACAATGTCTGTGGTGGCGATGAAGTCAGACAATGTCTGTGGTGGCGAGGGAGTCAGACAATGTCTGTGGTGGCGATGGACGATGTCCCAGGGTCCTCTGTCCTTAGACTCTCCTTCTCGGCCAGGAAAAACTACAAAAAAACCTCTTTGGGAAAAAAGCGTAGAAACCTGGAGGAGTTCCAGTGAAGGAGAGATCCGACTCTCACAGACGGACAGACGGACACGAGGGAGACTGGAGCTGGACCCACTCTTCAGGCAGAAGAGGGACCGTCTGAGTCGAGCTGGACCCACTCTTCAGGCAGATGAGGGACCGTCTGAGTCGAGCTGGACCCACTCTTCAGGCAGAAGAGGGACCGTCGGAGGCGAGCTGGACCCACTCTTCAGGCAGAAGAGGGACCGTCTGAGTCGAGCTGGACCCACTCTTCAGGCAGAAGAGGGACCGTCGGAGGCGAGCTGGACCCACTCTTCAGGCAGATGAGGGACCGTCGGAAGCGAGCTGGAGCCACTCTTCAGGCAGATGAGGGACCGTCCACACAGGGCAGGGACCACTTCACCAGGGGAGGGGCATCTGGGTCCACAGGTCCTCAGGAGTGAGAGAAAGAAAAGAAGGCGGTGAACAGTTTGCAAGTGGAATCAAAAAATAAATATTGTTTGATAGCATAAGTAGTCAGAAGAAGAAGAGGATAGTGCTCAAGCTGTCATACTTCCCCCAGCATAGTTACTCCTAGGGCAGCGTAGCTGAAGCTGTGGGTTTATGTTTCTGTTCCTAACTAGTCTGACCATAAGCGATTTCGAAGAGGAACGTTTTAAGCCTGGACTTAAATGAAGAGACTGTGTCAGCATATTTAACATGGGTCGGGAGCTGATTCCATAACACAGGAGCTTGGTAGCTAAACACTCTACCTCCTACAGTACTTTTAGAGACTCTTGGCACCACCAGAAGGCCGGCATTCTGAGAGCGAAGAGCTCTGTTTGGATGATATGGTTCTATAGCATCTTTGAGGTAGGATGGGGCCATGTCATTTATGGCTTTGTAGGTCAAGAGTAGAATTTTGAATTTGATTCTAAACTCGACGGGGAGCCAGTGAAGAGACTTCAGCACTGGCGTAATGTGCTCTCTTCTTTTTGTTCCTGTTAGTAATCTTGCTGCTGCATTTTGAACCAGTTGAAAGCTTTTTATGGAGCTTTTAGGACACGATGCAAGCAGGGAGTTACAGTAGTCTAATCTAGTCGTTACAAATGCATGGATAAGTTTTTCGGCATCACTTTTAGGCAGGATTCTTCTGATTTTGGCGATGTTGCGCAAATGGAAATAGGCTGTTTTACAAGCTTGATTTATATGAGCTTTAAATGAGAGCTCCTGGTCAAATAAGACTCCAAGGTTTCTTACAGTAGAACTGGAGGCTACACTGACATTGTCCAGTGTGACTATCTGCTCAGATAGAGCGTCTCGTAGATGCTTAGGGCCAAGCACAATGACCTCGGTTTTTTCAGGGTTAAGAAGCAGGTAGTTTAGTGTCATCCAGGTTTTTATCTCCTTCACACAAGTACTAAGTCTGTCTACTTGATCGCTCTGATCAGGTTTCATTGATAAATACAGCTGAGTGTCGTCTGCATAGCAGTGGAAGTTAATGTCATGCTTTCTGATAATGTTGCCTAATGGTAGCATATAAAGAGTAAACAGAATTGGACCGAGTACCGAACCCTGTGGCACACCGTAAATTACTTTAGAGCTTGGTGAGGAGCTCTGGTTTACATTAACAAATTGGAACCTATCAGATAGATAGGATTTAAACCAGCTGAGGGCTGTTCCTCCAACACCTACATCACATTCTAACCTCTGCAGTAGAATGTTGTGGTCGATGGTGTCAAACGCTGCGCTGAGGTCCAACAGGACCAGGACTGAGACCAGTCCATCGTCAGCGGCTAATAACAAATCATTTGTGACTTTAACTAGTGCAGTTTCAGTGCTGTGGTGGGCTCTGAACCCTGACTGGAAAACTTCAAATAAGTTATTGTCCTGCAGGTGGCGACAAAGCTGTTTTACTGAGCTGAGACGAAGGGAAGATTTGAAATAGGTCTGTAGTTTACCAATAGGTCGGGATCCAGATTAGGCTTTTTCAGAAGAGGTTTAATGACTGCATGTTTGAAGGACTGTGGAACATAGCCACTTTCGAGTGAAGTATTTATTATATTAAGAATAGGGTCTATAATTAGGGGAAGAATGTCTTTGAGGAGTCTGCTTGGAATGGGGTCTAGGACACAAGTTGAGCTTTTAGAGGACATAATGGCTGAAGTTATCTCTGCTTGATCAACAGCTGTGAACCTTTCTAGGTTTACAGGTGGATTTATATGGGACGTTAGATTTACAGCTTGGGCTAGTTCAGGGCTAATAGCGGGGGTAATTTCATCTAATTTATCTCTGATTGTTTTTATTTTATTATTAAAAAATAGGAGGAAATCATCAGAGCTAAGTGTAGCTGGGATTGAGGGCTCTACTGCACTGTGACAGTTTGTTAGCCTAGCTACAGTGCTGAAAAGGAATTTAGTGTTACTTTTGTTGACTTCTCTTAGATTTGAATAATATCTGGTTTGGGCCTTACGCAGAGCCTGCTTATAGGACAGCAGTGGATAACCAGTTGTTGAATGCTGAGAGACGGCTGTACAATTCAGCATTGATCCGATTGGGCAGGGGACCAGAAAATATTACAGTGTCTGACATCGACTTCGCTAGGTCACACACCGCGGCTACTTGAACTTTGAGCACCTCTGATTGTCTCCGACGGGCGTCGTTACCGCCTGCGTGAACCACGACTCGCCGGAAACGGGTCCTACTCTGCTTTAAGATCCTAAGGTTTCCTTCGATGTCACCCATTCTGGCCCCTGGGTAACACCTAACGCTAGCAGCTGGCAGCTTCACGTCTCTGACAATAGAACTCCCGATTACAAGAGTTTCTCTCGTGTGTTCAGCGGGCGTGTGATCGCTGAGGGGAGAAAACCTATTATAGACGTGAAGCTCACGGCGCTCTGAGGTTCGGCGTTTAGCGCCTTGTCCCCTCCGAACTGTCACAAAATGGTCCCTATTCTGTTCCTGGTCTAGTCCCGGCTGCACGGGAGACGCTGAGGGGCTGGGCTCGGCCTTACTGCTACTGCTAATGCTACGCCCTGCAGCGCGGTCCGGTAGCCCTCGCGCTAAAACCGAACTATAACTGGACTTAAGCTCCTCTAAACAGCGGATCCGCGCTTCTAACTCCGTAACCCTGGCCTCCAAAACTACCACTACACTGCACTTCACGCACCTGTCATCAGAGAAGGAGCCAGGGTTCTGACTCGACATATGACAGCTCAAACAGGTAAAGGTAGATCCAGCCATGACGCTAGCGGTTAGGCTACGCTAGGCTAGTTCAGGCTGGAGCTAGAAAGTGAGGAGGGCTTTTTAATCCACGAAATACTGAAAAGCGAGCGGCTTGAGGCTCCGGATTGTTTGCGGAGAAATCAAACGTTCACTTTCGTGTATATGATGCGTAAATAGTGTGTATAATTCGTGGATTAATCGGTAAAAGGCTCTAAGAACGAACAGCTCTGAAAACGCGACACACTCACCGGAAATGACGTCACCATCTGTAGTCTCAAGCGCCCGATGTACTGGTTCTCCTCCTGATGAACTGGTTCTCCTCCTGATGAACTGGTTCTCCTCCTGATTAACTGGTTCTCCCCCTGATGAACTGGTTCTCCTCCTGAGTGGGTCCAGCTCCAGTCTCCCTCACGTCCGTCTGTCCGTCTGTGAGAGTCAGATCCCCCTTCACTGTGGAACTCCTAAGTTTCTACTTTTTCCCAAGGCGTTTTTTTGTAGTTTTTCCTGGCCGAGAAGGAGAGTCTAGGGACAGAGGACTCTGGGACATCGTCCCTCGCCACCACAGACATTGTTGATTCATTTTTCACTGTGGCCCTCAGAGGCAACCGTTGTTGTGATTTTGAGTGTTACAAAAATAAATTGAATTGAATTGAAATTGAATTGACAGACTTAACAATGTTTCAGTAAAGCACCATGTTACCTGCTTATTCTTCATTCTGATTTAAAGGGTTGACACAATCTCATGTACAGCTGAGCTGTGTTTTTTGTTGAATGAAATTGTGACATTTGCACAAAATAAATGTAATTTTGACATAAAACTTTAACATGAATACATTAATTTATAATTAATTGTTATGAAAGTTTGAAAGTGAATGCAGTTTTAGTAAACTATGTAATATTGTGCATTTTTGGGATCTAAAATATGTGTATATATTTGCGTTTATATATTTTGTTTTGGGTTGGTAGCCCTTCAGCCATTTGGTAATCATAAGGTAGCTCTCAACTTAAAATAGGTTGGTGACCCCTTCCGTAGATTTAAGTGATCACGCTACATTATGGTAGACTTGGACCCTTTAAGGAAAGAAATATCAAATGACAATCAAGACTTATCTTGAGGAAAATGACAATGGTAAAACTGCTCAGTCCATCCTCTGGGAAGCCTCTCAAGCAATTTCGAAAAACCATAGCCATTGCCTTGGCAAAAAAATAAACAAAGGGAGAAAAAGCTAAATGTTCTGCAAGAATTTTTTTTTATTTCTGGAGGTAAATCATGCCAAGAAGGGGAGTCCTCAAATGCTACAGGAAATTAAAAAGATTAGTAGAAATGAATTACCTGACCTCAATAGTTAAGAAAATGCTCTTTAACAAACCAAAATATTAGAGTGGGTAAAAATGTTCTAAATTACTATCTTGGAAATGTAGACAACAGCAATCTGTAAGAAAAAAAAATAAAATACGGGACAGGCAAAATGATGTAATATTAACAAAACAAGACCAAATTCAACCAGCATTTGAATCATTCTATATATTTTTTTTTCAAAGTGCTAAACAAATTCCAAATCGATGATTTAATTATGAAAAAAATATTTATTATATAAATACACTTTACAATGGTCCAACATCAAGAATTAAAATCAATGGTCATCTGCCAGAGCCACTGACTCTGGAAAGGGGGATGAGGCAGGGCTGTGCCTGGTCTCCCCTCCTATTTGCTTTGTGTTTGCTTTGCTTTGAGTTCCGGTGAGGGTAGAGTTCCGATGACACCACTTCCGCTATCGCGTTTTGAGTTGTTTGTTCGCTACTTTCTATCGTTAATCCACGACTTATACACAGTATTTTAGCCTCATACACAAAACCGTGAAAGTTTGATTCACAAACAATCCGGCGCCCCATACAGCTCACTTTGTTCAGTATTTCGTGGATTAAAACCCCCCTCACTCTCTAGCCATGGCTAAATCTTCCTCTGCCTTTACCTACTCAAGTTGTCATAAGTCAAGTCAGAACCCTGGTGCTTTCTCTGATGACAGGTGCGTGAAGTGCAGTGTAGTGGTAGATTTGGTTGCCAGGGTTACGGCGTTAGAAGTGCGGATCCGCTATTTAGAGGAGCAAAAGTCTAGCTTTAGCCAGGTTGTAGCATCAGGCGTATTGGTCTGCGAAACAGGGCGCAGCGTTAGCATAGCAGTGCTAAGGCTAGCCCCTCAACGCCTCCCGTTCAGCCAGGACTAGACCAGGAACAAAATAGGGACCAATTTGAGAGAATTCAGAGGGAACGATAAGCTAACTGTAGTGCACCGTGAGCTTACGGTATACAATAGGTTTTCTCCCCTCAGCGATCACACGCCCGCTGAATGGACTCGTGACACTCTAGTAATGAAGCTGCCAGCTGCTGCTGGCGTTAGGTGTTACCCAAGGGCCAGAATGGGTGACATCGAAGGAACCCTTAGGCTCTTAAAGCAGAGTAGACAGAGGTTCCATCGAATCGTCATTCACGTAGGCGGTAACGACGCCCGGCGGAGACAATCAGAGGTGCTCAAATTACAAGTAGGTGCGTTGTGTGAATTGGCAAAGTCGATGTCAGATTACGTAATATTTTCTGGTCCCCTGCCCAATCGGATCAATGCTGAACTGTACAGCCGCTTTTCAGCATTCCAGAGCTGGTTATCTAGTTGGTGCCCTTGTCTTTGTTGACAACTGGAGTGCGTTGTGGGGAACGCCCAGGTTCATACGCAGGGATGGAATCCATCCGACTTCGGAGGGTATATCCCTATTAGTTACCGATAGCCTTAGTCACCTAAAGTGACCACTCAGGGATAAGCCCCGGGCGCAGAGCAGCAGTGTAAGACCCTCCTCTGTCGCTGAGCTCCTGCCCGCTCTGTCACATATGAAATGTTCAAATTCAAGGCAGATAGAGACTGTGTGTGTCCCGCAAATAATGCCAAAAAGTCACATCTCAGAAAACCTATTTCAGGCATCAGACCAAATAACTTAAGAAAAATAACACTCACAAATGAAACAAATAAATAAGCATATAAAATGTGGACTGCTAAACATTAGGGCAATTTCCTCCAAATCGCTTTTAGTTGATGAATGAATTAATGAGTATAACATAGATCTTCTAGCTCTAACTGAAACTTGGCTTCAACAAGATGATTATGTCACACTAAATGAGTCCACCCCACCCACCCATGTTAACCCCACCCACCATGTTAACTTTCAGACCTCCAAGAGCACAGGCCGAGGTGGTGGTGTGGCAGTGATCTCACACTCAAGCGACTCACGAGTCCTAAAATTAACAATGCATTTCACTCATTTGAATGCCTCATGCTGTCAATCACGTGTCCAAATTGGAGAAACCAAAAAGGAGTTTTGTTCATAGTTATCTACCGACCTCCTGGTCCCTATTCAGTTTTTAACAGTTTTCTGACTTTATGTCAAACTGAGTGTTAGCCTGGGACAAAGTAGTTATATCTGGAGAATTTAATATCCACGTGAACATGAGTGATAACTCTCTCAGTAATGCCTTCGGCGCCTTGTTAGACAGCATTGGTTTTGCTCAGAATGTAAATAAACCGACTCACAGTCACAAGCACACTCTGGATCTTGTCCTACCCTAACGTATGGCATAGAGCAGGGGTGGGCAAACTACGGCCCACGGGCCACATCTGTCCAAGTAATATTAATATATATATATATATATATTTATTTATTTATTTTCCCTCAGGCATCTGTCTGCACTTGTATCCTTAATAAATATGACGTGAAATGAATTAAATAATAGATTCAATAGCCTATATTTGACAGAAAAGTGATATTTTAGTTGATATTTAATTTTTGGGATTTATTTTTTTTCACACCAATGATCGCGGGCCAGCCCTCCGCTACTTGCCTGGATTCGAATATGGCCCTCGGAGGAAAATAATTGCCCACCCCTGGCATAGAGATTAGTGACCTCATTGTCTTCCCTCGAAACCATATATTGTCAGGCAAATTTCCTAATTTAACCTTCAGTTTATTCTTAAGGATTATCCAGGGCCACAGAATCAAGTTTTAATGAAAAAAACAATATCCAAAAAATTAATCTCAAAGTTCAAAGAAATAATAGAGCCAATATTCAGTGACATGTCATGTGATCAGCTTTAGTCCCAGGGTAAGTGATCAATTTGTCGACTCAAACTCTCTGAAGTCTGCACTTGATGTTGCAGCTCCGTTAAAACAGAAGGTCATTAGGCCAAAGCGCGCCTCCTCATGGTACAACGAAGAACTGACTTCACATAAACAAAGAGTTTCGAAAATTAGAAAGACTATTTTGTCGCTCCCACACAGAAGAATCCCTAAAAGCGTGGAAAAACTGCCTACTGTCCTATAAGCAGGCTTAGCGTAAGGCCCAAACCAGATACTATTCAAATCTAATAGAACAAAAGCAACACTAGATTTCTTTTCAGCGCTGTAGCCATGGTAATAAACTGTCTCAGCGCAGTAGAGCCCTCAATCCCAGCTACACTGAGCTCTCGATAAAATAAAAACAATCAGAGATAAATTAGATGAAATTACTCCCACTATTAGCCCTGAACTAGCCCAAGCTGTAAAACAAATGTAACATATGTAACTATGGTTCTATGAATTCCGGATGACCGCCAGAGGGCGGTGCTGAAGCACTGAATGTTCCCTTCGCACATGCGCAGTTCGAGTAGTAATACCAAATGAGTCACACCTCAGACCCTGGATGGCGCCCCGGGAGTAATATTTTCCCCCGCCATCCATCGATTCGTTCTTAGAATCTTCTCGTGAAACCGCAAGGATTCAGAGTGACAGAGCGCCTCTGGCGGTCATCCGGGAGTCATAGAACCGTAGTTACATATGTAACTTTCGTTCAATTTCATCCCTACTGAAGCACTGAATGACATAATACCAGCTATGTCACAAAGAATCCCAAGCACATATCCCACTGAGAAGAACCCGGGGATTCCCCGGAGAACCACACCAAGAGGATGTGGAGTGGCCACATTGACGTAGAACCTGGCGAAAGTGCCCGGCGCAGTCCAAGATGCAGCCTTGCATATAGTTCCCAATGGAACACCCTTCATGGCGGCCCAGGAAGTAGAGACGCCTATGGTGGAATGAGCCCTCACGCCAGGCGGTGGGGGGAGTCCTGCCCCACCATAAGTACGGCGAATCACATCGACGACGCAATGCGAAAGACGCACCACTGTAGCATACAAACAGCTGGTCTGAGCTCCTTATATCTGCAGTTGCCGCTATGTAGGCCTGCAATGCCATCACTGGGCACAATGACAGCCTGTCCCTGCCTTCTCCAACTGGAGGCGCATACCGAGCCAAACTCAAAGGCCGATTGCAATGAGCGCACCGTCGGCAGAATTTTCGGATTCGACCATAAGGTGACACCAGAGTCATCTGGGCTCCATCTGAGACATGTGGAACTGACCGAAAGGGCATGTAACTCGCCAACTCTTTTCGCAGAGACAATGGCCGACAAGAATGCGGTCATCGCAGAAAGCCATCTAATGTCTGCCTGTGCCTGTGGGTTCAAACGGAGGTTGGCACAGGGAATATAAAACCACTGACAAGTCCCACATTGGAGCGCATGGCACGACCGAGGGCCGCAACCTACGAGCTCCACATAGAAAAAGTGAAACCAATTTATGACTCCCCACAGTACATTTGTTGAGCAGACCATGATGACAAGATATGGCAGCAACATATACTTTCAGGGTCGACAGGGACCGGCCATCATCAAAGAGAGATTGGAGAAACTCCAGGATAAGAGTCACACCTCAGACCCTGGATGGCGCCCCGGGAGTAATATCAGGTCCTCACCGTGGGCAGAACACTATTGGGAAAACAGCTTCCACCTGTTCTCATACTGCTGACGAGTAGAGGCAGCCCTGGCATTCATAAGTGTTTGTATAACCGCATCAGCGAGGCTAGTTAACTGTGGCTCGGACCCACCAACGGCCAAACCCACAGCCGGAGGCGTTGAGGATTCGGATGCCAAATCTGACCCGTCAACTGAGACAGTAGATCTCTCCTGGCCGGAAGGGGCCACGGAGGGCTGCAACACAGACTGTACAGCAAACCACGGCTGTGCCGGCCAACACGGGGCTATCAGAGCTAGCCTGTGACCCTCTTGGAGAACCCTCTGTAGGGTCGGCCAAATCAGTGGAAGAGGAGGAAACGCGTACAGAAGGCCCTGAGGCCACGCGTGGGCCAGCGCATCCTGGCCTTAAGAGCCCGGCGTCCTTAAGAGGGAGAACCATACTGGGCAGTGGGTCGACTCTTCTGAGGCGAACAAATCCACTTGCGCCTGCCCGAAAAGGCCCAAAATTGTGTGCACCACTTCAGGGTGGAGGAACCACTCTCCCGGAAGGGGTTGCTGCCATGAAAGAAACAGAATTGCTGTCTCCCGGCAGATACACAGCTCTCAGTGTGGACAGACGAGGGGCAGCCCATCACAAGGGCTGCTTTCACACATCGTGTGAACACTCTCGGGGAAAGGGAGTGTCTGAATGGGAGCACCCGTAATTGCCAATAGCTGCCTAGATAGGCAAACCTGAGAAACTGCCGATGTTGAGGTGCAATGGGCACATGGAAGTAGGCATCTTTGAGATCTACAGACGTGAACCACTCCCCGTCTGAGAGTGACTGAAGAACCTCTCCTGTGGTGAGCATGTGGAATGGCAACACCTTCAGGAAATGGTTAATGGTTGAGTCCCCTGAGATATAAAACGGGACGAAATCCGCCTGTATTTTTGGGCACGAGGAAATACGTTGAATAGTAGCCTCCGGGTTGCAACAGAGGATCTACTGCCTCGATGGCCCCCTTGGCCAGGAGGGCATATAGCTCCTGTGTCAATGCTTGAGCTTTTGCCGGGTCGTTGATCATAGTCATCTTGACCCGGCCTGACATATGTGGCCAGAGTCGGAATTGCAGTCGATACCCATGAGTCAACGTGGCAACCACCCATGGGTCCGACGCATCAGTAGCTGAGCTGCTGATGGGAAAAATATCCGACGGCCGACCTGAATGTTTCAATTTCGCGCCCCTCGGGTCCTTGGGGCCCTGGGGGGGCAGCGGCCAGCACCCGAAGGTCTTGGCTGGTGTCCCGGTTGGCGTGAGGTGCTGCGAAATCCCCTGTCGGGACCATCTGCGGGGTAACGCACCCCACCAGACCAACTCCGTGAAGGTGGCCGAAAAATGGGGCCAGCCGTCTGGCGTCTCATGGACCGAGGGGGGGGCCCAGCTCTGTTAAGGCCAGAAAGTTGCTGCCTGCTCTGTCGAGCGAGAGCAGTCCGTTCTAATGCTTCTACGGCAGCGGAGCCAAACAACTCTCCGGGCTGCACGGGCACACACACTGCGAAGGGTCCTATGGCACGCCTCAGTGAGGGGAGACTGAACAAGCCAAATCTGCCGACGTGCTTGAACAAGAATAGACATAACTCAAGTTCCCTCGTCATAAGCGCAAAAGCCTGTAGCGCTGTGTCACAAAACGTATTTGCAGCAGGATCAGCGGCACCACCCCCTTGAAGGGAGGAAGAGAGCGCCAGCATCATGTGAGCCAGTGAATTGCCTAAGCGACCAGCCCGCGCACCAGAATGATATGTCCTGCACTAACATCCTGGCGTAAGGCCTCCTCAGGGGAGACAATGAGAGACGCAATGGCGGGTTCGACAGCAGGCATGCGATTCAGACCGGCTGCCGATGGATTATGCATAGCGGCCAAAACCCGTCCATCTGATGAGAGCCTCGAAAAAGTGGCCGGATCTTTCCAGCAGGCATGCATCTCTTTAAGATACTCCGTGGACGGCGGCACGACAAAAGGCGTAGGAGCACGTCCTCGCCTGAAAAAAGCACTGGCAGAGCTGGGCTGCTCAGGCTGCGGAATCTCCACCTGAAAGACGCAGGACATCCTGCATGAGGCTATCGATTGAGTCATAAGAACCATCCCCAGAACCATGGAAGGATTGTGCCCCCTCATCTCTAAAATGAGAGGCAGATGCTGCCACGGAGAGAACATCCTCCTCCGGAGCAAGAGCAGGCATGGATCAATAAGAAAATCCGCCCTCAGAAGCAGAGAACTCCACGCGATGTGCCTGCAACATGGACTTCATTGCTTCTAATTCAGCAGATAGCTGTTCCACTCTGGATGTCAGGCCTCGATCTGACTTGGCCTTCTTTTAAGCAGGACCGCCAGTGCCTAACCCACCTAACCCACAGTTCACGCAAGAATGGGAGCCATCCATGATATGGCAATGAATTCAGCGTGTATAGAGGCCAGAACCAGCAGCGAGTGCGTCACCAATTAGGGCCACACGGTAGTGTAAACACCAGGAAGTATACAGCCGGTAAAGAAGCCAAAACTGGGAGCGGGTGCGCAAACGCTACTGTCACTAATTAGGGCCACACGGTAATGAAAACACCGGTAAATAACAGGCAGTATCAAGCCGGTACAAAACCCAACACCACGAGCGGGAGCGTGAACGCTGCCGTCACCAATTTAGAGCAAACAAGCTAAGGTAGGGGCACAACCACGCGGCCCTAAACCCCAGAGAGAAAAACTAAACCTTGTGTACCGCAAAAGCTTAAAGAGGCTTAAACTTACACAACCAAACAACCGCTAACACCGTTAGCAATAGTACAGCCTATCGAAGACGGCAAAACGTACCTGAAATGCTGGGAGAGGGTGAAAAAACGCACACAAAAAAATGACTAACACTGTTAGCGATAGCACAGATGTGATCAGAAAACGTTATATGACCGTGGGAGAGGGTGCACGTACGCCTGCCTTCACCAACAATTCACAGCAACGTAACACAGTTAGCCATTTTCGCTAAATACCTGTAAATCTCCCAGCGAGATGTAAATCGTCGCAGTCCTTGGAGGACGAAATCCACAGCTCCAACCACAAGGTAGTAGGACTTCAAGCGACTGAAAAGTCAAGTTCTTTGCAATGCAATATGAACCGCATGTGAGAAGATAAAGAGAACGGAGCGATGGATGGCGGGGGAATATATTACTTCCGGGGCGCCATCCAGGGTCACAGGTGTGATTCATTTGGTATTACTACTTGAACTGCGCATGTGCGAAGGGAACATTCAGTGCTTCAGCACCGCCCTCTGGAGGTCAGTAGGGATGAAATAGAACTACTGTCCCATATAAATCCATCAGTAAATTTAGAAAGGTTCACAGCTGTTCATCAAGCAGAGATAACTTCAGCCTCTAAAACCTCAACTTGTGTTCCAAGCAGACTCCTCAAATACATTCTCCCCCTAATTGTGGCGCCGCAGCCTTAATGCCGGTACATGTCGGCCTCGGTGAAACTGAGATAAACCGAAAAAAATATTTTTTTTTTCAAATATGTGATTTTTGTTTTTTTGCAGAATGTGCTAGTTGAAGTTATGAATAAGATAAGATAAGATAAGATATTCCTTTATTGTCCCACATGGGGAAATTTCATTGGTGCAACGCAGGTAGATACAGAGGTAGATACAGAAGAACAGATCACTTATAGGAAGTCTGAAAAACACTTTCAGTAGAAGATCTGCTATAAATAAATAAAAACTCCCATAGACAAATAAATAAATAAATAAATACCATTGCATGTGATCCCGACAGTAATTGCACATAAATTGCACATGAATTCCAACAGCAATTGCACATATGACAGAATTGCACATCAGTATTAGGTTAGGTCAGTATTGCGAGTGTTCAGTACTAACAGTTTTTGTTATAAAGTCTGACAGCAGCAGGAAGGAAAGACCTACGGAACCTTTCCTTCACACAGCGAGGGTGGATCAGTCTCTCACTGAAGCTGCTCTCCAGAGCGAAGAGAGTGTCCTGCAGGGGGTGACACTCATGGTCCAGCATAGATGTGAATCTAGCCAGGACCCTCCTGTCCCCCACCTCCTGCACCGAGTCCAGAGCACAGCCCAGGACGGAGCTGGACTTCTTGATGACTCTGTCCAGCCTCTTCCTCTCCCTCTCTGTGATGCTGCTGCTCCAGCAGGCCACACCATACAGGAGGGCCGATGCCACCACAGAGTCGTAGAAGGTCTTCAGGAGTGGCCTTGTCACTCCAAAACACCTGAGTCTCCTCAGGAGGTAGAGCCGACTCTGGCTCTTCCTGTACAGTGCATCTGTGTTATGAGTCCAGTCCAGTTTGTGGTTCAGATGAACACCCAGGTACTTGTATGAGTCCACTCTCTCAATGTCCCGTCCCTGGATGTTCACTGGTGAGGGGGCAGTGGGGTGGCGTCTGCGGAAATCCACCACCATCTCCTTGGTCTTCCCCGCGTTGATGAGGAGGTGGTTCCGCTGACACCAGTCCACAAAGTCCTGCGCCAGTCCTCTGTACTCCGCGTCATCGTCGTCCGTGATGAGTCCGATAATGGCAGAGTCGTCAGAGAACTTCTGCAGGACACAGCTGTCCGTGTCATGTCTGAAGTCTGCAGTGTAAAGGGTGAAGAGAAAGGGCGCGAGGACAGTGCCCTGGGGCGCCCCCACACTGCAGGTCCGAGTGTCAGACACACAGTTCCGGGCTCTCACAAACTGGGGTCGGTCTGTGAGGTAGTCCAGGATCCACTCTGCCAGGTCATACTCCACACCAGCCGTCTCCAGCTTGTCCCTCAGGAGCAGCGGCTGGATGGTGTTGAAGGCGCTGGAAAGATCGAAGAACAGAATCCTCACAGAGCTGCCAGGCTTTTCCAGGTGAGAGAGAGAGCGGTCCAGCAGGGAGATGACGGCGTCCTCCACTCCGATGCCAGGCCGATATGCAAACTGCAGCGGGTCCATGGCTGAGCTCACAGTGGAGCGGAGGTGGTCCAGGACCAGCCGCTCCAGTGTCTTCATCAGATGGAACCTGAGAGCCACCGGCCTGAAGCTGTTTATTGTCTTGGGCACAGGTACCAGACAGGAGGTCTTCCAGACCTGTGGTACCACCCTCAGCTTCAGGCTCATGTTGAAGACATGCTCTATAACTCCACACAGTTGCGCAGGACTTAAGGAGCCTGGGGCTGATGCCGTCAGGTCCTGCTACCTTCCTCACTTTAATCCTCTTCAGCTCACTCCTCACCTGTGCTGCTGTGACAGTCAGTGGATAACAGGGGGACTGTGTGCTGGGGAGATGGGTGAGTCCAGGCGAAGTGGGGAGCTGATGGTCCGGGGCAGAGAAGTGAAGAGGAACGGATGCAGGGCATTGTCCAGCTGTGGAAGAGGGAGCATGCAGCTGTGCAGGGGGAGGGGTGGGTGACCGATCAAACCTCAAGAAATGAGCATTTAAATCATTCACCCACTGTAGGTCTCCCTCTGTCTGGGCAGGGGGGATTTTGAAGCCCGAGATGGTTTTCAGGCTCCTCCACACTCCCTGAATGTTCTTCTGCTGCAGCTGCTCCTCCATCCTCCTCTTGTAGCCGGCTTCCGCCTGCCTGATCTTCCTCCTCAGCTCCTTCTGCACAGTCCTCAGCTCCTCCTTCTTCCCTGACCTGAAGGCTCTCTTCTTCTCCTTCAGCAGAGCCTTCAGTTCACGGTTAATCCATGGCTTGTTGTTTGGAAAACACTGCACCGTCCGGGAGGGAACAATGTTCTCAAAACAGAAGTTGATGTAGTCCGTGATGCACTCTGTGATGGTGTTGATGTCCTCCCCATGTGGGTCATAAAGCTCAGTCCAGACAGTGGTGCTGAAGCAGTCCCTCAGTGCCTCCTCGCTCTCAGCAGACCACATCCTCACCTCACGGGACACCACAGGCTGCCTGCGCACGATGGGTTCATACACAGGCCTCAGATGTACAAGGTTCTGGTCCGATCTGCCCAGGGGAGGGAGGGGGGAAGAAGAATAAGCCTCTTTGGTGTTGGCAAAAAACAAGTCCAATGTTCTATTGTCTCTGGTGGGGCAGGTAACATACTGGGTGTATGTTGGTAGAACAGAAGAGGGAGAATCGTGGTTAAAGTCACCAGAGACGAGGAAGAGAGCCTGTGGGTGCTGTGTTTTTAGCTACATGTGCAGGAGAGCAGTGCTTCACAAGCATATTCAGCATTGGCAGACAGGGCCACATAGACTGCGATCAAAATCACATGTGAGATAATATGGCCTCATGCCAATAGCCAATAAACAAACGCACGCGTAGCAGCGAGGCTGTTGCGCACTTCCGCTTGAGTTCTCAAATCAGCAAAAAATCCTCCATCATTCCATTAAGTCTAAATCAAAGCATTGAAACATCCATTCATCCATCCATCTTCTTCCGCTTATCCAGGGCCAGGTCGCGGGGACAGCAGTCTAAGCAGGGACTCCCAGACTTCCTCCTCCCCAGACACTTCCTCCAACTCCTCCAGGGGGATCCCGAGGCGTTCCCAGGCCAGCCGAGAGACATAGTCTCTCCAGCGTGTCCTGGGTCTTCCCCGGGGCCTCTTCCCGGTGGGATATGCCCGAAATACCTCCCCAGGGAGGCGCCCAGGAGGCATCCGGAACAGATGCCCGAGCCACCTCAGCTGGCTCCTCTCGACGTGTGACTGAGCTCCTAACCCTATCTCTAAGGGAGCGCCCAGCCACCCGGCAGAGGAAACTTATTTTGACCGCTTGTATCCGCGATCTTGTCCTTTCAGTCATTACCCAAAGCTCATGACCATAGGTGAGGGCAGGAACGTAGCTTGACCGGTAAATCGAGAGCTTTGCCTTTCGACTCAGCTCCTTCTTCACCACAACAGTCCGATGCAACGATCCGCCTGTCAATCTCACGTTCCATCCTTCCCTCACTCGTAAACAAGACCCCGAGATACTCCTCCACTTGGGGCAAGGACTCCCCACCCACCCGGAGAGGGCAAGCCACCTTTTTCTGGTTGAGAACCATGGCCTCGGATTTGGAGGTGCTGATTCTCATCCCAGCTGCTTCACAACAGTAAAATCTAATGTTTTGCCCAGATGTCTCTATCTGTTCTAGACTCTTCCAATTTCCATCCCCAACCGGCTGTTTGATGAGTGGAGTAAAACAATCTCAAGATTTCTATGGCAAGGCAAGAAACCTCGAATCCGGTTTAAATCTCTACAACTATGAAGAGAAAAAGGAGATTGGGGTTTGCATTGTCAGAAGAATTACTTTGTTTCAGCTCAAGTCAGAGCGTTGCTGTACTGGTGTGACCCAGAATATGAAGCTCAATGGAAACAAATGTGCCCGGGGTTCCTGTTAGGCCTTTCTGGCAGATGACAAACGGTTGAGTCATTTGGAGGAAGTTAAGAATCCCTGGGTAAAATCTGTGCTCATGACTTGGAAAGAACTAATAAAAACATATAACCTAAACAAAGATGTTAAAATCTTCAACTGGTTGGATCATGACCAAGGTTCTGTACCAAACATCGACCTTTAAGATTTGGATAAGAAAAGGTATCAAAAAAGATAATGAAAACACGTGAAAAGGTTTGATATGTTTATGTCCTTTGACTTGGAGAAACAGGACTTTTAAAATGTACCTATTTGACAAACTTTGGATAGGATGGGATGCATTTGCTGGACATCTGCTGTCGTTTTGTGTTTTATGTGTTTAAATAAAAGTAATAGAAAAGAAAAGAACAAATAACTAATCTCTGACTGGGTTAGGATTAGGGTAAGGGGTTAGACTGAAATGTGGCATGCAATCATCATGGACAATGGTCCCCAAACTACGGCCGACGGGCCACATCCGGCCCGTTGGGCCTTTCAATCCGGCCCGCCAAGCTTGTCCAAGTTATATTAAAAAAAACAAAAATTGGCATAGGCTTTATTAGACAGTAGATCTAATGGTAAAGAAAGGAAGGGGAATGATGAGAGAGAAAGGAGGACATGCAGCAAATGTCGGAGTCGGGATTCAAACTCACAATTCTGTGGTTGCCGTTCATTTTACCTTTCGCCTGTAATGCCCACATTAACCTAGAGATGGCCACTGTTACCTCTAAGCTGCACCTGCGCAGCTGCGAACTGCTCACACATAGTGCACTGCTCGCACACGCACTTAGTGCGTGCACAAGAAAATCTATGGCGCGCAGAAAATAAAATTCACCACAAACGGCCAAAAGGGCCAAAAAAGCAGGAAGCGCAACTGTTCGACACACTGAAGAAGACTCTTGTGGACAGTAGAAGACAGTAGATAATTAATCATGTATTTAATGCATTTGGAAAACAATAATTGTACATTGAGCCTTGCATTTGTTGCTTTGTTACAAGTTGCAGGTCAAATCTTGCGTGAAATTTATAGTAATTCATTAATTCACACAAACACACCATATTTTCCTGGCCCCGCCCCTCGGTCAAATTTTAGAACCCAATGTGGCCCTCGAGTCAAAAAGTTAGGGGACCACTGATCATGGACATTAGGACTGGTGTGTCTGTCTATAGATGTGAAATGATGCTATTTTACTTATATGAAATTAAGAATAAAATGTGCCATTTCAAGAAGAAGCTCATTGTTTTCATTTGTTTATTATATACACTATAAATGTTATTTTAAACATGTACTTACAGTAATATGCTTTAAAAATTGTTTTACGGAATGTAAAAAATATTATAAATAACATTTCCATGGAGACTAGCAAGTTACATACTGCACCTTTTAAGTATAACCATCTGCACTTGATGTCATGTCAGCAGTTTTGACATGGTGAGGCATCCAGGAACAGGACGACACATTTCAGAACATGTCTATCAGACGCAGAAGAACCAGAGGCTTGACTTCTCCGGGAGCTCTGTTGTGTTGTGCTAATACGTCAGACACGTTGAGGATGAGAGCAGCTTTATGTTTCAGAGCAGAGCAGGTCCAGGCTCGTCTACTTTCTCACTGACACCCAGCACAGTACCCATGGGTGTGGAGTGATCAGGGGCTGGGTGAGGCCACAGGGTTTGGAAAGTTATGTTGCTATTTGAAGGAGACAAAAACAGTTGCTGAATCTATATAGTCAGGTTCATCTCATGCCTATGCCAGAAATCATGTTGAATCTGAAACATCAAAATGTATGTTATTTAACCATGAAAATAGCTGTTGTTTATTTTGTGGTCACTGTGTACTATTGCATTTTTATTGTTAGTGTTTTTTTCTTCCTATTGTGTGTGTCTGTTACTACACAGCCAATGGGACTTCCGGGATGATGGCTGCCGAGCTTGGTAGTGTCTGTCGGGCTGCGGTCTTTATTATGAGTTCCCCTAGGGAAAATTGATTTTTTTTCACTTGTGTGCAGACATGTAATGAGCCTGGATACTTATTTCTTGAATACAAAACCAAAGAAGTAAATGCGTTATTATTTCTCTTTTATAGTAGAAAAAGCTTCAGTTGTAGTCATCTGGACTCAGTTTGAAAAAATAGACGTTTCGACTCTCATCCAAGAGTCATTGTCAATAAAAGAATTTAGATCGAGAACTCCGATATTAATACTGTTCTGTGGTAAGTCCAGCCCATTGGGAGGAGCCTTCCTGAAGTAGAAAGAGTTGTTTGTTTCAACAGAAACTCCCCCTTGTATCTACCGAGCTAGCCTATTCAGAATCTTAATGGGCTATTAGAATCCTCTTTGTCTTTGTGAGACCCTGGCTCAACCACCCTGAGTACCTGATTAGCATCCGAATGTCCTTGTCCAGGTCCTCTACCTTTCCAGGGGTTCAGTAACCCATTATAAATAACAGGAAGATTAAACCTTAGCCCTCCATTTCTGTTTAAAGAAGATCTTTCTTCTTTAACAAAAATAGCTTCCTTGACTCCTCTTTCAAACCATCTTTTCTCCCTGCTTAAAACCTTCACCTCACCGTCTTCAAACGAGTGATTAGAGGCTTCAAGATGGAGATGCACGGCACTCTGAGGTCCTGAACTTGTATTTCTTCTGTGCTGATAAAGCCTCTTGTGTAGAGGCTGTTTTGTCTCACCTATGTACCGTTCTTTACAGCTTTCTTCACTGCATTGGATCGAATAAACTACATTGCTCTGTTTTTGAGTCGGCAACTTGTCCTTAGGGTGAACCAGTTTTTGTCTTAAAGTGTTTCCTGGTTTAAAATAAACAGGGACTTCGTGTTGTCTAAAAATTCTCTGCAGTTTTTCCGACAGGCCAGACACATAAGGGATAGAAACACCCTTCCTTCTCTGTTCAGTTTCCCTTTTGCCCTGCTTCTTGGTTCTCTTCACTCTGTTGAGGGCCCAAGCGGGGTAACCACAGGCTGAGAGGGCATTTCGGACATGTTTTTCCTCTTTCTTCTTGCCCTCTGAGCTGGTGGGCACACCTTGAGCTCTGTGTTGTAAGGTTCTGATCACACCCAGCTTGTGCTGTAGTGGGTGGTTGGAACCAAAGAGCAGATACTGGTCCGTGTGTGTAGGTTTCCTATATACCTCTATTTGGAGTTTCCCGTCCTCTCCTCTGATCGTGGAACAATCAAGAAAGGCCAAGCGATTCTCCTTAGCGTCTTCTCTTGTAAACCTGATATGTGGGTCCACAGCATTGATGTGATCAGAGAAGGTTTCCAGCTCTTGTTTCTTGATTGTTACAAAAGTATCATCGACATAGCGGAGCCACAGTTTTGGGGCTATGCCTGAGAATGAGGCCAGTGCCTTCTTCTCAAAGTGCTCCATGTACAGGTTGGCCACTATGGGAGAGACGGGCGAGCCCATGGCACAGCCATGAATCTGTCTGTAAAATTGTCCCCGGAATTGAAAGTAAGTGGTGTTCAGACAGATGTCCAACAGTTTACATATGTGTTCAGGTGTCAGTTTGGTCCTTTCCTGTAGGGTGGAGTCTTCCTGCAGTCTGATCCTCACTGCTGCTACTGCATCAGAGGTCGGGATGCAGGTGAACAGGGACACAACATCATATGAAACCATGAGGTCATCTGGGTCCAGTTGGAGATGTTTCACTTTATCCACAAAGTTGTGCGTGTTTTCCACATGATGTACCGAATTCCCCACAAGCGGAGCCAATATAGTTGTTAAATGCTTGGCCACATTGTAAGTGATGGAATCTGTGCTGCACACTATGGGTCTGAGTGGAACCTCCTTTTTGTGTATTTTTGGAAGGCCATAAATGCAAGGCATGGCTTCACCAGGATACAGTCTGTAATACAGAGGCCGGTCTATCGCTTCCTCTTTTTCCAGCCTTTGTAAACAGTCTATCACTTTCTTCTTGTAGCCACTGGTCGGATCTCTTTTCAAGCGCTCGTATGTGGTCGTGTCCTCGAGGAGGGTGTGGACTTTGGCTTCGTAATCAGCTGTGTTGAGAATCACAGTGCAACGTCCCTTGTCTGCTGGAGGATGTTGATGCTATGATCTTTTTCCAGTGCTGAAAGTGCTTTTCTCTCTTCAGATGTGATATTTGAAGGCGGTGGTTTGGCACTCTTCAGGGTCGCTGTGACACGTAACCTCAGGTCTGCAGCCTCCGATTCAGTCATTTTGTTGTTTCTAATTGCCGTTTCAGTGGCTGTGATGTAGTCCTCTGTAGGGATGTGTTTAGAGGTGACAGAAAAGTTGAGACCTTTAGAAAGCATTTCTCTTTTATGTTGACATTACCACGATACAATGCCATACAATGAGCACGTGTCGGCCTCAAGCAGTGACCAACATGAGCGGCGACGCACAACAACAGAACACACTTGTTTTAGTAAAACTCAACACAACGCTGCGTACCTATGTTCCCTGGTACCTCCTCAAATTATAGGCTAGGCTAGCGGTTCAGTTTCCACATCCCCAATTGTTGTGCATAAATATATATGGTTTTACAGCATAAAATATAGCAGCTTATAAACTTAGCCCAAATCCGGGTCTAAGGGAACATAGGTATTACCCTACATTTACTCCTCAGATACAAGATGGTGGTTATAACGAAGGAGAAAGAGTCTTTCAAAACATGCATCTGACAGTTTATTTCTCTGAGGACAATTCACGCGAGGAAAATGCACATGCTCACAACACGCCAAAACAAGTGTTTGCTTCTGTGGCTCTCTCTGCTCTGTGGCTGGGAAAACAAACCTGGCTCTTGGATTGTGGTGAGGAGATGAGACCCGCAACGAGATGAAACCTAACGTGTTACTGACTTGACAAAGTAACTAGTACTAGGCAAGGCAAGGCAAGTTTATGTGTAGAGCACATTTCATACACAAGGCAATTCAAAGTGCTTCACAGCAGGAAAAATGCATTAAAATCACAAACAAATTACAGAAACAGAAATACAATAAAATTAACTAAATTAAAAATTATCAATCCAACTGATTGTCTAAACTAATAAAATCACAAACAAGAGAGAAGAGTGCAAAGAAAAAATCCTTTCAGTCATATGCGCAGCTAAACAAAACTGTTTTTAGCTTAGATTTGAACGTTGTCAGAGTAGAAGCCTGTCTCACATCTTCAGGAAGACTGTTCCAGATTTTAGCTGCATAAAACTTAAATGCAGATTCCCCATGTTTAGTCCTGACTCTGGCACCAGCAGGAGGCCGGTCCATGGTTAGTCCTGACTCTGGCACCAGCAGGAGGCTGGTCCATGTTTAGTCCTGACTCTGGCACCAGCAGGAGGCCGGTCCATGTTTAGTCCTGACTCTGGCACCAGCAGGAGGCCGGTCCATGTTTAGTCCTGACTCTGGCACCAGCAGGAGGCCGGTCCATGTTTAGTCCTGACTCTGGGCACCAGCAGGAGGCCGGTCTCTGAGGTCCTTAGAGTCCGAGATGGTTCATATGGCACTAACAGATCTAAGATGTACTTTGGTGCTAGGCCATGGAGAGACTTGGACACAAGCAGAGCTGCTTTAAAGTCTCTTCTCTGAGAACAGGACTAATGTGATGGTACTTCCTGGTTCTAGTTAGGACCCGAGCAGCAGCGTTCTGGATGTACTGCAGCTGTTTTACAGATTACTTGGGGGCAGCTGTTTTACTAGATTACATGGGCGCACAAAACTGATGCGTTATGTTCCTTGTTACTCGAAAAATGATTTGAGTTACCCCCAACTCTGATGTTGTCACGGGTTGGTTTTAGTTTCCAGTAAAAATTATGGCTCATTCACAAAAACGTGTTCTTAGGTGTTTTTTATTACACCAAGTCCCCCAAAGTGGTAATGTATTTACAATGAATAGATGACGAAAATCAAATAAAGTATGTACAGGATCTAAACAAAATTACTGCAGCAGTCAAACAGGGTCCTACAGAGGACATGACATGCTCTCCTTAGTGCTCACTCCCCCACAATAAACAGAGCTCCCTTATAAACCCCCAAGCCCCTCCACTGGGCAAACCAATTAACAAATGATGGGGTGGAACACAAAAATGGCAAAAACAAACAAAAACCCACAAAATGATATTGCCCCTTTAACATACAATGAAATCACCCTCCATATGGCTTGGACAGTAATAACGAAGGAAACAATCATAAATGACAAAAACACACATTTCACTGAAATAGTTGGGTCCTCTGGGTCACGTGACCAGAACAAGCGCGCCAACTTGCACTTTAAACGGGTGAATCAGTAATACCTCTGGTTGGCAACGACAACAGCAGGTGAGTGCGGTGCGTAGGCGCAGAGTGCGCACCTTCAAATGCTGGGGAAAATGGGGAAATAGTGTCCGGGCAGTGGGGAAAACAGGTTGGGGAAGTGAAGGGCTATGATGGTAGTAAACCGGAAGCGCCACAGACGCAAAGAGCGCACCATGCGCAGTCTGGGCACGGCACTCTCAGGCCATGAGGGAGCCACACATGCCTTGACTGAACGAGTGGATGACCTCAAGAACCGTAACCACAGAGGAAATTAGCATATTGTTGGTATTCCAGAGGACACTGAGGGTAAAAATGTGGTCAAGTACTGTATATGGAAACCTGGATCCCTGAATATCTAAAGTGTGTTCCATTGTAGAAAAAGGTTCAGTTGTATCATCTGGACTCAGTTTTAGAAAAAACTAAACGTTTCGACTCTCATCCAAGAGTCATTGTCAATTTCCAAATTTAGACCGAGAACTCAGATATTTATTCTCTTCTGTGGTAAGCCCTGCCCACCGGGCAGGCCCTCCTGAAGAAAAAGAAAAAGTTGTTTGTTTCAACAGAAACTTACACCTTTTTGTTCTCTATCAAGCTAGCCTCCTGTTTTCTATCAGTCCTTTAATTAGTCTCCCTTTTGTGTCCCTGGCTCATTCTCTTTCTCTTCCCTTCTCTTCCAACAAAACTGGGAAAATAAAGCTTGACCGTGCACATCGTTCCCCTGGCTCCCTACTACTACTAACTAGTGTCCAATAACTTCAGTGATAAACAGCGTGGCATGGCTGTGTAGCCCATCTAATTTACTATACTAATATGTTATTGTGATGGTATAATACACTGTTCCATTATTATTACTTTTTGTATATGATTGTAAATTTGTCACAGAGCACTTGAATAAAGGGGCTGTACCTAAATGGGGTTTGAAGTGAAAAGTACTCATTGTATGTGTGGCCCGGTGCTCAGGGGGTGTTTTAGCAGTGGTGGGCCGTCAGGGCAAGCAAGGCTTTCTCTGCTAGCCTAAACATAATCAGAATATAATTTAAAAATATATATATTTTCCCACAAATATTTATTAAATGTTTCCCCAGAGTAAGAGTTATACTCTTCATTTCATGGCTTTCCTCTCGGTTGCACTCCTTCTGCCCCAGGTTCAGATTTGGAGGGCTGGTTTTTATGTTAGATCTTTTATCCAATCATATTCAGCCATCATGTGTTGCCAGGGATCTAAAATCTGCCGAGGCCTTCAGACCTCAACAGTGCTCGTGCTTAAAGTTAATGGAAATGAAAATGATGTGTCAACCAATCAGCTTTAGAGTTGGCTCTTGTACGTCTGCTGGTTGTTACACAGGAGCCATCTAGAAGGTGCATCACGTGCACGTCTTTTGATTGGATCACCAATATTGAGAAGCAGGTCCTATTCAAAACCACAGAAACTCAGAACGAGGAAACTGCATTTGACAGTCTCATTAATCCGTGTACTAATAAGCTATTTTTTTCAACCCATAACGGCAATATATCGATTTGGTCGAGGATATAATTATAATGCCTTTCTCAAGACGAACTTTTCAAGAAAAGTTAGACATTGTAAGGAGAGGTCGCCCTACGGCGACGCTGCAAAGCCTGTTACAGGCGGGTTTGTTCCCCACTTTCAAAGTTTGGACATCGGCGCGTTGAAAACGTGTTGAAAACACGTTGACAACGAGCGGAGAACGCCGTGGAGAACGCGCGGACACCGGCGTTCTCCGGCGTGGAGAAAGCACGGACACCGCCGTTTTCCGGCGTGAAGATCGCGCTGACATCGGCATGGGAAACGCACGGAGAACAACGCGGAGAACGAGCGGACAACGCGCACAGGGCGGAGCGGAGAACACACGGACATTGGCACGAAGAAGGTGAGGCAACGCCTGTTTAAACTGCGTTTCTGTCTAAATGTATAGTGTCTAGAGCCACGGCATCATAATAATGATAATATGATGGGAATAAGAGGTGGATTCATTCAGTTGGGACTGTGTATGACTTCACTGAAGGCCCAAGCCCCAGACCCACGGCCCGCCACTGTGTTTCAGCCTCGCGTTTTTTGTATTTTGTTTGTTCTGATATGTTCTGTTGTTGTGTTCTTAAGTTTGTGTGTCGTGTTCGATCAGAGAGCTGGCACAAGGGTGATTTCAACATGGTTATTACAATGGTATCTGAAAACAAATCTAAATAAAAGTAAGTCAAAACTCGATTAATCTTGACTGTATCTGTACGGTAGCACACGCGCTAGCGTCTATTATTTATGCCATTCCGTTTGCAATTTTGTATTTTTTCTTTTCACATGTATTAGAGCAGGGGTCGGGAACATGAAACATGAAAATAGACCCATCCTAAGTTTCCATTGCATTATACACCAGGAGGCACTTTGTGCTCAGATGTGGGACAGGCAGTTTGGCGAAGTGATGTCGCTGGTCATTCGTGTGATCAACTTTATTGTTGCCCGAGCCTTAAATGATCGCCAGTTTAAAACACTGCTGGACGAAGTTGGAAATAACTATCCTGGTCTGCTTTTGCACAGCAATGTGCGTTGGTTGTCAAGAGGGAAGGTGCTTAACCGTTTTGCGGCTTGCCTGAAAGAAATCCGGACCTTCCTTGAAATGAAAGGCATCCTGAGCTATCCGAAACTGAGTGGCTCCTCATGTTTTACTATCTCGTAGATTTGACTGAACATCTGAACCAGCTCAACGTGAAAATGCAACGCATTGGAAATACAGTGTTATGCGTTCAACAAGCTGTGTTTGCTTTTGAAAACAAGCTGGAGCTTTTCATCATGGATCTTGAAACAGGTCGTTTACTACATTTTGAAAAACTGAGCCAATTTAAAGATGAATGCACAGCAAGTGAGCCTACTCAAAACTTTCTCCACCAGCTAGCTGGCTGCACATCCAGTCTCCTACAGTCCTTCAAAGCACGCTTTGGAGAATTTCGTGAGCACACTCGTCTTTTTAAGTTCATCACCCTTCCAAACGAGTGTTCACTGAACACAGACGGCCTGAGTTACATTCCTGGTGTCTCCGTCAGAGATTTTGAAGCAGAAGTGGCTGACCTGAAAGCCTCAGATATGTGGGTGAATAAGTTCAAGTCACTGAATGAAGATTTGGAAAGAATCACACAACAGAAAGCGGAGTTGGCGAGCAAGCACATGTGGACAGAAATGAAATAACTTCAACTCGAAGACCATCTGATTCTCAAAACTTGGAACGCGCTTCCTGTCACATACCACACACTGCAGCGTGTGAGTATTGCTGTATTGACCATGTTTGGATCTACGTATGCATGTGAGCAGTCATTCTCACATCTTAAAAACATCAAGTCCAACCTACGATCACGTTTAACGGATGAAAGCCTCAACGCTTGCATGAAGCTTAACCTCACCAAGTACCAACCAGACTACAAAGACATCAGCAAATCCATGCAGCACCAGAAGTCGCATTAATGGTGAGTATTATAACAAGATTATTTAAGAATAAATTCAGAGGCTTATTATACTGACATTTAGTTAAATTCACATTTTCATTCAAAATATATGATATGGCTCTCATTGAAATAAATTTCCATTTTTTTTGCTTTCATGGCTCTCTTAGTCAAAAAGGTTCCCGACCCCTGTATTAGAGCTTTGAAGAGAGGAGCCTTGAGGATTCTGACGCGGATTATGATCCATCTTCTACGTCCCAAGCAAAGGAAAAGCCAAACGAGCAGAGAGGACAACTGCACCACAGCTTGGCCCTGCAGGGCTGTGATCCCGAGCTGTTGGGTGTGGTCTTTCTGACACTCATGGCATTTATGTATGCTTTATTCCTGCCCAAATGTAATCAGATCATAGTTTTATTTTTTTCTGCAGTTTGTATTTTTTAATGCATATACCTCAGGGGACATTTATTACTTGGGTGGAAATAATTTATACAGCTACAGCCGCTTCTCTAGACTTGACCATAGAGAGGACCAGAGACAGCAGCTGCAGCCGCTTCTCTAGACTTGACCATAGAGAGGACCAGAGACAGCAGCTGCAGCCGCTTCTCTAGACTTGACCATAGAGAGGACCAGAGACAGCAGCTGCAGCCGCTTCTCTAGACTTGACCATAGAGAGGACCAGAGACAGCAGCTACAGCCGCTTCTCTAGACTTGACCATAGAGAGGACCAGAGACAGTAGCTACAGCCGCTTCTCTAGACTTGACCATAGAGAGGACCAGAGACAGCAGCTGCAGCCGCTTCTCTAGACTTGACCATAGAGAGGACCAGAGACAGCAGCTGCAGCCGCTTCTCTAGACTTGACCATAGAGAGGACCAGAGACAGCAGCTACAGCCGCTTCTCTAGACTTGACCATAGAGAGGACCAGAGACAGCAGCTGCAGCCGCTTTTCTAGACTTGACCATAGAGAGGACCAGAGACAGCAGCTGCAGCCGCTTCTCTAGACTTGACCATAGAGAGGACCAGAGACAGCAGCTACAGCCGCTTCTCTAGACTTGACCATAGAGAGGACCAGAGACAGCAGCTGCAGCCGCTTCTCTAGACTTGACCATAGAGAGGACCAGAGACAGCAGCTACAGCCGCTTCTCTAGACTTGACCATAGAGAGGACCAGAGACAGCAGCTACAGCCGCTTCTCTAGACTTGACCATAGAGAGGACCAGAGACAGCAGCTACAGCCGCTTCTCTAGACTTGACCATAGAGAGGACCAGAGACAGCAGCTACAGCCGCTTCTCTAGACTTGACCATAGAGAGGACCAGAGACAGCAGCTACAGCCGCTTCTCTAGACTTGACCATAGAGAGGACCAGAGACAGTAGCTACAGCCGCTTCTCTAGACTTGACCATAGAGAGGACCAGAGACAGCAGCTACAGCCGCTTCTCTAGACTTGACCATAGAGAGGACCAGAGACAGCAGCTACAGCCGCTTCTCTAGACTTGACCATAGAGAGGACCAGAGACAGCAGCTACAGCCGCTTCTCTAGACTTGACCATAGAGAGGACCAGAGACAGCAGCTATGCCACTCTGAGGCATGGGGTCTGTTTTGGGCGTTAAAGCAAGCCTACAGCGGTGCGGTCACGCTAAAATTTTTTGATGTAAGCAGCCAAAATAACCTGTATTTGTGCTGACTGTAGCTCTTGGTCCACTCGTGCTGCTGCAGAGCTCTGGACTGTCACTTGTAATGCCAAAAAATAAACACAAAATAGACAGGCCTCTGAGATCGCCCAGAAGATCGCCAATCGACGGAATGGGCACCCCTGGTTTAGATGTCGATGGACTCTTTTCCTTGTCCGTCTTTCTTTGCTTAGTCATATCTGAAAGGTCTTTGGAAGAAAAGCAGCAGAAAGAGACTTGCCTAGTCCTAACGTCCTCCTAGAAGTCCTCTGTCCTCATTTTCAAATGATTTATAATATTTGTTTGTTTTTTAATTGTGATTTGAATGCATCTTTTCATGTTTTGTAATGCACTTTGAATTACTCTATGTAGCCTATACATTGTGCTCCTCAGATAAACTTGCCTTGCCATGATTTTGCCATGGTTGGGTCACATTTTCCTTCAGTCCTGGCTTTGACATGGGTCAGTGTTTACCTGATTCAGTGCGGGCATAGTCCCCTTCACTCCCAGTTCAGATCTGACTTTAGTTTTGGGAGCTTAAACTCCGCTTTTAGCCTATTTATAGCCTCTCTGAGCACGGGGTCCGCGCCTGCGCCGCGCACGGCCGTGGACTGCTCTTCTCATTGTCTCTCGGTCGCGGCGCATCCACGCAGCCTTTTACGCGGCAGCTCCTGTTCATCCCGCGGGGCTTTCCATTCTGTCGCTCCACAGCACGTCGCGTTCAACTTCCTATTCGGATTCAGCACGCAAATAAAGCCCGGAATAGTGTTTTATATGACTTAGATCGAGTGACAGATGAGTGACGCGTCGGATCGAATTGAGACGCGCAGTTGGGCTCACGCGCCCGCGGACGAGGACAAGGACAAGTCGGTGGATGTTATGGAGGCTTTTGCGTTACGAGCGGACCGGCTCAAGTGACACGACGCGGGGCTGACTGAAAACACGATCCGCGGTGCTCCGTCTCGTCTGATCCCCGCAGGAGTGGAGCCCATGCAGCCGCTCAGGTTCGGTCCATGTCGAGCTCAGGTTTTGTGCCAAACTGTCCCGCTCCGGGGCCAGTTTCCATATGCCTCTTATGCCTCATATTATGCCTCTTATTATGCCTCATATTATGCCTCTTATTATGCCTCTTATGCCTCATATTATGCCTCTTATGCCTCATATTATGCCTCTTATTATGCCTCTTATGCCTCATATTATGCCTCATTTATGCCTCATATTATGCCTCATATTATGCCTCATATTATGCCTCTTATTATGCCTCATATTATGCCTCTTATGCCTCATATTATGCCTCATTTATGCCTCATATTATGCCTCATATTATGCCTCATATTATGCCTCTTATTATGCCTCATATTATGCCTCATATTATGCCTCTTATGCCTCATATTATGCCTCATTTATCCCTCATATTATGCCTCATATTATGCCTCATTTTATGCCTCATATTATGCCTCATATTATGCCTCATTTTATGCCTCATATTATGCCTCTTGTTATGCCTCATATTATGCCTCATTTTATGCCTCATATTATGCCTCTTGTTATGCCTCATATTATGCCTCATATTATGCCTCATATGCCTCATATTATGCC
Source organism: Eucyclogobius newberryi (assembly GCF_026437365.1). NCBI lineage: Eukaryota > Metazoa > Chordata > Actinopteri > Gobiiformes > Gobiidae > Eucyclogobius > Eucyclogobius newberryi. The sequence goes on along the minus strand of NW_027316389.1, from coordinate 38,181,847 downwards.
TCTTATTATGCCTCTTATTATGCCTCAGCAAATGTGTCTCGCGTTTACGCTCGGGATTCATTGTCAATAAACTTACAACTCAGCCGAGATGACCTTTATAGACCTTTATAGCTAAAAGAAAGATGTTCCGTGAAGCTGAAGCATCTCCACAGCTCATCAAAGCAATAAGCGCATGTTTATGGCACTTTTTTAAGCCTTAAAGGAGAAATATCATGCTCTTTTAGCTGTCTCCCTTATCATCATTAAACCACTAAATACATCTCTTTATCTTTCCTGTAAATGTGTCTGAACCGGTGTAATATAAAGCGGCCCGTCACCTTAAAAATGAAGAATGGACATTGAGGGTGAATATGGGTCAAGTGGCAATTAAAAGAACGATTGTTCTTTTAAATTGTGCTTTTTTGTAATTTGTTTTGAATTACATTTCTTGAAAGTATACAGATTTATGATAGCTCTAATTGTCTACTTTACATGAGTGAAAGACAAATTAGCAGACATTTTACTCCGAGACATTGGTATTCCTTCTCAAACACAAGTCGGTCTTAAGTCAGATTTTAGGAGGTACTATTGGTAGCTGAAGTGTGAATGTCTTTGTAATAGACACAAGGGGGGGTCACTGAGCGCTTTTGCATCAAATGCAGAACAATAGAGGATTATTCATTATGCAAGAACTTATAGTGAAGGATGAGGAAGAGTGAACCTCAATATAACTTTAAAAGCTCTTAAAAGTCCATGTTACTTCATACGTATGTGCCCTTTACACAAATGCCTTCTGTGGAAACAAACTGCACAGTTTACACCACAAGAGGAAGAAAGACAATCTGCCCACTTTGAGGGATTTTGGCTGTTGGCGTTTGGAAGACGTGTGTGTGTTTGTAGTGTGTGTGTTTGTAGTGTGTGTGTGTGTGTGTGTGTGTGTGTGCTTGTAGTGTGTGTGTGTGTGTGTGTGTTTGTAGTGTGTGTGTGTGTGTGTGTGCGTGTGTGCTTGTAGTGTGTGCGTGTGTTTGTAGTGTGTGTGTGTGCGTGTGTGCTTGTAGTGTGTGTGTGTGTGTGTGTTTGTAGTGTGTGTGTGTGTGTGTGTGTGCGTGCGTGTGTGCAGTGTGAGCGTGTGTGCGCGTGTGCAGTGCGTGTGTGTGCATGTGTGCAGTGTGAGCGTGTGTGTGCGCGTGTTCATTGTGTGTGTGCAGTGTGTGCGTGTGTGTGTGTAGTGTGTGTGTGTGCGTGTGTGCTTGTAGTGTGTGCGTGCAGTGTGTGTGTGTATGTGCATGTGGTCATTGTGTTTGTGCATGTGTGTGCGCGTGTTCATTGTGTGTGTGTGAGCGCGCGTGTGTGTGTGAGTGTGTATGCGTTTGTGCAGTGTGTGTGAGTGTGTGTGCGTGTGCATGTGTGTGAGTGTGTATGCGTTTGTGCAGTGCGTGTGTGTGTGTGTGTGTGTGTGCGTGCGTGTGTGACTCGGGTGTCGTTTGGAACAGGTCAGACAGGTGGAGACGCTGTCATAAGTGACAGTGACAGCTGGGAAATACACATAGATTTATGTCTCTGTATGATTTATATCTTCTGAATGTGTGTGTGTGTGTGTGTTTGTGTGTGTGTGTGTGTGCGCGTGCATGCATGCATGCATGTATGCGTGTGTGTGTGTGTGTGTGTGCGCGCGAGTGTGTGTGTGTGTGTGTGCGTGCTTGCACGCATGCATGTGTTTGTGTGTGCGCGCGCACGCGTGTGTGTGGGCGCGCACGCGTGTGTGTGCGTGTGTGTGTGGGTGTGTGTGCGTGTGTGCATGCGTGTGTGAGTGTGTGTGTGCGAGTGTGTGTGTATGTGTGTGTGTGTGTGTGCGAGTGTGTGTGTGTGTGTGTGGGTGTGTGTGGGTGTGCGAGTGTGTGTGTGTGTGTGCGTGTGTGTGCGTGTGTGTGTGTGCGTGCATGTGTGTGTGTGCGAGTGTGTGTGTGTGTGTGTGTGCGAGTGTGTGTGTGTGTGTGTGTGTGTGTGTGTGTGCGAGTGTGTGTGTGTGTGTGTGAGTGTGTGTGTGTGTGTGTGTGTGTGCGAGTGTGTGTGTGTGTGTGCGAGTGTGTGTGTGAGTGTGTGTGTGTGTGTGTGTGTGCGAGTGTGTGTGTGAGTGTGTGTGTGTGTGTGTGCGAGTGTGTGTGTGTGTGCGAGTGTGTGTGTGTGTTTGTGTGTGCGAGTGTGTTTGTGTGTGTGTGTGTGTGTGTGTGCATGCAGAGGTGAATTCAGTTTTTAACACGAAAGAACACAGACCACGTCAGAGAGAGAAGAAAGGAAATAAAGAAAAAAAACCAGACGGTATCCAAAGAAGCTATGGCACATTTATCTATTAACAAATTCCCCTTCTAGAGTCTAAAGTCCAATTTGTCCATTTTCAAATCAAGTTTAATTGTAATATTTTCCATTCTTCCTGATGTCTATTACTTTGTCAGTACATGTTAGAATTTGTGTCATTGTTTTTTGTTTTGTTTTTTATTTCTTTCAAGACTTTGGATGCACACACAGTCTTGAGCCCAGTTTAGTCCTGATGGGGTCAAGTGGCCCAGCTCTAGTCCTTGTTTAGTCCTGGTTTAGTTCATTATTCAGACAATAGTTTCCAGATTTAGTCCTGATTTGATCTGGTTTATTGGCTCAGGCCAGATTCACTTAGTTCAGAATGTGATAAGTACATTTTTCAGACTTTTTCTTACTTTGGATGTGGTTTATGCAGGTGCAGAGTTTATTGATTGAATCTCAATCAAAGGAAAACTGATGATGATGATTATGAGAAAGCACATTGTTTACTTGAATCTAAATCTTTATTGACTTCACTCTAAAAGACTCAGATGTGCAGTGTTGTGCCTGAACGCGTTCATTGAACGAACGTGAACTGAACATACTGTATTACTGCCGACGAACGATACTGTGAACGCGTTAATTCGGGTGTCTCTGAACGGCACGTTCATTCTTTTTAATTTTGTTCAATAAGGTGTCAGATTTTTTAGACTTCCAGGCGAAAAACACACCGTTAAAGGTGGTATGGACGATTTTTTTCAGCAAATTTTTTATCATATTTCCTCGTGGCGTGGATAAATCATTTGTCCTGCCACGTATCAATCATAAAACGCACCTACCGCTCACCTGCAGCCGCGTCAGGCTCGTCCCCACGTTTCCGCGTGCCTAAGCGCATGGATCTATCATAATATAGTTCCCTCAGTGTACGGGGCAAAATGAAGACGGAGAAAGACAGTTCGAGCTGACTCAGAAGTGGACAGAAATCTACGGGAGACGAGCGATGCGATGCGATCTGTTGCGCTAATAAACAAACACACGAGTGTGTTGTATCAGTCCACACAGGGGAGTGCGCATGTGCACTTCCACCTGCGTTCTGTTGTGGAAAAAATATAATCTGGCCCTTTACTTTTTAACTTTCAATTCTATTTCTAATCAGATTTAGTTCTAACAGCCTGACAACCCCTTTTGGCCTGGAAATTTACATGTCCGGACTCCCTGGAGTGGCTAGGAAGTCCCACGTTATGTTTCACACTAGGCAAGACATGTGAATTGAATTAATGCAAATGTTATGTACTGTCTCCTTCCTGAAACCACTGTTTCTTTGATGTCCCATTTGCTCCTTGGTTCCTTTGTACCTGAGAGACCAGTGACCGGGAACTTCTGTGTGTGTGTGGTCATGTGACCATCGGTGATTTAAGGAAGGGGACAGAGGTGGGACGGGAGGATTTGGGAGACAGACATTTTGGGAAGCAGGCAAGAGACAGACGCGTGGACTCGGCCTTCTATGAGAATGGCCGAGTCCACTCGAGTTTCTTTCTGATTCAGCCACAAGATTAAACAGTTTACTTTTGAAACGAGACAACTTGCTTCTTTGTCTTATCTAGAGATTTTTGCCACCACAGTTCTCAAATCGCCGAAAAATCGTCCATACCGCCTTTAAGTTGCCCAAAAAGAGCCTATGTCTGGTTTAAGTGTGAGAGCTCCGAAGTTGTAGAGGCCGATAGCGATATTGCAGACAGATAGAAATGTAAAGTGTCGCACAGCGCTGCTCGTATGCATCAAAACAAAAAGCAGCATGGACGCGACAGCAATAGAGCAGCAGGAGTCGCCCTACTACCAGTTACAAGGAGTCGCCCTACGACCAGTTACGAGGAGTCGCCCTACAACCAGTTACGAGGAGTCGCCCTACAACCAGTTACGAGGAGTCGCCCTACGGCCAGTTACGAGGAGTCGCCCTACGGCCAGTTACAAGGAGTCGCCCTACGAACAGTTACGAGGAGTCGCCCTACGACCAGTTACAAGGAGTCGCCCTACGACCAGTTACGAGGAGTCGCCCTACGACCAGTTACAAGGAGTCGCCCTACAACCAGTTACGAGGAGTCGCCCTACGGCCAGTTACAAGGAGTCGCCCTACGAACAGTTACGAGGAGTCGCCCTACGACCAGTTACGAGGAGTCGCCCTACGACCAGTTACAAGGAGTCGCCCTACGACCAGTTACAAGGAGTCGCCAAACGACCAGTTACAAGGAGTCGCCCTACGACCAGTTACAAGGAGTCGCCCTACGGCCAGTTACAAGGAGTCGCCCTACGAAAAGTTACGTGGAGTCGCCCTACGACCAGTTACAAGGAGTCGACCTACGACCAGTTACGTGAGTTTTATGATAAGGTCGGTGAGGATGGAACAATCTAACATTTCTGTGCAAACTTTGCCCATCAAGTTTTCCCTCATGTTTTTGTGAATATACTGTGGGATTGAAAGCTGCTACTGCTACTAGTACTAGTACTACTAGTACTAGTACTAGTAGCAGTAGCAGCTTTCAATCCCACACTACGACGTGAATGGACAGCAACACATGGGGGAAGTCTGTCCCTTCAATGTGAAAGTAAATCAGAACCATATTTAAGATTTGACTAGACAAAATTTTAAAGAGTTGAAATATTGTTTTGTTTTTATAATGGTTTAAAATAGGAGTGCTTTTTTTATTTATTGCACTTTAGTTTGTCTTAATAATACTTGGTAAGGCCTGTTGTGCGCAGACACACATGCTTTAGAGTTGTTGTTGTTGTTGTTTTAATTAGGCCCAAGCCAAAGGACAAGGATATGCTATTGAGTGGTATAAAAAATTAGAACTCAGTGAGTTATAATTTTGAGTGAAGATTCCGTGAAATTTTTTTGAAAGATGTAGCGCCACCTCAAAAATCGATTAAAGGAATAATAGAGGATTTTGGCGAGCAATCTGAGTCTCATTTCCTCGTGGCGTGGACAGCCAAGTAGTTCTCCCACATGTCAATCATTCCCTGCGTGCTACTGCACACCTGCAGCCTCGTTCCCAGGATAGCGGTATGTTTCCCTGGCTGCACATGCGTAGTTGATATGCCGGTGTGTGTTTAGCGTGTTCCTCCAGTGTTCAGTACAAAATGATGACAGAGAAAGACTGAGTTCGAGGTCACAAGAGACGGAAATCTGCAAAGACAAAAGATGCGATGTGATCTGTCGCACTAATAAATAAAAGCAGGTGTAACAGTGGGGCTGTTGCATGCTCATGCACAAGGTTTGATGGGCGGCGGCTTGTTGGAATGATCAGGAGGGTGGGGGTGGAGTGTACGCATGCGCATATTTAAAAAAGGGACTAATTGCCTGTTCAGACCGGTGCGGCAAAAGCGTCCAGTTTACATTCAAAGTCTATGTAAACGCGCGTCGAGCACCTCCTGCGTTTTTGCGGCGCAGCTTCCGCTTATTTGTGGCGTGATTCGCCGAGGAGCGCGGCGGGCGCACTTTTGCGTTTTCCGCTCGAGACGCTTTGACGGGCGTATAAGCTTCAATGCATCAAAACGGTTCGCCGCAAATAAGTTCAGAATTTTGAGCTTTTCTGCGGCGCGGCGGTGCAGCAGCCAATCAGAGATGACGCTCCAGTGATGTACGTACACATTTCACCCGAGAAGAACCGGCACCACAACAATGGCAGACTATATATATATATATATATATATATATATATATATAGATATAGATATATATAGATATAGATATATATAGTTATTTACTGTTCTATTTTTCCACAAAATAAATTATTTTATATTATAAAATGTGTGTCCTGTTTACATGCATCTTTTTCATATATATAATACTGGGTAGTCTGTGGGAAATTCAGTGGCTATTTAAAGATGTACTTCATAATAATTTAATTTACCACAATTTAAGATCATAAACAAAAACAAACAAGGACAAGATGAGATAATCCTTTATTAGTCCACACAGTGGGGAAATTTCAGTGTTACAACGCACAAGTAGGTGCAGAAGTAAAGAGAACAGAGAACTTAAGAGCTTAGAAGCTTCTCACTGTTTTATTCATTTAACTTTATCTCATTCTGTCTAAACAACATGACATTTGGGCTCAATCTTGAGTGAGTATGTGGTCTTTGCTATAAATATGAAAATCCCTTTATCAAAAACACTTCTGTGTTGTGGACGTCCAGTCCTCTGTGTTGTGGACGTCCAGTCCTCTGTTGTGGACGTCCAGTCCTCTGTTGTGGACGTCCAGTCCTCTGTGTTGTGGACGTCCAGTCCTCTGTGTTGTGGACGTCCAGTCCTCTGTTGTGGACGTCCAGTCCTCTGTGTTGTGGACGTCCAGTCCTCTGTGTTGTGGACGTCCAGTCCTCTGTGTTGTGGACGTCCAGTCCTCTGTGTTGTGGACGTCCAGTCCTCTGTGTTGTGGACGTCCAGTCCTCTGTTGTGGAAATATGTCGGTGTAATCCCTCATTCGTCCAGGCGTGTTCCATAGTAGAAAAAGCTTCAGTTGTAGTCATCTGGACTCAGTTTGAAAAATAGACGTTTCGACTCTCATCCAAGAGTCATTGTCAATAACAGAATTTAGGTCGAGAACTCCGATATTAATACTGTTCTGTGGTAAGACCCGCCCATTGGGAGGAGCCTTCCTGAAGTAGAAAGAGTTGTTTGTTTCAACAGAAACTCCCCCCTTGTATCTACCGAGCTAGCCTATTCAGAATCTTAATGGGCTATTAGAGTCCTCTTGGTCTTTGAGTACCTGATTAGCATCTGAATGTCCTGGTCCTTTACCTTTCCAGGGGTTCAGTAACCCATTATAAATAACAGGAAGATTAAACCTAAGCCCTCCATTTCTGTTTAAAGAAGGTCTTTCTTTTTTAACAAAAATAGCTTCCTTGACTCCTCTTTCAAACCATCTTTTCTCCCTGCTTAAAACCTTCACCTCCCCGTCTTCAAACGAGTGATTAGAGGCTTCAAGATGGAGATGCACGGCACTCTGTGGTCCTGAACTAGTATTTCTTCTGTGCTGATAAAGCCTCTTGTGTAGAGGCTGTTTCGTCTCACCTATGTAACGTTCTTTACAGCTTTCTTCACTGCATTGGATCGAATAAACTACATTGCTCTGTTTTTGAGTCGGCAACTTGTCCTTAGGGTGAACCAGTTTTTGTCTTAAAGTGTTTCCTGGTTTAAAATAAACAGGGACTTCGTGTTGTCTAAAAATTCTCTGCAGTTTTTCCGACAGGCCAGACACATAAGGGATAGAAACACCCTTCCCTCTCTGTTCAGTTTCCCTTTTGTCCTGCTTCTTGGTTCTCTTCACTCTGTTGAGAGCCCAAGCGGGGTAACCACAGGCTGAGAGGGCATTTCGGACATGTTTTTCCTCTTTCTTCTTGCCCTCTGAGCTGGTGGGCACACCTTGAGCTCTGTGTTGTAAGGTTCTGATCACACCCAGCTTGTGCTGTAGTGGGTGGTTGGAACCAAAGAGCAGATACTGGTCCGTGTGTGTAGGTTTCCTATATACTTCTATTTGGAGTTTCCCGTCCTCTCCTCTGATCGTGGAACAATCAAGAAAGGCCAAGTGATTCTCCTTAGCGTCTTCTCTTGTAAACCTAATATGTGGGTCCACAGCATTGATGTGATCAGAGAAGGTTTCCAGCTCTTGTTTCTTGATTGTTACAAAAGTATCATCGACATAGCGGAGCCACAGTTTTGGGGCTATGCCTGAGAATGAGGACAGTGCCTTCTTCTCAAAGTGCTCCATGTACAGGTTGGCCACTATGGGAGAGACAGGCGAGCCCATGGCACAGCCATGAAGATTAAGATTCTGAATAGGCTAGCTCGGTAGATACAAGGGGGGAGTTTCTGTTGAAACAAACAACTCTTTCTACTTCAGGAAGGCTCCTCCCAATGGGCGGGTCTTACCACAGAACAGTATTAATATCGGAGTTCTCGACCTAAATTCTGTTATTGACAATGACTCTTGGATGAGAGTCGAAACGTCTACTTTTTCAAACTGAGTCCAGATGACTACAACTGAAGCTTTTTCTACTCTGTTGTGGACCTGAAGCTGCTGGTGATTGTCCTGTAGAAATCCACAGTGGCAAGAGATCTGAATAATAAAACAAACAAATAACTATATAGCCTAAATTTAGTTTACTTGTACTTTCATTAAATATACCACAATTGAATTTTAAATGGTGCACTATAACAACATATTAACGCTATGAAAACTATGTTTAATTTTTACTATCTATGTACTTTTCATTGGTTTTATACACAACCATAAGCACATACACAGCAGATACACAACACATACACAGCAGATACACAGCACATACACAGCAGATACACAACACATACACAACACATACGCAGCACATACACAGCACATACACAGCAGATACACAACACATACACAACACATACACAGCACATACACAGCACATACACATCAGATACACAGCACATACACAGCACATACACAACACATACACAGCACATACACAGCAGATACACAGCAGATACACAACACATACACAACACATACACAGCAGATGCACATACACAGCAGATACACAACACATACACAGCACATACACAGCAGATACACAACACATACACAACACATACACAGCAGATACACAGCACATACACAGCAGATACACAACACATACACAGCAGATACACCGCAGATACACAACACATACACAGCAGATACACAACACATACACAGCACATACACAGCAGATACACAACACATACACAGCACATACACAGCACATACACAGCAGATACACAACACATACACAGCACATACACAGCACATACACAGCAGATACACAGCAGATACACAGCAGATACACAGCACATACACAGCACATACACAACACATACACAGCAGATACACTTTATTATTGCGCTCAGACATGAATATTTCTGTACTGACCTGATGGACAGATTGACAGGCGTCTGTAGTTGTTGTCCTGGTACATGTCCGCGCACCAAAGCGGGAAAACAAGTCATCAAACAGGACCCGGGACAAACGAAACTACAGCTGAGAGCGATGTTTATCCAGTCTTGAAGCAAATGATGTTATTGACTCAACTCGGATCACTGGTGGATCCAGACACGCCGCCGAGCGTCTCCGTTTTTGGGCTTTGAAGAGCAAATACGCAAAAGGCACTTTCTCAACTTTGATCCGCCATTAGAGAAGCCAGACTGACCACACCTCCACTGCGCATGCGCACGCGGCGAACGCGCGTCTGCTTACTATATTTCGTCTCTGCTCCGCTGCGTCGAGAACGCGGCTTATTTTCATTTTTCTTCATGCGTACTTGCGTCCAACTTCGCCATAACGCACGAATAGGCGTTTGCGGTTTGAACGGGCCATAACAGTCTTTTGACTTCTCAAATCGGCAAAAAATCCTCTATTATACCTTCAACATGGGGCCAATGGGAGCCCGATGCCAAAAAAAGTCGCCGTAAAAATATGATGCTCAAAATAGTTCATGTGAGGACATGTAAAAAAAGATATTATGACCCCGCCCTAAATCATACAGGAAGTCGGCCATGTTGGATCAAACACCACGCTCACTAAAGTGCACCTACATTTGGCATCTCCTCATACAGTTTTATTGAAAACACTTAAAATTTGTCAACAAGACAAAAAAATCATGAGCAATAAAATGTTTTCAGTTTGAAGCTGATACGCCTTAAGGGGCCTTCACACCGCGGCGGCCACACCGTCCGTTTACATTCAAAGTCTATGTAAACGTGCGTCGAGCACGTAGTGCGTTTCCCGCGGCGCGATTTCTTCGTTTTTGCGGCGATTGGTGCGTTTTCATACGCTCCCGCCGCTTTGAACGCGCGTATGAGGCGCCCGAAGCGTCCAAAGCAGCCGGCGCGACATTTTCAAATTTGTTCAGCTCTCTGCTGCAGATGCGCCGCAGCAGCCACTCAGAGATGACGTGCTACGCACGACCCGGAAAAAGACCCAAAACAAATCCTGCAAGATAAAAAAAAAATCCTTAAAACGCAGCTCTTGGAGCAAATAATGATATTGATTAAACTCTGCACAGCTCTGAAGTAGAAACATTTCCCAGAAAATCACGTTTCTTTAAAAAAAAAATTGGGAAAATTTTACTGTAACATTTGTAAAGATTTCCAAGCCGAACACAACGATATTCAAATGTGGTGTTTAGCTAATAAAGTGGCTCTCTAGCACCCTCTCCAAATTTGATTAAAAATAATTCATAAAAGACCATTTATTTGTCGTAGACAATTGAAAATGTTTATAACGGGTCAATTTGTGACCAGGAACAATGCGACAAAATCACTTGACTCTAGCTTGAGCTTTGATAGCGGAAAATAATTTAATTTTTTACCCCCTGAACGTTAACTCCTTTTTTTTCGACCCCACGCTAAACCCCACAGGGAGTCAGCCATTGTGAGCGGAACCCAATTTTTTCAACATTTTACACTTCATACAGATTTTTTTCCACCTAGGATTTTCAGTCAAAAGGCTTAAATATTTGTCAAAATGAATTACATCCATGTGCGAGTTAATTCTTGTGATTTTTGATATGTGGGTGTGGCAAGCTCGTTAACAAAAATTGATATTTATAAGTTAAAACTTGCGTATCTCTGGAATGAGATATCCTGTTTCACGGCACAAATATAAGTTTTGTGCAAAATGATGAGCTGAACACTGATATTCAATATATATAGCTATATTTTACAAAGGCTCTACAGCGACCCCTTGAACATTTACTTTGACGTATCAAATTTGGCACAGACATCATTCTTGCCATTTAAACAAAAAAAGCCAATGACCTCTATCTGCAAACATGTTACCGTGGAAACCGAACACTTATTGCCATTGACGTAATGGATGAAAAAAAGGGCTGTGAATGTGGTCCTTCACTAGCAAGGGCCACAACTCCAGCTTTGATGCAAAGTGTTTATTGGCATAAAGAATACATGAACAACACAAATGTACAGAAATGGATGCTGTTTTGGGGCTTCATGTGATGAGGGCTGCAGGCTCCCGGGTCTCGAGACCCCTGTCCAGGAGATAAATTAGAATAATAATTAGAAGAGGGTCAGAGGAAGGGGCACAAAGTCACGAACGCTGCTGTGCGTGACCTGGATGCTTAAATAGTGTAGCCGCAGGAAAGGGTGTGAAAGGGGTGTGGTCCTGCTCCCAAACTTAAGATGACAAACTTATCTTCATTTTTTACCATTCTAAACAAAAAAGCCAATGATAGCATACCTCTAGCTGCAAGCATGTTACCGTGGCAACCTGACAAACACTGCCATAGACTTACATGCGTTTTGGTCTACAGGCATTTTGAATGGGATAAAAACATTCACTTTGTCATAAACAGTTGAAATTTGGCACACTTATTCCCCACGTCACTTTTGAACATAAACCGTGCAGTCGTGAAAATGTTGAATTAAGTAGTATTAAGTTGGTACTGTTTATGAGGGAGGGGTGATGTAGGCGGGGGGTGATCTTTGCGGTGGCTAGTATCCCGCGGCCACAAGGGGGGGCGAGGGCCTTTAATCTTTATTATTATTATTATAAACAAGTGTTATTATGTTTAAAACCTAAACACTTCTATTATACTGTTGTTTTTAATCAACTGACTGATACAAATTAAACAGACACAAAATTAAATTATTTAAGTTAAGCTCCTGGATGTTGTAGCACAGAGTCACAGACTGTGACAGCGGTCTAAAGTGGCCTAAACACCACAGAGTGTGCCAGCTCATCTGGAGCCGTTTTTTATAACTTTGTGCTCCTTTGCTGAGATCATGTAAAATATGTTGCGTGCACTTTGATCGCGCTGCATGAAAATTAACATTTTTTTCAGTGATCTAGGCCAAAAAAATTAAAAATAATTAATCCTCGCACAGATTTTGCAGACAGTTTTCTTTTCTCAGAAGTGAGCACTTTGCATTGAAGTGGCCTTATTGGTATGCAGATATTGAATAAAATACTTTTATACATCTATATTAGTCCAACCACAGGAAAAGAGCCATTAGCAGACAATTTTTGAGTAATTACCGCTCTGTTGCGGCCCCCAGCACCGTGGTCCGCGCCATAGACGGTGCGTCCACGCCTGGTCCATGCTGTTGCCCTGCGCGCGTGTTCGATGAGCTGTTGATCCACTCGTCCCAAACAGTTTTCCAAAGCACCATTGCTTGTAAGTGCCCAGCCGTACTTTGGAGTCTCGTTGACCAAATGGATCACTTGCTCTGGCTTTGCAGCGTCGGCGTCGAGCGACTTCTCCTTACAATGTCTAACTTCTTGAAAGGTTCGTCTTGAGAAAGGCGTTATAATTATATCCTCGACCAAATCGATATCTTCTCCTTCCGCTATTGTGGGTTGAATTAATTTGTCTGTCAAATTCAGTTTCCTCATTCTGAGGTTCTGCATAGACAGCATGAGCGTTGTTGTTGAAGTCAGGGCGCACTGTGCTGTCACAACAAAATCATCTGATACCTTACCATGATGTTCGTTGAAAACGCTGAAAAATGTCTTACAGACTTTTACGTTCACTATTTTTCTTATTGACACTACGTGATGTGAGCACTTTTCAACAGTCACGCCAAATAACTTCACCACTGAAACACCGGGCGTGCATATCGCCCCCGCCATGGCTGCCAGTCTGCACGCTGCCCAAATAGAGCATCTGTGAAGATTTTTCGCGCTAACATAGATGCACCTATATGTGAAACGAAACCTATCAAAAGTGCAGCGATTTTCATATCTTACGATCCCCACAGATGATTTTTTCCTGCAGCTTTTAAATTCCCTCTCACAATTTGACATTCTCGTAATGTACGGCCAGTAAATATACAATAAAATGTTTAAGGTCGGGTTTTCTTTATTTTAAAATTCAGGTCGGTCGGGTTAACGTAAACACACCCTTTTTGGGGGGGGGGGGGCCCTAGTATATAATATAAGTCTGTCAATGCAAAATAAAAACTGGCGAGAAGATTGAATCCCGTAGCAAGCCTCTGTGGACCGTAGCATCCTAGTGTTAAAATTATGCTGAAATTAAGATTATTATTTGATTTACCTGGCTCAATCCACAGGGTCCACAGGGTCTGGTGTTCCTGTGTCCAACTGTGCCCTTTAGCTATGGGCCAGTCCAGGTGTTAAAATGGCTGGGCCAGGGATCACTATTTGTAGATTTACCAGTACTTTGTGAACTTGAGATGTCAAATGTCGGCTGAACATAGACGTTCCAGTCTCCTCAGACAAGGGTTCCCTCAGAGTGGTTTGCAATCAGATCCACAACTTCAATATAGAAAGTGAGGTCACTTCCTGCATATACATTTATCAAAGTAAGCACACTTCCATTGCAATCAATATGGCCACGCCACTCCTGTTTGCCCCTGTATGAGAAATAGTTTTTTTCCATCCAAATGTAGTACATTTTGATAATTTAAATTATTGCACCCAATATGCCATTAACATTAACATTCCATTTGTAATTTTTCAGATGCCATTGTATTGACCATGTGGAAATCGTTCTTGTAAATCTACTTTTGTTACACGCACCTGGTTTGTCAATTCAGCCCTCAGGTCAGACACCTCCTGGCTTGGGTGTCTAAGATAAGATAAGATAAGATAAGATAATCCTTTATGGTCCCACATGGGCAAATTTCATTGGTGCAACGCAGGTAGATACAGAGGTAGATACAGAAGAAAAGAACAGTTTGAAAAACACTCTCAGGAGAAGATCTCCTATAAACAAAAACTCCCACGGACAAAACCTCCCATTACCCAACAAGAGATGGACGGGAAAAATAATAAAGATAAAAATAAATACATAAATACCATTGCATGTGATCACGACAGTAATTGCACATGAATATGTGTCACGACGGCACATAGATTGCACATGAATTTCACAGTAATTGCACATGAATCACGACAGTAATTGTACATATGACGGAATTGCACATGTTTAGGTCAGTATTGCGAGTTTTCAGGACTAACAGTGTTTGTTATAAAGTCTGACAGCAGCAGGAAGGAAAGACCTGCGAAACCTTTCCTTCACACAGCGAAGGTGGATCAGTCTCTCACTGAAGCTGCTCTCCAGAGTGGACAGAGTGTCCTGCAGGGGGTGAGGCTCATGGTCCAGCATAGATGTAAATCTAGCCAGGACCCTTCTGTCCCCCACCTCCTGTACCGAGTCCAGAGCGCAGCCCAGGACGGAGCTGGACTCTGGCTCTTCCTGTACAGTGCGTCTGTGTTATGAGTCCAGTCCAGTTTGTGGTTCAGATGAACACCCAGGTACTTGTATGAGTCCACTCTCTCAATGTCCCTTCCCTGGATGTTCACTGGTAAGGGGGCAGTGGGGTGGCGTCTGCGGAAATCCACTACCATCTCCTTGGTCTTCCCCACGTTGATGAGGAGGTGGTTCCGCTGACACCAGTCCAAAAAGTCCTGCGCCAGTCCCCTGTACTCCGCATCATCGTCGTCCGTGATGAGTCCGATGATGGCAGAGTCATCAGAGAACTTCTGCTGGACACAGCTGTCCGTGTCATGTCTGAAGTCTGCAGTGTAAAGGGTGAAGAGAAAGGGCGCGAGGACAGTGCCCTGGGGCGCCCCCACACTGCAGACACACAGTACCGTGCTCTCACAAACTGGGGTCGGTCCGTGAGGTAGTCCAAAATCCACTCTGCCAGGTCATACTCCACACCAGCCGTCTCCAGCTTGTCCCTCAGGAGCAGCGGCTAGATGGTGTTGAAGGTGCTGGAAAGATCGAAGAACAGGATCCTCACAGAGCTGCCAGGCTTTTCCAGGTGAGAGAGAGAGCGGTGCAGCAGGGAGATGACGGCGTCCTCCACTCCGATGCCAGGCCGGTATGCAAACTGCAGCGGATCCATGGCTGAGCTCACGGTGGAGCGGAGGTGGTCCAGGACCAGTCGCTCCAGTGTCTTCATCAGGTGGGACGTGAGAGCCACCGGCCTGAAGCTGTTGAGGTCTTTAGCACGCAGTGTCTTGGGCACAGGTACCAGACAGGAGGTCTTCCAGACCTGTGGTACCACCCTCAGCTTCAGGCTCATGTTGAAAACATGCTCCATAACTCCACACAGTTCATCTGCGCAGGACTTAAGGAGCCTGGGGCTGATGCTGTCAGGTCCTGCTGCCTTCCTCACTTTAATGCTCTTCAGCTCACTCCTCACCTGTGCTGCTGTGACAGTCAGTGGTTGGCAAGGGGACTGTGTGCTGGGGGGATGGGTGAGTCCAGGCGAAGTGGGGAGCTGATGGTCCGGGGCAGAGAAGTGAAGAGGAACGGATGCAGGGCATTGTCCAGCTGTGGAAGAGGGAGCATGCAGCTGTGCAGGGGGAGGGGCGGGTGACCGATCAAATCTCAAGAAGTGAGCATTTAAATCATTCACCCACTGTAGATCCCCCTCTGTCTGGGCAGGGGGGATTTTGAAGCCCGAGATGGTTTTCAGGCTTCTCCACACTCCCTGAATGTTCTTCTGCTGCAGCTGCTCCTCCATCCTCCTCTTGTAGCCGGCTTCAGCCTGCCTGATCTTCCTCCTCAGCTCTTTCTGCACAGTCCTCAGCTCCTCCTTGTTCCCTGACCTGAAGGCTCTCTTCTTCTCCTTCAGCAGAGCCTTCAGTTCACGGTTAATTCATGGCTTGTTGTTTGGAAAACACCGCACCGTCCGGGAGGGAACAATGTTCTCAAAACAGAAGTTGATGTAGTCCGTGGTGCACTCTGTGATGGTGTTGATGTCCTCCCCATGGCCGTGAAACTCAGTCCAGACAGTGGTGCTGAAGCAGTCCCTCAGAGCCTCCTCGCTCTCAGCAGACCACATCCTCACCTCACGGGACACCTGTGTATGAACCCATTGTGCGCTGCCTGCGCACGATGGGTTCATACACAGGCCTCAGATGTACAAGGTTGTGGTCCGAGCTGCCCAGGGGAGGGAGGGGGGAAGAAGAATAAGCCTCTTTGGTGTTGGCAAAAAACAAGTCCAATGTTCTATTGTTTCTGGTGCGGCAGGTAACATACTGGGTGTATGTTGGTAGAACAGAAGAGGGAGAATCGTGGTTAAAGTCACCAGAGACGAGGAAGAGAGCCTGTGGGTGCTGTGTTTGCAGCCCACAAGTGCAGGAGAGCAGTGCTTCACAAGCATATTCAGCATTGGCAGACGGGGCGGACTGCGATCAAAATCACATGTGAGAACTCCCGGGGCAGATAATATGGCCTCATGCCAATAGCCAATAGTTCAATATCCTTGTTACATAGCTGCTCCCTCACCCTAGCTCACTGTGCTTGGATTTCAAATCATGCATTTCCGCATCTGTCTTTACATGCACCATCTCTGTAATCTTGTCAGTGATCTCCCGTAAAGCCACCATGATCATTGCGTCTCCTCCTCAGATGAATCTGATCTGGAGCTGGACCAATCGCGTGTTATAGACGGAACAGCAGCAGAACTTGAGCCGGGGCCTGGACGCACAGTGGCTAGTGCCAGTGGAGAGATAGCTTGGACATAGCATTGCTAGCCTAGTTCTTCCGGCGTTTTCCGTCTTGTTTTTCTTGGACATGTCCCTGAAATACATTCATTTCTTCATATGTCTGCTCCCACGTAAAAATATTGGGTCTCTCCAGGTGAACTCGCAATATCGACTATTTATTTAAAGCCTCTAAGCCTCCATTATCCCGTAAGTCTGTCCCAGATTGCTTCAAGTCGTCCATCATTGTCCCTGTCCCCAAGAAGCCCTGGATCACTTGACTTAATGACTACAGACCTGTGGCACTGACGTCTGTTGTCATTAAGTCATTTGAGCGCCTGATCCAGCCCCAAATTTCTCACTGGTCTGGACAACAAAAGGCATAAATGTCTTTTACCAGATTGTTAAGTCTGACTCATCTGAAAAGCTTTGATGAGTTGAAAGAATCTTTTGACTTGAGACAAACAGGACTTTTATAGGTATTCACAAATCAGGAGTTATTATAATCAAGAAATGAAAAAGAATGATGACCATCATGGCCCTTTGACTGAAATATTAATTAAAGCGTATACATCTGGACTTTCAAGGGGATTAATTAACTTATACAAATGTATTAACAATCTTAGCAGTCACTCTACTGATTACATTAAGGGTAAATGGGAAAGAGAACCACAGGATCACATGTTTGGAGGGAATTCTGTTGGAAAAGTGTGTCTGGCCCATGTCAAAGTGCCCATTACTCACAGGGAAATGCAGACTGTTGGAGAGGATGTGGCAGCAGGAGACAAACCACTATCATGTGTTTTGGGATTGTCCTGTTGTTCAGAGTCCAGGCGTGTTCCATAGTAGAAAAAGCTTCAGTTGTAGTCATCTGGAGTCAGTGAAAAAAAATATTTTTTCAAACTGAGTCCAGATGACTACAACTGAAGCTTTTTCTACTGTTGTTCAGAGGTTTTGGACTGATATTAACAAAGTCTTACAGACAATTGATGACATCACCATCCACTGGATTTCAGGACTCTGTATTTGGGCCTCAGGACTCTGTATTTGGCCCTCAGGACTCTGTATTTGGCCCTCAGGACTCTGTATTTGGCCCTCAGAACTCTGTATTTGGCCCTCAGAACTCTGTATTTGGGCCTCAGGACTCTGCATTTGGGCCTAGGACTCTGTATTTGGGCCTCAGGACTCTGTATTTGGGCCTCAGGACTCTGTATTCGGGCCTCAGGACTCTGTATTTGGGCCTCAGGACTCTGTATTTGGGCCTCAGGACTCTGTATTCGGGCCTCAGGACTCTGTATTTGGGCCTCAGGACTCCTGCCGGTAACAGCGAAAAAAGCCCTCACCAAAAAAATGACATTATACTGGACATACATAGAAAGTAAAAAAATGTCATTTGAACTTAATTTGAAAATGGACGAATTCAACAGACTTTGGTCTAAATGGTACGTTTTCTTTGGATGTTGTTTGCCATGATTCTCTTTTTTATTCTTTTTTTTCTTTTCTCTCTGGTCTTGTTCTCTTTCTCTGTGTTTGTTTTTATAGGTTTAATAATTTGGAAAAACCACCAGGCAGCACAGGCGTTTGTGTGTTTTGATGAGCTGGACATAATGATACATGAATTAACAAAGCAGCCATTTTGAAAACACATAAATCATTGTAAATTTGGCTAACATCGTTGGATTTTGAAGGTGTTTATTTATTTGGATTACCTAGATATAACTATCAGAATCAGAAAGGATTTATTGCCATTGTCAATGTCAAACAAAATTCACAAACATAGGAACTTGTCTTGGTAATTCAATGCAACACAAAACAATAAAATAATAAATAAGTCATAACAACTATAATTTAAAAAAATGTAATGCTTAAAATGTACATACATTTACAGTTGTACAGATATACATTTGTAGTGCAGAGAGTGAACAGTGAGTGATTAAATTATGGTTAAAATGACAGTGTTTGAGAAGTGTTCATGAGTCCAACAGCAGAGGGAAAGAAACTGTTCTTATGGCGGGAGGTTCTGGGCCTGATGGACCATTGCCACCTGCTTGAGGGGAGTGGCCTTCTGGCTGAGGGGAGTGGCTCTAATTGAAGGGTCAGCTGTGATCCGACCTGCTCGTCCCAGAGTCCTGGAGACGTACAGGTCCTGCAGAGATGGAAGTCTGCAGCCGATCACCTTCTCAGCAGAGCGCACAATGCGCTGTAGTCTCTGTTTGTCCCTGGCTTTGTCTCCAGCGTACCACATGTTGATGAAGGAGGTGATGGAGGAGGTGAGGATGGACTCAATGATGGCCGTGTAGAACTGCACCATCATCTCCGCTGGCAGCTTTGCTTTCCTCAGCTGCAGCAGGAAGTACATCCTCTGCTGGGCCTTCTTGATGAGGGAGCTGTTGGTGGCTCCCACTTGAGGTCCAGGGTGATGGTGGTGCAGAGGAAGCAGAGGCAGTCCACAGTGGAGATGGAGGAGTCTGAGTCCACGATCATCTCCACTGTCTTCTGGGCGTTGAACTCCAGGTTGTTACCGCTGTACCAGAACACCAGCCGGTCCACCTCCCTCCTGTAGACAGACTTTACTGTAGAATTATGTGAGAATTACAGTTCTATATTTGAAAGTGGCTCTCTAGTGCCTCCTGCAAAGGTATAATGGGTTGGAAACAATTATCTCCAACCTGACACCAAAAACATAAAAAGCCAGGGTTGATGGGCAGCTCTCCTAATGAAGCCTCTCGCGGTTGAAAGGATTGCGAGGGCCCTTTATCACTGCTTGAAGTTTTAATTTGAAATCTAAGATGTTTTCCTATTCTCCTGCAGTGTCTGGTCTTAAAAAGTAAAATTAAAGTAATACTTTATGTCTTTTCTATAACACTTTATTAAATAGGCTGAAATGGAAGAAGATGGAGGGGACAGAGTGTGCATTTATATGAATATACCGGTATATCCCATTGAGATGGGATTGGTTGAGAGGGAAAGGTAGCGGGCTGTGATTGGTTGTTTGGTTTTGCTTGACTTGTCGTTTGTTTCACACCAACATTTCCAACTGGATCTATGGAACACTGTCGTGGTGTCACTGATATTTACATGATATTATGTGTTGTTCTGGTTTGGTACTGTTTTAGTCCCTGGTTTAGTCCTGTCCTGTCTTTTTAACAGAAATGTATTTAAGTATCCAACAAATGTGGATGTTTAAAAATGGACTTGTAAAGGACCCATTAAAGTGAAGAAGTGTCACTTTATACAACACTAAAAAAGAAACTAATGTAAAATATTCAGTATTTGCAGAGCCTCAAAGCAACATTAACAATATTATACATTTGTTTATATAATACCCACCTCTGTAGGCTCAATATACTCAATGCCAATACTGATCCCATAATGATAATATAAAGTATAAGACTATAGTCATTTTATACACAAATAATAGTATAGTTTTATGTTACCATGAGTTTGTGAAGTATTCTACTTTACAAATCCAGTCTGAATGTTTGGAGTGGTTCAGGTGCTGGGGCCAAATGTTCCAGAGCATGTGAAGAATGTCCATGTGCTGCTTATAGGTCTGCACCTGTTGTACCGCGGCCGGGGAAGGACAGACTACAGTAAACTCGGCAGACTGCAGCCACAGAAGCACAACTAACCAGACATGGAACCAGACAATCTGACAGATCATTTCACTAAAACACAGTTATCATCATTATAAGATTTCACTAAAAATGTTATCCTAGTTTAGCCATTATTTTTAGGATAATTTTACTTCCTGAATGTAAACCATGACATCACACTGTTGCCTGGCAACCATGTTGTTGGAAAAACTATTGTTTGACACATAAAAATGACATGAGATCTTCCTTATTTTGTTTAAATGGTCAGAAAATGTGTTTCTAAGGTGAAAATTGTGTCAAACATTTGGCTGAATTTTGAGTATCTGAAATGTGATGTCATCAATCAATGTCATGTTTTAGAACTCAACAACAACAAACTGTTTCTTGAGTGTTGTAAAAGTATTATTTATATTTATAACATGTATTATTACACCAAATAAAGTCATAATTAGAAAAGAATAAAAACGTGTCAAACTTTACCTGCTCTTTTATTTAGTTACCTGGCTTATTTAAATGCCAGATTAGGGCTGTCCAAACTTTTTTTTATTACATTCAGTCATTTTCTACTGCTTAGGGGTCGCGGGTGTCTGGAGCCTATCCCAGTGACTTTGGGCCTTATTTACTGCATATTGAAATATATTTGAATTTGACAGTCACACACTGGTAGTCAACAGTGAGTCTTTCAGATGGTGTATTTAACACAGCTTTGACAGAGCCACTGGCACTTTATAAGTAAGTATTACTTATAAGGCTTCAAAAACAAATTTGCACTTTTTATATAAATGTATGTTATTGAGATTAGAGTGATCGAAACAGGGGTAGCATTTTTTTCTGTTGTGTGAAGCACTTAGAATTGCCTTTTGTATGAATTGTGCTCTACAAATAAACTTGCCTTGCCTTGTCTTGCCATAGCTTTCCTCTTCCTTAAGTCACTGGCCCCTGCAGGATTCTTTGTGAGGGTACACATAGTCAAATGGATGAAACACCCTCCTCCACGCATAAAGACCAGTCACATATTTTATGTCATTGGTTCTCCCGTCTGAGGCCCTCCCGCAGTGTCACAAGTCCTTTATTCAATTTCTCACTGTACAGGGAATTATTAAGAAGGGTAGGCCCGTATTATGGCAGAGGTTACTGAGAGAGAGAGAACCATTAAATACAGTGTGCATTTGTTTTAAAAAGTTATTGCAAAACTGGTGTCTGAGGTGACACTGGGAGAATTGGGTGCTCTGTGCTACACCCACATTGGATTGGCTTGCGGTGGCGCGGGGATTGAGAGGACAGAAAGAACAGATCCAGCTTAGGTCCGACCAGAGCGCTGTGTAACAAAAGCAGATTTACAAGTAATGTTAAATACAATGGCATCTGAAAAATTACGAATATGTATTGAGCCCAATTAAGTGGTCAAAGATTTTATAAAAGAGGAGAAAAGAAAAATAGATATTATACATCTACAAGAAACCCATTTAAACAACATCCTAAATTAGATAAGAGGGGCGTGGCCATATTGATCTCAAGCAGAATAGACATTGAGTAGAGTTTTGAACACAAACATAAAGATGGCAGATTTGTACTGGTCTAAGGCACTTATTCTGCCCTCGCTATGCTCAGCACAAAACTATTAATAGAAGAGTGTTTTATAAATGTATATGCGCCACCCGGAGGCATGTAGAGAAACCTCAGTTTCTCTACTTAAGTTATAGATTTGACTGGAAACCACTCTTAGGGAACCCTTGTTTGTGGTGGAGACTAGAACTTACATGTTCAGCTGACATTGGATGTCTCAAGCTCACAAAGTACCGGCAAATCATTTAGCAAATTAATACATAATCTAGGGTTGATCAATATCTGGAGAGAGATGAATCCTAATGTTGCCAATATACAATTTGTTCCAACCCACAAAAGATCTATACTGTTTCTCCACCATTTTCTGGGATGCAGCTAAGGCAGTTTTGAGGGGCAGGGTAATTGATGTCGTCTCGCCCAAAAAATGTTATGAGTTACAGAACAAACTAAAGCTAAACATGACAAAAACGAGGCTCCTCAAATGTTTCGGGAAATGATAAAGATCAGAGTGATTAATGACCTAGTCTAGGAAATAACTTTAAGAACGCTCTTCACCAAACAAAGATACTGTCATGTCACCTGTGCTTATTCTCAGTTTTATTTTGTATTCAGGCTTGTTTCTGTTTTAGATGCGCTTCCTTCTTTTGATTGCTACACCTGTTTTGTTGTCCCTCCTATTTAGTTTGTGTCATCCCTTCCTCATTTGCCAGATTGTCTTTTCTTTGTGTCAAGCCTGCAGCCTTTATATTGAGTGTTCATTTTTTTGTCTTCGGAATTAAATATTCTAAACTGCCTTTTTGACTCTGAGTCTGTTTTTGGCGCTAATCTTGTACTAGCCTGGCAGTAAAAATGTGATTGTTGATCAGGAGGAAAGGAGTAGCCTTAAAGAGGCTTAACCCCACTGGGAAGTTTTTTTCCCAGATATCCACTCAAATTAACTCAATTGTTGATCGACTACAGAGAATAGAAGCTAGTCCCTCACAACAGTAAGCAACTCAACCTACAGTCTGTTCATGATTCCTCTCACAAATGGGCTCACATTCGTTTATCCAGCCCTAAGAGATTTTCCGGAGAGTCCGGGGACTGTCGGCCATTTCTTTCTCAATGTAAGTTGCACTTTGAATTTCAACCTGCTTCTTTTAATTTTGATTGTGCTAAAGTGGCCTATATAATCTACTTGTCTGGTCGCGCCAGAGCTTGGGCTACAGCAGAATGGGATTGTCACTTTATTGTTTCCAATTCTTTACTTCTTTTCCTCAAGACTTTTAACTAGATTTTTCAAACCGTTAACCCTGGTTGTGAGGCAGCTACTAAGGCTTTGGTCACATTGAGCCAAGAGCGACGTAGTGTTCTGGATAATACTTTGGAGTTCCGCACACTTTCAGCAGATAGTTGGTGAAATCAATTGGCCATAGTGGACGGCTTTTTTAAAGGACTTCCTGGGACAATCAAGGACCCTCTGACCACCAGGACAGATTTGCCTGCAGAATTAGAGACTTTGATTGCGCAAAGATTGACAAGAGACTGACTGGAAGGGAAAGGGTTGGACCCCGATTGCTCTTCTCCATGCCAAGAAAATTGAAATTTAGAGAACGAGTTCCGCTGAACTTGACTACACCTGCTGTGTCTTTCCCCGAGTCCGAAGAACCAATGCAGATTGGTCGCACTAGACTCTTCCCAGCTGAAAATCAGTGTTGCAGGGACTAGAGCCGCTGCATTTAGTGTGGTCAGTTTGGCCATTTCATTGCCTCTTGTCCTGTGAAGAGAGTTGGTTTAATGGGGCCTACTGTTCTGGTGCGTTCTGCTGCTGTTGAGAAGCACACTAAGGTTCTGCTTACAAGGTTCTTTTTTTTTTTTTTTTTTTAAAGGATTTTTGGCTTGTAGGCTTTATTAGACAGGGAGACATGGGGGGTGAGAGAGAAGGGAGGACATGCAGTAAATAGAGTTGGGAATCAAACTCACAACACTGCGGTTTGCTGCACATGGAGCCTGGCATACAGCCTTAACCACTCGACCACCCAGCACTGCAGCAGATTCCAATTTCATGGACTTGTCTCTAGCTAAGGAGTTGGGCCTCTCCATTTTTCCACTGTCCGTTACGTTACACAGGAGGCGCCCGTTGAGAGCTGTAGCAGTCACAGACGCCTCCTGTGTAACGGAACACACTGCACCAGTCCATTATCACTCAGTTTCCTGATTCCCGCTCCGAGCAGATAAGTTTCCATGTTTTTAAATATGTCGCCCACTGATTCTTTTCTACCCCTGGCTTAGTCAGTACTGCCCCCACATTGAATGGTCCACTGGTAATATTATTTCCTGGGTTCCTAACTGTAAACATCAATGTTTTCCGTCTTTGACTTTTGAGGATCCACAGTTTCTGGATTTGTCGACAGTTTCTGATTGCTACCTCGAATTAAAAGCGTTTTTCAACAAGGCCAAGGCTACCACCGCACCGCTCTTATGTGCCACTGAGCTCCTTCCTGGAACTTCACCACCCAGGGGACGCCTCTACTCCCTGTCGTCTCGGGAACGCCAAGCTTTGGATGAGTACTTCACCTCTGCAACAACAAGAAACAACAAGACTCTCAGATCATGCTTTGACTGCAGGGGACTAAATAACATCACCATTAAGAACAAGTACCCTCTTCCCTTCATTTCTTCTGTTTTTGAGTTGTTGCTGGGCGCCAAGATTTTCACCAAGTTGGACTTAAGAAACGCTTGTCACTTGGTTAGAATAAGGGAGTGGAGCCTTTAACACCCCTAATGGACAATCAGTTGTAAGTAAAGGCTGAGTAGTAAGAGTTCCATGTCTCCTCAGTTTGATTTATTGCATGGTGGTCACACAGGGAGATTTGGATCCTAGCCAGGTAAAAGCAATCAAAGATTGGCCCACATCCTCCTACCAGAAAGATGTTCAATGTTTCTTGGGCATAGCTAATGTTTGTCGCAAGTTCATGAAGAATTTCAGTTGTATTGCTGCTCCTTTTACATGCACTGATCTCTTCTCATTTTCAGTTTTTCTGGTTGACTCAAACAGAGGAGGTCTTCCAGAACCTAAATAACTTCAGCTTCAGTGTTGACTCATGTGATGTGGGTATTATGAGGTCCTGTCACAGAGGTCAGTAAAAGACAATAAGTGGCATCCCTGTGCATTTCTGTCCACAAAATCTTCCTTTTCTGAACGCAACTGTGATGTTGGGGACCGTGAGCCTCTGGAAATCAAGGTAGCACATGAGGAGTGGAGGGATCAACTACAGAGCACTGAACAAGCATTCCCTGCTTGGACAGACCATAAAAAAGTCAGCCAAAAGCAGAGGCGGAGCCAGACATTCTAAACATCCGGGGCTTAGCCTAAAAAGATAGGGAGGGAGTTAATTCTGGCCAATATGATGTGGTTTTAGTGCAGTTACAGACAGTAACCCTCCAAAGGCAAAGACAGCCTTTTTGCCTTCTGAGAGAGCTCCTCCCTCCAAAAATCGTTGAACAGAACAGCAGAGGTGACATTTAGTTACTTTTTCATCTTGGTGTTCTGATTTAAAACAATCAGTGACAAAACAAATACCCCTGTCCGGGCTTGAATGCTCAACCCTATAGTCCACGGTTTAATGCTCTGCTGACTGGGCTAATTATTCATTCACTTCATTGTGACTGTTTTAGATTTATTCTCATCTTTGTAGAAAGAGTCAGTCTTACCTTTTTATTTAGCAGACACCTGCCTCAGTGAGCTGTTTCTCCTGTAGTTTCTCTGCTTAAGCTTTGTAGATGAATAAAACCTGAGCCACTGCTACAACCACAATAAATTCATGGTTTGAACGATCATGTGCTGTTGTTGTCTATACTACATTAGATAAACTTTGTTTTTCAGGACATGTTCTGAATGTCTCTTTTTTCCAGTCGATCTGCTCTTGTGTCCTTCACTTTTTGCAAAACCTCAGTTAAATGATGTAGAAAAGGCCAAATTGGTCAAATTGCATGACGTGCTGTAAACACTGCGCACTTTCTACGCTCCCGCCCACTTTCTACATGCAGCCAATCATACATCAGTTCAACAAAAATAACCAATGAAATGGGTAAAGAGAATTGAAGCCACTGCTAGATTCAAACCCTGGTCCCCTGTGTCCAAACCCAACGCTCTACCTGTTATGCTAACCACTTAGTGATGTCCCATGGTATTTAAAAATAAAAGATCCGGGGCTCAAGCCCCAAAGCCAGGGCCTGGCTCCGCCCATGGCCAAAAGACTGACTCTGAGACAAGTGAGGTGAGCACTTTTTTTTTCACGATTCAACTTTACTGTCTTATATCGTCCAGGGTCAAACAAACTGATGCCTGACTCTTTGTCGAGGCGCTTCTCGCATAGCATGGATCCTGAATCCAGGTCCCCCATCTTGCCTAACTCTTGTTTTGTTAGAGCAATCTCCTGGAGCATCGAGAGAAAAGTCAGAGAGGCATTGAGAAATGTTGACATTCCTCATAATGTCTCTCCTAATCATCTATTTGTTCCTCCTGGAAGGCAATATTATTACATTAATATTATATAGAGGTTTTGGTGGCCTAGTATGAAGAAATACACAGAATCACAGAATTTGTTGCAGCATGTGATTTAAGTTGTTGCGACAAATCTCCTGCCTATGGACTCCTGCAACCCTTGCCTGTGCCTCATCGCCCCTGGTCAGACATTTCTTTAGATTTTGGTACTGGATTGTCCAGCTTGGATTGTAGTACAACTATACTTACTGTTGTTGACAGATTTTCTAAAATGGTCAAATTTATACTGTTGCCCAAGCTGCCTACTGCCAAGAAGACTGCTGAGACACTCAACCTGTCGAGTCTGACTGACTGGGTCCACAGTTTGTTGCCAATTTCTGGAAAGCCTTCTGCCTGCCTTCCTGAAGCCACCGTGAGTTTATCTTCTGGTCACCATCACCAGATGAATGGACAAAGCCCTTCTTTGTGGAGTTAAGTGTTGGTATGGCTTAAATATGCTCACTAAACCCTGCCTAATGCTGCCACTGTTTCCAGCCCTGGAGCAGGAAGTTAATGTGCTTTCTGTTTTGCCTAAGCTCTGGTTTGCCGTTGCCGCCGCACTTGGGTTAGGGCTCGCCATGCCCTGAAGTTCTGACCTCTATAAAAGGGCTGCTGATCAGAAGACCACCTACCTGGTTGGACAGCAAATTTGGCTGTCAACTAGGGACCTGCCACTGAGGGTTGAGTCCTGCAAGTTGGCTCCTCGCTTTATACATCTCCAGAGAAAAAAGAAGTTGGGGTTTACCTTGTCTGAAAAAATACTTGATTTCATATCAGATCTCAATAAAAGCCAGAGGTGATAAAAACTAGATTTAACCACAGCATTTATCTGTTTATCAAGCTTAAAATCTCCATCAATCATGACGGCAAGGTTGGTGGCAGTAGACTTGATGTAGGGTTGGAGAAACCCCAATTATTAAAATCAACTGCTTTGTTAGGCTTAAAAACAACCATTTCCGTTTTAGACTCATTCAGGTTAAGGAACTTCATCACCAACCAAGCCTTGACATCATCCAAACATTTCAAACATTCGACCAAGCAGCAGGAGGTACAAAGAAAAAATAATAGGTCAGAGAATAGAGCCCTGTGGGACTCCACAATATAGAGGGAC
This sequence comes from Eucyclogobius newberryi, assembly GCF_026437365.1. Taxonomy (NCBI): domain Eukaryota; kingdom Metazoa; phylum Chordata; class Actinopteri; order Gobiiformes; family Gobiidae; genus Eucyclogobius; species Eucyclogobius newberryi. Next base: position 38,154,274 of record NW_027316389.1, on the reverse strand, counting down.
CCGTGAAGAAAAGGAGTCCCCAACCTTTACAATAAATGACTTGTCAGCCAGGTAGGACCTGAACTACTCCAATGCCGTTTCCCTGACATTCACACAGTGCTCCAAGCGAGATAAAGATAAAGATAAAGCTATGAAATTACTTATAACTGAATTGATGAATGTCCATTACATTGTGTTGTTGTAAAGAAAACTGAAGCTGAATAAAGACACTCTTTTCAAAATCTTTTGACAGAAATGGAATCTTTGATTATAAGATAAGATAAGATATCTTATCTTATAATCAAAGATTCCATTATGGGCCTAAACCTAGGCCCAGACTAGACCTGGTCTGTTTCTCTAAATTGGGCTTTTTTTAAAAGGGGCTCCACAACAGCTTGTTTACAAAACAGGGGCACGACACCAGAAGTGAGGCTTCTGTTTACAATGCCCAATAGTTTCCCAAACCTCTTTGAACAAATGTGCTGGAATGGGGTCTGTGGGACAAGAAGATGGCTTTAACTGCCCAACAATTTTGGAGAGGGCTGAATATGAGACTTGCTTAAAAGTAGTGAGAAGAAGTAAGAAGAGCAGCATGATTAAGCTGTATGTCCAGAATAAAAGACATGGTCAGAGACCGTAGACCGGACAGAATCAACTTTACCGTTAAAATATGCCAGAAAATCCTCACATACCATCTGAAGCCTCTATAGGAGTGGACTGGATAGCGTTTGAAATGGAAGCTATAGTTTTAAAAAGCACCTGTGGTTTGTGCATATTTTTAGCAATGATGGCTGAAAAGTTCATTAATTAATTTCCTACCGCTTTTTCCCATTAAGGTTCGCAGGTGACTGGAGCCTACCCCAGTGACTTTGGGCCTTGGGCAGGGTACTGGACAGGGGTGCCTGAAAAGTATTTTGCTTTTTTCATCTGTTACGCCTAAACTCATAGTAACACTCGGATAAAACATTCTGTTTTTCAATAAAATGTTGTATTCTTGAATGAAATTTTTTTTCCAATGTCTTAGAAAAGTGTGGTAAAAGGGAAAAAGGCAGGTAGTTTGAGAAACAATGTTTGTCTCCTGATTTGATGAGCCTTTGGCTATTGTCCGCTCTGAAATGATATATTGCAGATATGTGCAAGTGAATTTATTCTGCAACACTCCTGACCGATCTCATACTTATGTGATCTGCATCTCTTAATGTTCTTAGGTATCCAAGACCTCCCTCTCATCAACAGGAGTGAGAAACATTGAATTAGATTTTTTTAGAAGTAGGTTTTCCATTGGCTTATTACACAATGGATTTTTTTTCAGCTAAGTTGGGTCCAACTTTAACAAATAATTGATTATAAGCATCTACAATTTCTTCCTTTCCTCTTAATATATTGTTGTTGCGAACTATGTTCAATGACAATGGCAAGAAACCTTTTCTGATTCTGATTCTGATTCTGATACATTGTTCAGCTTCATCCATGTGTGCTTCATCCGTTCCTGACTTTGTTGACAACAGCAGCGCGAAGCGCTGCATTCCTCCAAAAACCCTCCTGGCATCGTCCCGTACGCGAGAGTCCATGCCGCAGGCATGGGCCATGCTTGTATCTGCTCAAATCAATGGAAGTCTATGGGAAGTGGGCGGGGCATCCCGACGGAATAGGGAGTGACGAGCGCGTAAGCGCTCGTAATGATGATTCCACCCCATGGCGGCATCGGGAAGGCTTAGAGCTTTCAAACGATGTATAATTTGTTGTTATAGTGGAAACGGCTATATTGTTTTTGCTAAAAATATTATTATTTTTATTTTTTTATTGTTCTTCTTCAGCGCTTTGAACTCTAATTTGACCCCCTGAACATGCTCAAAAACTCACCAAACTTTGCCCAAAATTCAGAATCGGCGAAAAATTTGATTTTTTTTCTGGGCCATTTTTTTTTTCGTTAAAAAATGGCGCGACAGCGCCACCGACAAAAGTCAAAATACATTGCGCCTATGGGAGACGCCCCGAGGTCAACTTTGTCGTAGAGCTACGAAATTCGGGACACGCATTCCTCTCGTGAGGACAAAAAATATATATCATTGTGGCCACGCCCCCAGACATACCCTATGGCCGCCATCTTCCTTTGAACATGAAAACACGCTGAGTCAGCTTTTTTGTTCACGTCAAACTTTGACGAACTCGTTTTGCCCACCGACTTCAAAATTGGCGTACGTCCTCTGGACAAGTGGGGCATCTAAAGTTATCCAATTTTTTGAGATACCTTTTACGGTCCGTGTGCGGCGCAGCCGCAAAGTTGGACAACTTATTTTGGGATATTGCAGATCTAAAAATTGCTCCCATTTGATCAAAACAAGTCCGATTAGGACCAAATTTGAATCAGTTGTTAAACTTTCTAGTTTGGACCAGTTTATGATGACAAAATTGAAATGGGCGCGATAGCGCCCCCTACAGAGTGACCTTTAAATTAACATTGAAGGTCAAAAATTAGTTTTACCAAAATGTTCTAAACTTTACCCAAAATTCTATTTTGCCGTCCCGATCAAAACAGCCAATCAGACAAATGCCTAAATTTTTACGGCGTAGTCGTAGCGATGACACAAACCTCCCATGTTATCCCTATGGGAAAACCGCTAAATCTCTTGAATATCCACATTTTTATGTTTTACACTTTGACGAACTCCTCCTAGTGCGTTTTGCCCACCAACCTCAAAATCGGTGTACGTCCTCTAGACAAGTGGGGCATCTAAAGTTATCCAAATTTTAAGGATAACATTTACGGTCTCTGTGCGACGGAGCCGCAAACGTTTCCCAGAATTCTGACTATTTGGCCTTCAGAGTGGCCTATAAACAATATAGCTTTTCTAAATGACATGATATTTTGAACAAAATTCTAATTTGCCATCCTGATCATAAAGGTATGAGAGCCAAAGTCATATTTTGTACGGCGTAACCGTAGCGATGACAGAAACATCCCATGTTATCCTTATGGGAAAATCGCAGAATTGCTCAAATCACCACATTTTTACGCTTCACACTTTAATGAACTCCTCCTAGGGCGATTGCCCGATCAAGTTCATATTTGGGGAATATCATATACATAAGCGGGGCATCAAAACTTATCCATATTTTGATTCTAAGTGCTACAGTCTCTGTGTGGCGGACCCGCAAATATGTCACAAATGGGAAGAACGCTAAATCTATGAAATGTTCACATTTACGCTTCACACTTTAACAAACTCCTCCGTGGGCAATAGCCCGATCAAGCTTTACTTTGGGAAATATCATCTACACAAACGGGGCATCAAAAGTTATCCATATTCATATTCTAAGTGCTACGGTCTCTGTGCGGCGGCGCAGCAAATTTGACTGACACTTGTGTTGATTTGCACTGGATTGGCCATGTCCAATGTGTCGCCGTCTGTCAAGTTCTTTTTTAATTCAACACACAATAAGGGCGCCATCTTTATCAAGTCGAAAGCGCAGAGTCGGAAGGATGGCGGCCCGCGAGGGCCGTTGGATGCCGCTTGCGGCTTTAATGAGTCTCTCTTGCTCTCGGACACTCGACACAGTGACTGTCTTTTCTTTCGCTGGCTACTTCTGCCAAACTTCCGCCAAGCATGGAAAACCTCTACTAAAAACAGCGATGAATGAGCGGACGGTACCTTGGACATGTCGCGGTCGCTTGGTCTAATGTGTACCTTCTGTGAGCAGGGAGCCTGGAGCCCGCGGAGTGTCTGGAGCAGTGCCCGAAGCCCGAGCTGGATGGACAGGGATGGGCAGGAGAGGGAGACTGTCTGTGCTGGACGTGTGCGGGCTGCTGGTTGTGTTCCTGTCGCTCTGTCCCTCAGGTAAAACTTGTGAATAACTGCTCTTTGTGTTCACTGAAGCAAACTCGTATGGACACAAGCTTCATGTACATTGTGTGTGAGTGTTGTGTGTGTGCGGTGTTCGTGCATTATGTGAGCGTTGTGTGCATTGTGTGTGGGGTGTGGGGTGTGCGTGTATTATGTGAGTGTTCTGTGTGCATTGTGTATGTGTGCGTTGCGAGTGCGTTGTGAGTGTGTGAAACATACCGTAGATCTGAGTGTTGTCTGCATAAATTGGTTTGGACATGTTGGCTGCCCATTAACTGACCTAACGGCAGCATGTGGACATTGAACAGAAGGGGTCCCGACATTCAACGGCTTTGAGCTGACGCACATCTCACCACGGCTGCAAATCTTGGCTTTAAAATTAACTTAATCCCAAAGAGGAAGAACAAGGGATGCGTAAACAAGGAAGACACAAGTCCGTTAACACTACGGGGGCAAAGCAAACAAAGCTGACGGCCCACGGTCCCATTGGAAAACAGCCCGCATCGCAAGCTAGCTAGCTCGCAGGCTTGTGGGCGTAGAAGAAGGAGAAGAAGGAAAGAATACAGAAAGATTTTTGTAGATTATTCCTGAGCTCCTTGATGGCTCAGGAGTTGAGGTCCCTCCCATCACAATCAAAAGAGCACATTGACTGGGCAAACCAAGACCAGCAGCTGATTAACCACGAGGCGTGATAATGAGGTTTCTTAACAATCGTGTGAAGGAACGTGTCTTGAAGGCTGCAAGGGTTAAAGGAGACGTCCAGTACAAAGGCAAGCGCGTCTTCTTTACTCCAGATATTCCATACGAGGTTCGTCAACATCGGTAAAAGTTCCGCCACATCTGTGAGGAGCTCAGGAGGAGAAAACTGAGACATGGGTTCTCTTTCACTATGACTCTTTTGGTAACTTTTGAAGGTAAAAAACATGAAGGGATACAAAACACAGAGAACTCACATGCCCCACCAGCGTGGGGCATGTGAGTTCAGGTTGTGGTCACAAGGTTAATTTGAAGGGACTGATGACATCAGGTTTTTCTTGGTTTTGGGTTCGATGTCTGTTTCCAGCATGAACCCTTTGGTATTCTTTTTACCCTTTTTTACCCTTCCTATGGTTCTTGTGTAAATTTGTTGTTTTCAACCAGAGAGATAAAAAATATTCTGAGCTATCTTCAGTTAGATCAATACAATCAACTCAATGGCATCAGGAGTATTACAAGTGTGACCCCAGAATATATGTCCATCCATCCATCCATCCATCCATCTTCTTCCGCTTTATCCGGGGCCTGGTCGCGGGGGCAGCAGTCTGAGCAGGAACTCCCAGACTTCCTTCTCCCCAGACACTTCCTCCAACTCCTCCGGGGGGATCCCGAGGCGTTCCCAGGCCAGCCGAGAGACAGTCTCTCCAGCGTGTCCTGGGTCTTCCCCGGGGCCTCTTCCCGGTGGGACATGCCTGAAACACGTCCCGAGGGAGGCGCCCAGGAGGCATCCGGAACAGATGCCCGAGCCACCTCAGCTGGCTCCTCTCGACGTGGAGGAGCAGTGGCTCTACTCCGAGCTCCCCCCATCCCAGCCGCTTCACACTCGACTGCAAACCGTCCCAGTGCATGTTGCAGGTCCGGGTTTGATGGAGCCATCAGGACATCGTCTGCAAACAGCAGAGATGGAATCCTGTGGTCCCCAAACCGGACAACCTCCAACCCCTGACTGCGCCTAGAAATTCTGTCCATAAAAATTATGAACAGAACCGGTGACAAAGGGCAGCCCTGGCGGAGTCCAACATGCACTGGGAACAGGTCTGACTTACTGCCGGCAATGCGAACACAGCTCCTGCTCCGGTCATACAGGGACCGGACAGCCCTGAGCAAAGGGCCCCGGACCCCGTACTCCCGGAGCACCCCCCAAAGGACACCCCGAGGGACACGGTCGAAAGCCTTCTCCAGATCCACAAAGCACATGTGGACTGGTTGGGCAAACTCCCATGAACCCTCGAGCACCCGATGTAGGGTATAGAGCTGGTCCAGTGTTCCACGACCAGGACGAAAACCACTCTGCTCCTCCTGAATCCGAGGTTCTACTATCGGTCGGATTCTCCTCTCCAGTACCTTGGAATAGACCTTACCCGGGAGGCTGAGGAGTGTGATCCCTCTGTAGTTGGAACACACCCTCCGGTCCCCCTTCTTGAACAGAGGGACCACCACCCCGGTCTGCCAGTCCAGAGGCATGGTCCCAGACCGCCACACGATGTTGCAGAGACGTGTCAACCAAGACAGTCCTACAACATCCAGATACTTTAGGTACTCAGGGCGGATCTCATCCACCCCTGGAGCCCTGCCACCGAGGAGTTTGTGAACAACCTCAGTGACTTCAGCTTGGGTGATGGATGAGCCAGCCTCCGAGTCCCCGGTCTCTACTTCCTCTTCGGAAGACATGACTGAGGGATTAAGGAGGTCCTCAAAGTATTCCTTCCACCGTCCGATGACATCCCCAGTCGAGGTCAACAGGGCTCCACCCGCACCGTAAACGGTGTTGGTGAGGCACTGCTTCCCCCTCCTGAGGCGCCGGACGGTTTTCCAATTTCTTTGGGGCCGACCGATAGTCCTCCTCCATGGCCTCCCCGAACTCCTCCCAGGCCCGGGTTTTTGCCTCTGCGACAGCACGAGCCGCGGCTCGCTTGGCCTGCCTATACCTGTCGATGACCTCAGGAGACCTACAAGCCAAAGTGGCCTCCTTCTTCAGTCTGACGGCATCCCTTACTTCCGGTGTCCGCCACCGGGTTCGGGGGTTGCCGCCACGACAGGCACCGGAGACCTTGCGACCACAGCTCCGAGCAGCCGCATCAAAAATGGAGGCGGAGAACTTGGTCCACTCGGACTCAATGTCCCCAACCTCCCCCGGGACATGGGAGAAGCTCCCCCGGAGGTGCGAGTTGAATACACTACTGACAGAGCTCTCCACAAGACGTTCCCAACAGACCCTCACAATGCGTTTGCGTTTGCCAAGTCTGTCCGGCTTCCTCCTCCGCCAGCGGATCCAACTCACCATCAGGTGGTGATCGGTTGACAACTCTGCCCCTCTCTTCACCCGAGTGTCCAAGACACGCGGCCGGAGGTCTAGGTCTAGGTCTAGGTCTAGGTCTAGGACACCCTAGACCTCCGGCCTAGGGTGTCCTGGTGCCATGTGCACTGATGGACGCCCTTGTGCTTGAACATGGTGTTTGTTATGGACAATCCGTGGCTAGCACAGAAGTCCAATAACTGAACACCGCTCGGGTTCAGATCGGGGAAGCCGTTCTTCCCGATCACCCCTCTCCAGGTGTCACTGTCATTGCCCACGTGGGCGTTGAAGTCCCCCAGTAGAAAGAGTCCCCGGTCGGTGCACTGTCCAGTACCCCTCCCAAGGACTCCAAGAAGGCCGGGTACTCTGCACTGCTGTTTGGCCCGTAGGCCGCCACAACAGTGAGAAACCTGTCCCCCACCCGAAGGCGGAGGGACGCGACCCTCTCGTTCACTGGGGTAAACTCCAACACGTGGCGGCTGAGCTGAGGGGCTATAAGCAAGCCCACACCAGCCCGCCACCTCTCCCCGCGGGCAACAACAGAGAAGTGGAGCATCCAGCCCCTCTCGAGGAGATGGGTTCCAGAGCCCAAACTGTGCGTGGAGGTGAGGCCGACTATATCAATATCGCTCAACCTCCCGCACAAGCTCAGGTTCTTTCCCCCCAGCGAGGTGACATTCCATGTCCCCAGAGTTAGTCTCTGTGTCTGGAGATCTGGTCACCGAGGCCCCCAGATCTCTCTGCACCGGCCCCGTATGGATCCTCCTGCGGGTGGTGGGCCCACGGGAGGGCAGCCCCACGTCGATCTTTCGGGCTATGCCCGGCCGGGCCCCGTGGGGTAAGACCCGGCCACCAGGCGCTCGCCATCAAGCACCCATCCCAGGCCTGGCTCCAGGATGGGGCCCTGGTGACGCCGATTCGGGCGACGTAAACGGCCTTGTTCTTATAAAGGGCTTCTGAACCGATCTTTGTCTGACCCATCACCTAGGACCTGTTTGGCTTGGGAGACCCTACCAGGGGCTTGAAGCCCCCGACAACATAGCTCCCGGGATCATTCGGGCACTCAAACCCCTCCACCACGTTAAGGTGTCGGTTCAAGGAGAGGCAGAATATATGTGACCCCCAGAAATCTGATGTTTCCAGGCCAACAAGCTCAGAATCCTGTTTTCTTGTGAACGGCGTGATGCTGCTGTCACTGCATCTTTCTACTTAAAAGAACATTACGCTTGTGTAATTAAAAAACGCACTCAAGCTTTCAAATGAAAAATAAAACGTATCTGTCCGGTAGAAATTTAAAGACCTGTTTTTGCACCCTTCGTCAGCTTCAGTGCCATCACAGGAAAGAATCTCCCAGAATCCCTTTAGTTGAGTGTCTGCGCGATGTCACGCAGGCACTATATGTTCTAGTGTTTTTTATTATTATTATATTTTCCAGTTTTTTCCTGACCTTTGGTGCGTTTCAACTCCTTAACGCTTTCATCGATCTCAACAAGTGATACATCATTATGATCGTGTTCACTGTGTCATTATTGCTATTACTTTTGACATTTGTACTACTTGCACTTTTTGCAGTATTTGTAAAAGTATACTATTTTAACCCTTTCCAGTCCAAAACCTTTGGCACGTTTCAACTCCTTAACGCTTTCACCGATTTAAACAAGTGATACCTCATTACGATCGCTTTCACAGTCTTACGTGTGCTATTACTTTTGACATTTGTACTACTTGTACTTTTTGCAGTATTTGCAAAAGTATCAGTATTTTGACACTTTTCCACCTTCGGTAAGTTTCAACTCCTTCACACTTTCACCGATTTCAACAAGTGATACCTCATTACGATCGCTTTCACAGTCTTACGTGTGCTATTACTTTTGACATTTGTACTACTTGTACTTTTTACAGTATTTACAAAAGTACTTTAACCCATTGTAATAAATGTGGCATTGAACACAATTCATGTTTTCAACAAATATTAACCCTTCCACACTTCCAAACACTTTCAACACATTCAGAATTCAACACATTAGTATTTAAACACATGTAGTACTTGTACACACATGTAGTACTTTTACACACATGCAGTACTTTTACACAAAAAAGTACTTTTACATTAAAAAAAATACTTTTACACCAAAAATACTTTTAACACAAAAAATACTTTTAACACAAAAAGTACTTTTAACACAAAAAATACTTTTAACACAAAAAATACTTTTAACACAAAAAATACTTTTAACACAAAAAATACTTTTAACACAAAAAGTACTTTTAACACAAAAAAAACTTTTAACACAAAAAATACCTTTAACACAATTAAACAACTTCAAACAACTTCACACTTCAACAAATTTGTACTTACACACATGTACACTTTCAGCAAGAATGCAGACACTCAAGCAATGGCTTCAGCCATTGCAAAATCTAGTTATATTTTCCATTCGGCGCGTTTCAACTCCTTAACGCTTTAACCGATTTCAACAAGTTATACCTTATTACGATCGCTTTCGCAGTATTACGTGTGCTATTACTTTTGACATTGGTACTACTTGTACTTTTTGCAGTATTTGCAAAAGTATAATATTTAACCCTTTCCAGTCAAAACCTTTGGCGCGTTTCAACTCCTTAACGCTTTCACCGATTTCAACAAGTGATACCTCATTACGATCGCTTTCACTGTCTTACGTGTGCTATTACTTTTGACATTTGTACTACCTGTACTTTTTACAGTATTTACAAAAGTACTTTAACCCATTGTAATAAATGTGGCATTGAACACAATTCATGTTTTCAACAAATATTAACCCTTCCACACTTCCAAACACTTTCAACACATTCAGAATTCAACACATTAGTATTTAAACACATGTAGTACTTGTACACACATGTAGTACTTTAGTACTGTAGTATTTAAAAATGCTTTTAACACAAAAAGTACTTTTAACACAAAAAGTACTTTTAACACAAAAAATACTTTTAACACAAAAAATACTTTTAACACAAAAAGTACTTTTAACACAAAAAATACTTTTAACACAAAAAATACTTTTAACACAAAAAGTACTTTTAACACAAAAAATACTTTTAACACAAAAAGTACTTTTAACACAAAAAATACTTTTAACACAAAAAGTACTTTTACACAAAAAAGTACTTTTACAAAAAAGCACTTTTAACACAAAAAATACTTTTAACACAAAAAATACTTTTAACACAAAAAATACTTTTAACACAAAAAGTACTTTTAACACAAAAAATACTTTTAACACAAAAAATACTTTTAACACAAAAAATACTTTTAACACAAAAAATACTTTTAACACAAATACTTTTAACACAAAAAGTACTTTTGACACAAAAAGTACTTTTAACACAAAAACTACTTTTAACACAAAAAGTACTTTTAACACAAAAAAAACTTTTAACACAAAAAATACCTTTAACACAATTAAACAACTTCAAACAACTTCACACTTCAACAAATTTGTACTTACACACATGTACACTTTCAGCAAGAATGCAGACACTCAAGTTATATTTTCCATTCGGCGCGTTTCAACTCCTTAACGCTTTAACCGATTTCAACAAGTTATACCTTATTACGATCGCTTTCGCAGTATTACGTGTGCTATTACTTTTGACATTGGTACTACTTGTACTTTTTGCAGTATTTGCAAAAGTATAATATTTAACCCTTTCCAGTCAAAACCTTTGGCACGTTTCAACTCCTTGACGCTTTCACCGATTTCAACAAGTGATACCTCATTACGATCGCTTTCACAGTCTTACGTGTGCTATTACTTTTGACATTTGTACTACCTGTACTTTTTACAGTATTTACAAAAGTACTTTAACCCATTGTAATAAATGTGGCATTGAACACAATTCATGTTTTCAACAAATATTAACCCTTCCACACTTCCAAACACTTTCAACACATTCAGAATTCAACACATTAGTATTTAAACACATGTAGTACTTGTACACACATGTAGTACTTTAGTACTGTAGTATTTAAAAATGCTTTTAACACAAAAAGTACTTTTAACACAAAAAGTACTTTTAACACAAAAAGTACTTTTACACAAAAAGTACTTTTACAAAAAAGCACTTTTAACACAAAAAATACTTTTAACACAAAAAATACTTTTAACACAAAAAATACTTTTAACACAAAAAGTACTTTTAACACAAAAAATACTTTTAACACAAAAAATACTTTTAACACAAAAAATACTTTTAACACAAAAAATACTTTTAACACAAATACTTTTAACAGAAAAAGTACTTTTAACACAAAAAGTACTTTTAACACAAAAAATACTTTTAACACAAAAAATACTTTTAACACAAAAAATACCTTTAACACAATTAAACAACTTCAAACAACTTCACACTTCAACAAATTTGTACTTACACACATGTACACTTTCAGCAAGAATGCAGACACTCAAGTTATATTTTCCATTCGGCGCGTTTCAACTCCTTAACGCTTTAACCGATTTCAACAAGTTATACCTTATTACGATCGCTTTCGCAGTATTACGTGTGCTATTACTTTTGACATTGGTACTACTTGTACTTTTTGCAGTATTTGCAAAAGTATAATATTTAACCCTTTCCAGTCAAAACCTTTGGCGCGTTTCAACTCCTTAACGCTTTCACCGATTTCAACAAGTGATACCTCATTACGATCGCTTTCACTGTCTTACGTGTGCTATTACTTTTGACATTTGTACTACCTGTACTTTTTACAGTATTTACAAAAGTACTTTAACCCATTGTAATAAATGTGGCATTGAACACAATTCATGTTTTCAACAAATATTAACCCTTCCACACTTCCAAACACTTTCAACACATTCAGAATTCAACACATTAGTATTTAAACACATGTAGTACTTGTACACACATGTAGTACTTTAGTACTGTAGTATTTAAAAATGCTTTTAACACAAAAAGTACTTTTAACACAAAAAGTACTTTTAACACAAAAAATACTTTTAACACAAAAAATACTTTTAACACAAAAAGTACTTTTAACACAAAAAATACTTTTAACACAAAAAATACTTTTAACACAAAAAGTACTTTTAACACAAAAAATACTTTTAACACAAAAAGTACTTTTAACACAAAAAATACTTTTAACACAAAAAGTACTTTTACACAAAAAAGTACTTTTACAAAAAAGCACTTTTAACACAAAAAATACTTTTAACACAAAAAATACTTTTAACACAAAAAATACTTTTAACACAAAAAGTACTTTTAACACAAAAAATACTTTTAACACAAAAAATACTTTTAACACAAAAAATACTTTTAACACAAAAAATACTTTTAACACAAATACTTTTAACACAAAAAGTACTTTTGACACAAAAAGTACTTTTAACACAAAAACTACTTTTAACACAAAAAGTACTTTTAACACAAAAAAAACTTTTAACACAAAAAATACCTTTAACACAATTAAACAACTTCAAACAACTTCACACTTCAACAAATTTGTACTTACACACATGTACACTTTCAGCAAGAATGCAGACACTCAAGTTATATTTTCCATTCGGCGCGTTTCAACTCCTTAACGCTTTAACCGATTTCAACAAGTTATACCTTATTACGATCGCTTTCGCAGTATTACGTGTGCTATTACTTTTGACATTGGTACTACTTGTACTTTTTGCAGTATTTGCAAAAGTATAATATTTAACCCTTTCCAGTCAAAACCTTTGGCACGTTTCAACTCCTTGACGCTTTCACCGATTTCAACAAGTGATACCTCATTACGATCGCTTTCACAGTCTTACGTGTGCTATTACTTTTGACATTTGTACTACCTGTACTTTTTACAGTATTTACAAAAGTACTTTAACCCATTGTAATAAATGTGGCATTGAACACAATTCATGTTTTCAACAAATATTAACCCTTCCACACTTCCAAACACTTTCAACACATTCAGAATTCAACACATTAGTATTTAAACACATGTAGTACTTGTACACACATGTAGTACTTTAGTACTGTAGTATTTAAAAATGCTTTTAACACAAAAAGTACTTTTAACACAAAAAGTACTTTTAACACAAAAAGTACTTTTACACAAAAAAGTACTTTTACAAAAAAGCACTTTTAACACAAAAAATACTTTTAACACAAAAAATACTTTTAACACAAAAAATACTTTTAACACAAAAAGTACTTTTAACACAAAAAATACTTTTAACACAAAAAATACTTTTAACACAAAAAATACTTTTAACACAAATACTTTTAACAGAAAAAGTACTTTTAACACAAAAAGTACTTTTAACACAAAAAATACTTTTAACACAAAAAATACTTTTAACACAAAAAATACCTTTAACACAATTAAACAACTTCAAACAACTTCACACTTCAACAAATTTGTACTTACACACATGTACACTTTCAGCAAGAATGCAGACACTCAAGTTATATTTTCCATTCGGCGCGTTTCAACTCCTTAACGCTTTAACCGATTTCAACAAGTTATACCTTATTACGATCGCTTTCGCAGTATTACGTGTGCTATTACTTTTGACATTGGTACTACTTGTACTTTTTGCAGTATTTGCAAAAGTATAATATTTAACCCTTTCCAGTCAAAACCTTTGGCGCGTTTCAACTCCTTGACGCTTTCACCGATTTCAACAAGTGATACCTCATTACGATCGCTTTCACAGTCTTACGTGTGCTATTACTTTTGACATTTGTACTACCTGTACTTTTTACAGTATTTACAAAAGTACTTTAACCCATTGTAATAAATGTGGCATTGAACACAATTCATGTTTTCAACAAATACTAACCCTTCCACACTTCCAAACACTTTCAACACATTCAGAATTCAACACATTAGTATTTAAACACATGTAGTACTTGTACACACATGTAGTACTTGTACACACATGCAGTACTTTTACAAAAAAAGTACTTTTACATAAAAAAAATACTTTTTACACCAAAAATACTTTTAACACAAAAAGTACTTTTAACACAAAAAATACTTTTAACACAAAAAATACTTTTACAAAAAAAGCACTTTTAACACAAAAAGTACTTTTAACACAAAAAATACTTTTAACACAAAAAATACTTTTAACACAAAAAATACTTTTAACACAAAAAATACTTTTAACACAAAAAGTACTTTTAACACAAAAATTACTTTTAACACAAAAAATACTTTTAACACAAAAAATACTTTTAACACAAAAAAAACTTTTAACAGAAAAAGTACTTTTAACACAAAAAGTACTTTTAACACAAAAAATACTTTTAACACAAAAAATACTTTTAACACAAAAAGTACTTTTAACACAAAAAAAACTTAACACAAAAAATACTTTTAACAGAAAAAGTACTTTTAACACAAAAAATACTTTTAACACAAAAAATACTTTTAACACAAAAAATACTTTTAACACAAAAAATACTTTTAACACAAAAAATACTTTTAACACAAAAAATACTTTTAACACAAAAAGTACTTTTAACACAAAAAATACTTTTAACACAAAAAGTACTTTTAACACATAAAGTACTTTTAACACAAAAAATACTTTTAACACAAAAAATACTTTTAACACAAAAAGTACTTTTAACACAAAAAGTACTTTTAACACAAAAAGTACTTTTAACACAAAAAGTACTTTTAACACAAAAAATACTTTTAACACAAAAAATACTTAACACAAAAAATACTTTTAACACAAAAAAAAACTTTTAACACAAAAAATACTTTTAACACAAAAAATACTTTTAACACAAAAAATACTTTTAACACAAAAAATACTTTTAACAGAAAAAGTACTTTTAACACAAAAAGTACTTTTAACACAAAAAATACTTTTAACACAAAAACTACTTTTAACACAAAAAGTACTTTTAACACAAAAAATACCTTTAACACAATTAAACAACTTCAAACAACTTCACACTTCAACAAATTTGTACTTACACACATGTACACTTTCAGCAAGAATGCAGACACTCAAGTTATATTTTCCATTCGGCGCGTTTCAACTCCTTAACGCTTTAACCGATTTCAACAAGTTATACCTTATTACGATCGCTTTCGCAGTATTACGTGTGCTATTACTTTTGACATTGGTACTACTTGTACTTTTTGCAGTATTTGCAAAAGTATAATATTTAACCCTTTCCAGTCAAAACCTTTGGCACGTTTCAACTCCTTGACGCTTTCACCGATTTCAACAAGTGATACCTCATTACGATCGCTTTCACAGTCTTACGTGTGCTATTACTTTTGACATTTGTACTACCTGTACTTTTTACAGTATTTACAAAAGTACTTTAACCCATTGTAATAAATGTGGCATTGAACACAATTCATGTTTTCAACAAATATTAACCCTTCCACACTTCCAAACACTTTCAACACATTCAGAATTCAACACATTAGTATTTAAACACATGTAGTACTTGTACACACATGTAGTACTTTAGTACTGTAGTATTTAAAAATGCTTTTAACACAAAAAGTACTTTTAACACAAAAAGTACTTTTAACACAAAAAATACTTTTAACACAAAAAATACTTTTAACACAAAAAGTACTTTTAACACAAAAAATACTTTTAACACAAAAAATACTTTTAACACAAAAAATACTTTTAACACAAAAAGTACTTTTAACACAAAAAATACTTTTAACACAAAAAGTACTTTTAACACAAAAAATACTTTTAACACAAAAAGTACTTTTACACAAAAAAGTACTTTTACAAAAAAGCACTTTTAACACAAAAAATACTTTTAACACAAAAAATACTTTTAACACAAAAAATTCTTTTAACACAAAAAGTACTTTTAACACAAAAAATACTTTTAACACAAAAAATACTTTTAACACAAAAAATACTTTTAACACAAATACTTTTAACACAAAAAGTACTTTTGACACAAAAAGTACTTTTAACACAAAAACTACTTTTAACACAAAAAGTACTTTTTAACACAAAAAAAACTTTTAACACAAAAAATACCTTTAACACAATTAAACAACTTCAAACAACTTCACACTTCAACAAATTTGTACTTACACACATGTACACTTTCAGCAAGAATGCAGACACTCAAGTTATATTTTCCATTCGGCGCGTTTCAACTCCTTAACGCTTTAACCGATTTCAACAAGTTATACCTTATTACGATCGCTTTCGCAGTATTACGTGTGCTATTACTTTTGACATTGGTACTACTTGTACTTTTTGCAGTATTTGCAAAAGTATAATATTTAACCCTTTCCAGTCAAAACCTTTGGCACGTTTCAACTCCTTGACGCTTTCACCGATTTCAACAAGTGATACCTCATTACGATCGCTTTCACAGTCTTACGTGTGCTATTACTTTTGACATTTGTACTACCTGTACTTTTTACAGTATTTACAAAAGTACTTTAACCCATTGTAATAAATGTGGCATTGAACACAATTCATGTTTTCAACAAATATTAACCCTTCCACACTTCCAAACACTTTCAACACATTCAGAATTCAACACATTAGTATTTAAACACATGTAGTACTTGTACACACATGTAGTACTTTAGTACTGTAGTATTTAAAAATGCTTTTAACACAAAAAGTACTTTTAACACAAAAAGTACTTTTAACACAAAAAATACTTTTAACACAAAAAATACTTTTAACACAAAAAATACTTTTAACACAAAAAGTACTTTTAACACAAAAAGTACTTTTAACACAAAAAATACTTTTAACACAAAAAGTACTTTTAACACAAAAAAGTACTTTTACAAAAAAGCACTTTTAACACAAAAAATACTTTTAACACAAAAAATACTTTTAACACAAAAAATACTTTTAACACAAAAAGTACTTTTAACACAAAAAATACTTTTAACACAAAAAATACTTTTAACACAAAAAATACTTTTAACACAAAAAATACTTTTAACACAAATACTTTTAACAGAAAAAGTACTTTTAACACAAAAAGTACTTTTAACACAAAAAATACTTTTAACACAAAAAATACTTTTAACACAAAAAATACTTTTAACACAAAAAATACTTAACACAAAAAATACTTTTAACACAAAAAAAACTTAACACAAAAAATACTTTTAACACAAAAAATACTTTTAACACAAAAAATACTTTTAACACAAAAAACACTTTTAACACAAAAAATACTTTTAACAGAAAAAGTACTTTTAACACAAAAAGTACTTTTAACACAAAAAATACTTTTAACACAAAAAATACTTTTAACACAAAAAGTACTTTTAACACAAAAAAAACTTTTAACACAAAAAATACCTTTAACACAATTAAACAACGTCAAACAACTTCACACTTCAACAAATTTGTACTTACACACATGTACACTTTCAGCAAGAATGCAGACACTCAAGCAATGGCTTCAGCCATTGCAAAATCTAGTTATATTTTCCATTCGGCGCGTTTCAACTCCTTAACGCTTTAACCGATTTCAACAAGTTATACCTTATTACGATCGCTTTCGCAGTATTACGTGTGCTATTACTTTTGACATTGGTACTACTTGTACTTTTTGCAGTATTTGCAAAAGTATAATATTTAACCCTTTCCAGTCAAAACCTTTGGCGCGTTTCAACTCCTTAACGCTTTCACCGATTTCAACAAGTGATACCTCATTACGATCGCTTTCACTGTCTCATTACTGCTATTACTTTTGACATTTGTAATACTTGTACTTTTTGCAGTATTTACAAAAGTATAAGTATTTTGACACTTCTCCACCTTCGGTAAGTTTCAACTCCTTGACGCTTTCACCGATTTCAACAAGTGATACCTCATTACGATCGCTTTCACAGTCTTACGTGTGCTATTACTTTTGACATTTGTACTACCTGTACTTTTTACAGTATTTACAAAAGTACTTTAACCCATTGTAATAAATGTGGCATTGAACACAATTCATGTTTTCAACAAATATTAACCCTTCCACACTTCCAAACACTTTCAACACATTCAGAATTCAACACATTAGTATTTAAACACATGTAGTACTTGTACACACATGTAGTACTTTAGTATTTAAAAATGCTTTTAACACAAAAAGTACTTTTAACACAAAAAGTACTTTTAACACAAAAAATACTTTTAACACAAAAAATACTTTTAACACAAAAAATACTTTTAACACAAAAAGTACTTTTAACACAAAAAGTACTTTTAACACAAAAAATACTTTTAACACAAAAAGTACTTTTAACACAAAAAATACTTTTAACACAAAAAGTACTTTTACACAAAAAAGTACTTTTACAAAAAAGCACTTTTAACACAAAAAATACTTTTAACACAAAAATACTTTTAACACAAAAAATACTTTTAACACAAAAAGTACTTTTAACACAAAAAATACTTTTAACACAAAAAATACTTTTAATACTTTTAACACAAAAAATACTTTTAACACAAATACTTTTAACAGAAAAAGTACTTTTAACACAAAAAGTACTTTTAACACAAAAAATACTTTTAACACAAAAAATACTTTTAACACAAAAAATACTTTTAACACAAAAAATACTTAACACAAAAAATACTTTTAACACAAAAAAAACTTAACACAAAAAATACTTTTAACACAAAAAATACTTTTAACACAAAAAATACTTTTAACACAAAAAACACTTTTAACACAAAAAATACTTTTAACAGAAAAAGTACTTTTAACACAAAAAGTACTTTTAACACAAAAAATACTTTTAACACAAAAAATACTTTTAACACAAAAAGTACTTTTAACACAAAAAAAACTTTTAACACAAAAAATACCTTTAACACAATTAAACAACGTCAAACAACTTCACACTTCAACAAATTTGTACTTACACACATGTACACTTTCAGCAAGAATGCAGACACTCAAGCAATGGCTTCAGCCATTGCAAAATCTAGTTATATTTTCCATTCGGCGCGTTTCAACTCCTTAACGCTTTAACCGATTTCAACAAGTTATACCTTATTACGATCGCTTTCGCAGTATTACGTGTGCTATTACTTTTGACATTGGTACTACTTGTACTTTTTGCAGTATTTGCAAAAGTATAATATTTAACCCTTTCCAGTCAAAACCTTTGGCGCGTTTCAACTCCTTAACGCTTTCACCGATTTCAACAAGTGATACCTCATTACGATCGCTTTCACTGTCTCATTACTGCTATTACTTTTGACATTTGTAATACTTGTACTTTTTGCAGTATTTACAAAAGTATAAGTATTTTGACACTTCTCCACCTTCGGTAAGTTTCAACTCCTTGGCGCTTTCACCGATTTCAACAAGTGATACCTCATTACGATCGCTTTCACAGTCTTACGTGTGCTATTACTTTTGACATTTGTACTACTTGTACTTTTTACAGTATTTACAAAAGTACTTTAACCCATTGTAATAAATGTGGCATTGAACACAATTCATGTTTTCAACAAATATTAACCCTTCCACACTTCCAAACACTTTCAACACATTCAGAATTCAACACATTAGTATTTAAACACATGTAGTACTTGTACACACATGTAGTACTTTAGTATTTAAAAATGCTTTTAACACAAAAAGTACTTTTAACACAAAAAGTACTTTTAACACAAAAAATACTTTTAACACAAAAAATACTTTTAACACAAAAAATACTTTTAACACAAAAATACTTTTAACACAAAAAATACTTTTGACACAAAAAGTACTTTTGACACAAAAAATACTTTTAACCCCAAAAATACTTTTAACACAAAAAATACTTTTAACACAAAAAATACTTTTAACACAAAAAATACTTTTAACACAAAAAGTACTTTTAACACAAAAAGTACTTTTAACACAAAAAATACTTTTAACACAAAAAATACTTTTAACACAAAAAGTACTTTTAACACAAAAAGTACTTTTAACACAAAAATACTTTTAACACAAAAAACTTTTAACACAAAAAGTACTTTTAACACAAAAAGTACTTTTAACACAAAAAGTACTTTTAACACAAAAAGTACTTTTAACACAAAAAATACTTTTAACACAAAAAGTACTTTTACACAAAAAAGTACTTTTACACAAAAAAGTACTTTTACACAAATTCGGCAATTTCACACAATTAAATAACTTCAACAACTTCACACTTCAACAAATTTGTACTTACACACATGTACACTTTCAGCAAGAATGCAGACACTCAAGCAATGGCTTCAGCCATTGCAAAATCTAGTTATTATTATTATTATATTTTCCAGTTTTTTCCTGACCTTCGGCGCGTTTCAACTCCCTAACGCTTTCACCGATTTCAACAAGTGATACCTCATTATGATCGTGTTCACTGTGTCCTTATTGCTATTACTTTTGACATTTGTACTACTTGCACTTTTCGCAGTATTTGTAAAAGTATAATATTTAACCCTTTCACGTCCAAAACCTTTGGCGCGTTTCAACTCCTTAACGCTTTCACCGATTTCAACAAGTGATACCTCATTACGATCGCTTTCACTGTCTCATTACTGCTATTACTTTTGACATTTGTAATACTTGTACTTTTTGCAGTATTTACAAAAGTATAAGTATTTTGACACTTTTCCACCTTCGGTAAGTTTCAACTCCTTGACGCTTTCACCGATTTCAACAAGTGATACCTCATTACGATCGCTTTCACAGTCTTACGTGTGCTATTACTTTTGACATTTGTAATACTTGTACTTTTTGCAGTATTTACAAAAGTATAAGTATTTTGACACTTTTCCACCTTCGGTAAGTTTCAACTCCCTAACGCTTTCACCGATTTCAACAAGTGATACCTCATTATGATCGTGTTCACTGTGTCCTTATTGCTATTACTTTTGACATTTGTACTACCTGTACTTTTTACAGTATTTACAAAAGTACTCATTGTAATAAATGTGGCATTGAACACAAGTCATGTTTTCAACAAATATGAACCCTTCCACACTTCCAACACATTCAGAATTCAACACATTAGTATTTAAACACATGTAGTACTTGTACACACATGTAGTACTTTTACACACATGCAGTACTTTTACACAAAAAAGTACTTTTACATAAAAAAAATACTTTTACACCAAAAATACTTTTAACACAAAAAATACTTTTATCACAAAAAATACTTTTACACAAAAAGTACTTTTAACACAAAAAGTACTTTTAACACAAAAAATACTTTTAACACAAAAAAAACTTTTAACACAAAAAAACTTTTAACACAAAAAACTTTTAACACAAAAAGTACTTTTAACACAAAAAATACTTTTAACACAAAAAAATACTTTTAACACAAAAAAAAACTTTTAACACAAAAAAAAACTTTTAACACAAAAAATACTTTTAACACAAAAAATACTTTTAACACAAAAAGTACTTTTAACACAAAAAATACTTTTACACAAAAAAGTACTTTTACCACCTACTTACCCAGCTCAACCAACCGTCCGGCCTGTCTACTTTTTCCCATGGAGGTTTTTTTTAGTTTTTCCTGGCCGAGAAGGAGAATCCTAAGGACAGGGGATTCCCAGGACATCCCTCGCACCTGCTCCCCATCTTCAATCAACGCACCCAAGTCCCTGTGGCACCTCTGCTCCCATCAGTGCATTTATTTTCTTATGCCGCCATCTAGTGGACACTTTAAATGTGGCAGGCAGAGCACATGTTTCGAACACACCCAAGTCCCTGTCCCTGTGGCACCTCTGCTCCCATCAGTGCATTTGTTTTCTTATGCCGCCATCTAGTGGACACTATTACTTTTGACATTTGTACTACTTGTACTTTTTACAGTATTTACAAAAGTACTTTAACCCATTGTAATAAATGTGGCATTTGAACACAATTCATGTTTTCAACAAATATTAACCCTTCCACACTTCCAAACACTTTCAACACATTCAGAATTCAACACATTAGTATTTAAACACATGTAGTACTTGTACACACATGTAGTACTTTTACACACATGCAGTACTTTTACACAAAAAAGTACTTTTACATAAAAAAATACTTTTACACCAAAAATACTTTTAACACAAAAAATACTTTTAACACAAAAAATACTTTTAACACAAAAAACTTTTAACACAAAAAATACTTTTAACACAAAAAATGCTTTTAACACAAAAAGTACTTTTAACACAAAAAATACTTTTAACACAAAAAAAACTTTTAACACAAAAAAACTTTTAACACAAAAAGTGCTTTTACACAAAAAAGTACTTTAACACAAAAAATGCTTTTACACAAAAAGTAATTTTACACAAAAATGCTTTTACACAAAAAGTGCTTTTACACAAATTCGGCAATTTTACACAATTAAACAACTTCAAACAACTTCACACTTCAACAAATTTGTATTTAACAAGTTATACGTCATTACGATCGCTTTCACAGTATTACGTGTGCTATTACTTTTGACATTTAAACAAGCTGTACTTTTTGCAGTATTTGCAAAAGTATCAGTATTTTTACACTTTCCGACCTTCGGCGCGTTTCAACTCCTTAACACTTTCACCGATTTCAACAAGTTATACCTCAGTACGATCGTTTTCACTGTCTCATTATTGCTATTACTTTTGACATTTGTACTACTTGCACTTTTTGCAGTATTTTCAAAAGTACTTTATTCCATTGAAATGAATGGGGCATTGAACACAATTCAGTTTTTCAACAAATTTAACCCTTCCACACTTCAAAACACTTTCAACACATTCAGAATTGAACAAATTAGTACTTACACACATGTAGTACTTTTACAAATATGTAGTACTTTTACACACATGCAGTACTTTTACACACAAAAGTACTTTTTACACAAATTCAGCAATTTTACACAATTAAACTACTACTAAACCACGTCACACTTCAACAAATTAATATTTGCACACATAGTACTCCTACACACATGTAGTACTCTTACACACATGCAGTACTTTTACACAAAAAAGTATTTTTACACTAAAAAGTACTTTTACACAAAAAGTACTTTTACACAAAAAGTACTTTTACACAAAAAAGTACTTTTACACAAATTTAGCAATTTTACACAATTAAACTACTTCAAACAACTTCACACTTCAACAAATTAGTACTTACCCACATGTTGTACTATTACACACTTTTTGCAAGAATGCAGACACTCGCAATGGCTTCAGCCATTGCAAATTCTAGTTATTATTATTATATTTTCCATGATTTTCCATTTAGCCAGTTTCAACTCCGCTTTCGCAGTGTGCTATTACTTTTGACATTTGAAAAGCTTGTACTTTTTACAGAATTTGCAAAAGTATTAGTACTCCATTTAGCCAGTTTCAACTCCTTAACGCTTTAACCGATTTCAACAAGTTATACCTCATTATGATCGCTTTCGCAGTAGTACATGTGCTATTACTTTTGACATTTGAACAACTTGTACTTTTTGCAGAATTTTCAAAAGTATTCGTACTTTTTCCTCATTTAAATGAATTTGGGCATTATGAGTGTCTGCGGAATTCTTTAGACTTTATTCTTTAGAATTTTGTGACGGAGCCAGTCGAGCGAGTGAGAGAGCGAGAGAGAGAGAGAGAGAGAGAGAGGGAGAGAGAGAGAGGGAGAGGGAGAGAGAGAGAGAGAGAGAGAGAGAGGGAGGGGGAGGGGGAGGGAGGGGGAAGAGAGGGGGAAGAGAGGGGGAGAGGGAGAGACGCAGACACTCTAGCAATGGCTTCAGCCATTGCAAATTTTCTAGTTTGGCTTTGCTCCTCTTCCCCTCCTTTTATTTTGTGGCTAACTGGTTGTGGATTCTTGTTTGCCATTGTAACAAACGTTGTGCTCGCTGATAGGAAGATATGTCTGAAGAAATCGCTAAGGACGGCGGTGCTGGAGAACACGTCAGGTGTTTATGCAAATGAGTCAGTTACACTAGGAACGATGTGAGTTGGACTGACAAGCCCAAGCCTCATTTTCTATTGGTGAAAGTTTTACCGACCCATCTCGAAAAGGTTGTTCACCAACAGCTCATGGATTTCCTCTTAATAAACAACTGATTTGATGTTTTTCAGTCAGGTTTGAGGCAAATGACATCTGAACACTGACACGGGAAAAGCCTCTGTCTGTAGGGTATTATGGAAGATTGTCATTAGTTTTTAGCTGTCAATATCTGTTCAAATTAAAGAATAATGCAAACTCATTACACTTGGAAGTGGAAATGAGTTCTAACGGCAGCTGAGCTGCCTGAGACACGCCAGTTGTTACTGCAGCTTCCAATTATTTCAGAGAAATATCTTTCCCTAGTTCTACATAAAATGAGGTTGTACATGTTCAGCTTCTCTCTGTAAATCTCTTTTTGAACCTGGAGCTATGACTTGCGCCTTTTCCGTTCGGCCCTGCAGCACTCCCTTTTCAACAACTGCATAATATTAATACCAATTTTCACAAACGGCAACAAAAGAGCTCCCAAGAATGCATAGAAATGTTCAATGATGGACAGATGTAAAGGACTAAAAGGACTATGGACTAAGAGGACGTGTGTGTGTGTGTGTGTGCTGCTCAGTAACAGAATGTGTTTGTGTGTTGTCGTTGCAGTGAGCCTGCAGTGTAAGATCCTCAAGTGTAATTCAGACTTCTGGGCGTCGACGGGTCACTCGGGGCCAGAGGAGGAGTTCTGTGTGGCTCTGCGAGCGTACAACAGCTGTGTGCGGCGCACTGCGCGCACCTGTCGAGGAGACCTGGCCTACCACTCTGCGCAGCACGGTATTGAGGACCTCATGATGCAGCACAACTGCTCCAAAGAGGGCCCCACCAGGAGCCCTCAGGCCCCGCCCCCTCCTCCACCCCCGCCTGACACTCAGGAGCACTCAGACGGACCTGAGACTTGTCAATATGAACACGGCCTGCCCCGCGGAGCCCCGGCCCCCAACTACGCCCACTGCGGCTTCTTCGGGGACCCTCACCTGCGCACCTTTGGAGACCACTTCCAGACCTGCAAAGTGGAGGGGGCGTGGCCTCTCATTCACAACAAGTACCTATCTGTGCAGGTGACCAATACTGCTGTGGTTCCTGGCGCCATGGCAACGGCCACCAGCAAGGTGAGAGTTAGGCCACGTTTCCCCAGACCCCTGACCCCATACCCTTGACCCCAGACCTCTGACCCTTGACCTCATACCCTTGACCCCAGACCTCTGACCCTTGACCTCATACCCTTGACCACAGACCTGTGACCCTTGACCTCATACCTCTGACCACATTAAACTGAATCCCCCTGAGCGATTCACAAAAAGACTCTGAATTATCTTCACATTTGAATTACCGATATGTGAATAGATTTTTATTTTTAACATCCAATAAATCATAATAAATACAAATAGTCTTTGAATATGCAATGTCTTTCAAAATACTTTTTTGTTTGTTACTTAACTGTGTAAATCCAGACTTAGAATCCCTTTCTCTTGAGCAGAGCATTGAACTTTAAAAAAACACAAACACATTTTATGGCTTGCTTTTGAAATATGTATTTGTATTTAATTGTGCATGTATAGCACACAACTTGGCCGATTTAATACGTTATGGTGTATGATATCCTGGAGCGCCCTCTAGTGGTTACTACTGTTTTTTTATTTCTATTTCAGATTTATTTATTTCAGGAAAGTCCCATTGAGATTATGAGTCCTGGCCATGAGCACAGATCATTCATAACATGGCACAAATATGCAACATAGATTGGAAGTGACCTGTATGAACCAGTTCTTTCAGTTTCCAGAGCTTTTGTTGAGGGAGACAAAGAAAAGAAAACACAAAGATCCCGGGTAAAAGTGGAACTTTTCACGTCACGTCCGGAACACAAAATTAAATCAAATGTATTGGCATTTTTTCGTGAAAGAGCAACACAAAGTGGCACACAATTGTGAAGTGGAAGGAAAATTATACATAATTTACAGAAAAATACAAATAATAAAACTGAAAAGTGCAGTGTGCAAAAGTATTCACCTCTTTTCCCTACAGCAGAAATGTAGTTCTCAATTTGGACACTCGGGTTGGGGCATTCATATAAATAAAGTCACCGTAATCTAAGAAAAGTAACTAGCTCATTTTTTGAATTAAAAGAGAAGAATAGTTTGCAGATTTTCAGTTTTAATTTCTTAATTGTGCTTTGAAGGTGAGGTCATCAATTAAAATACCATATTTATAGTTTAACTTTTTCAATTTCATTCCCTTGAAAAGTGACTCTTTGTGAATAACATTAGCTTAGTTCTATTTGCATTTAGAGAAAAGTCTAATTGTAAGAAATATTCATATTATATATTTTATATCCTTTGTGCAATGTAACGACACTAGCAAAGGGTTTGTAATGGCGAGGCACAATGTTGACCTCTGTAATGACGAGGCACAATGTTGACCTCTGTAATGACGAGGCACAATGTTGACCTCTGTAATGACGAGGCACAATGTTGACCTCTGTAATGACGAGGCACAATGTTGACCTCTGTAATGACAATGTTGACCTCTGTAATGACGAGGCACAATGTTGACCTCTGTAATGACGAGGCACAATGTTGACCTCTGTAATGACGAGGCACAATGTTGACCTCTGTATTAATGAGGCACAATGTTGACCTCTGTAATGGCGAGGCACAATGTTGACCTCTCTAATGGCGAGGCACAATGTTGACCTCTGTAATGACGAGGCACAATGTTGACCTCTGTAATGACGAGGCACAATGTTGCCCTCTGTAATGACGAGGCACAATGTTGACCTCTGTAATGACGAGGCACAATGTTGACCTCTGTAATGACGAGGCACAATGATGACCTCTGTAATGACGAGGCACAATGTTGACCTCTGTAATGACGAGGCACAATGTTGACCTCTGAAATGACGAGGCACAATGATGACCTCTGTAATGACGAGGCACAATGTTGACCTCTGTAATGACGAGGCACAATGTTGACCTCTGTAATGACGAGGCACAATGTTGACCTCTGTATTGACGAGGCACAATGTTGACCTCTGTATTGACGAGGCACAATGTTGACCTCTGTAATGACGAGGCACAATGTTGACCTCTGTAATGGCGAGGCACAATGTTGACCTCTGTAATGACGAGGCACAATGTTGACCTCTGTAATGACGAGGCACAATGTTGACCTCTGTAATGACGAGGCACAATGTTGACCTCTGTAATGACGAGGCACAATGTTGACCTCTGTAATGGCGAGGCACAATGTTGACCTCTGTAATGGCGTGAGGCTCAATGTTGACCTCTGTAATGGCGAGGCACAATGTTGACCTCTGTAATGGCGAGGCACAATGTTGACCTCTGTAATGACGAGGCTCAATGTTGACTTTTGTAATGGCGTGGTACAATGTTGACCTCTGTAATGGCGAGGCACAATGTTGACCTCTGTAATGACGAGGCACAATGTTGACCTCTGTAATGACGAGGCACAATGTTGACCTCTGTAATGGCGAGGCACAATGTTGACCTCTGTAATGGCGAGGCTCAATGTTGACCTCTGTAATGACGAGGCACAATGTTGACCTCTGTAATGGCGAGGCACAATGTTGACCTCTTTTATGACGAGGCACAATGTTGACCTCTGTATTGGCGAGGCAAAATGTTGACCTCTGTAATGGCGAGGCACAATGTTGACCTCTGTAATGACGAGGCACAATGTTGACCTCTGTAATGACGAGGCACAATGTTGACCTCTGTAATGACGAGGCACAATGTTGACCTCTGTAATGACGAGGCACAATGTTGACCTCTGTAATGACGAGGCACAATGATGACCTCTGTAATGACGAGGCACAATGTTGACCTCTGTAATGACGAGGCACAATGTTGACCTCTGTAATGGCGAGGCACAATGTTGACCTCTGTAATGACGAGGCACAATGTTGACCTCTGTAATGACGAGGCACAATGTTGACCTCTGTAACAAGGTTGTTCATCGTCTAGAGCTGTGGAGAGGTCATTGATCACCTTCAGCGCTGCAGTCATAACTCTTTGTGTTCAGAGGAAACATTCTTTCACATGTGCAGTGTGTGAAATTGGCCTTTGGCTGTTTAGTTGTTGCATCACCTCTTTTGAACGATGGTGTGACAAATGCTGATTTCCATAGTGCCACAGTCAATTTTGCAAAAAAATATTCAAGTTTAAGTGCAGTTCATAATGGTCCCTTTAAACTGCAATGTTAAATTTAAACTGTAAATAGAAAAGGCCTAAACAAAGTATGTAAGCTAAAAGCAGATCATGTGGGCCAGGGCTGTTCAACAGAATAAAAGAAAAGACAAATCTGCACAACACACACCAAATATCCAACACTTTCAATGAAGAGAGTTAATACAATAAGATACTGCAAAATATCAAACAAAATTCATTACCAACATTGCTGTTTGAAACCTAACCAGGTCTGAACCAGAATTACACCAGGACTAGGCTAGAACCAACCAGTGGCTAGTCTATTGGAACAGCAGCGGGAAAAAAGTTATTTTTTCCACAGAGAGCGATTTAACGAAAAATTGCTGGTGTTTTGGCTGAGCGGGACCTACAGCTTTCAGAAATGTCGGATATAGCAGCAATTTGACCTATTTTTGGGTTAGGGCCGTGGGTCTGAGGGGGTCTGAGGGCCGTGGGTCTGAGGGGGTCTGAGGGCCGTGGGTCTGAAGGGGTCTGAGGGCCGTGGGTCTGAGGGACGTGTGTCAGAGATGTGGCAGTAGTTTGGACGTGTGTCTGAGATGTGGCAGTAGTTTGGACGTGTGTCTGAGACGTGGCAGTAGTTTGGTCGTGTGTCTGAGATGTGGCAGTAGTTTGGACGTGTGTCTGAGGTGTGGCAGTAGTTTGGACGTGTGTCTGAGACGTGGCAGTAGTTTGGTTGTGTGTCTGAGACGTGGCAGTAGTTTGGTCGTGTGTCTGAGATGTGGCAGCAGTTTGGACGTGTGTCTGAGATGTGGCAGTAGTTTGGACGTGTGTCTGAGATGTGGCAGTAGTTTGGACGTGTGTCTGAGATGTGGCAGTAGTTTGGTCATGTGTCTGAGGTGTGGCAGTAGTTTGGTCGTGTGTCTGAGATGTGGCAGTAGTTTGGTCGTGTGTCTGAGGTGTGGCAGTAGTTTGGACGTGTGTCTGAAACGTGGCAGTAGTTTGGACGTGTCTCTGAGATGTGGCAGTAGATTGGTTGTGTGTCTGAGATGTGGCAGTAGATTGGTCGTGTGTCTGAGGTGTGGCAGTAGTTTGGTCGTGTGTCTGAGATGTGGCAGTAGTTTGGTCGTGTGTCTGAGGTGTGGCAGTAGTTTGGACGTGTGTCTGAAACGTGGCAGTAGTTTGGACGTGTCTCTGAGATGTGGCAGTAGATTGGTTGTGTCTCTGAGATGTGGCAGTAGATTGGTTGTGTGTCAGAGATGTGGCAGTAGTTTTGTCGTGTGTCAGAGATGTGGCAGTAGTTTGGTTGTGTGTCTGACATGTGGCAGTAGTTTGGTCGTGTGTCTGAGATGTGGCAGTAGTTTGGACGTGTGTCTGAGATGTGGCAGTAGTTTGGACGTGTGTCTGAGATGTGGAAGTAGTTTGGTCATGTGTCAGAGATGTGGCAGTAGTTTGGTCGTGTGTCTGAGACGTGGCAGTAGTTTGGTAGTGTGTCTGACATGTGGCAGTAGTTTGGTCGTGTGTCTGAGATGTGGCAGTAGTTTGGACGTGTGTCTGACATGTGGCAGTAGTTTGGACGTGTGTCTGAGATGTGGCAGTAGTTTGGACGTGTGTCAGAGATGTGCCAGTAGTTTGGTCGTGTGTCAGAGATGTGGCAGTAGTTTGGTCGTGTGTCAGAGATGTGGCAGTAGTTTGGTTGTGTGTCTGAGATGTGGCATTAGTTTGGTCGTGTGTCTGAGATGTGGCAGTAATTTAGACGTGTGTCTGAGATGTGGCAGTAGTTTGGACGTGTGTCTGAGATGTGGCAGTAGTTTGGTCGTGTGTCTGAGATGTGGCAGTAGTTTGGTCGTGTGTCTGAGACGTGGCAGTAGTTTGGTCGTGTGTCTGAGATGTGGCAGTAGTTTGGTCGTGTGTCTGACATGTGGCAGTAGTTTGGACGTGTGTCTGAGATGTGGCTGTAGTTTGGTCGTGTGTCTGAGATGTGGCAGTAGTTTGGACGTGTGTCTGAGATGTGGCAGTAATTTGGACGTATGTCTGAGATGTGGCAGTAGTTTGGTCGTGTGTCAGAGATGTGGCAGTAGTTTGGTCGTGTGTCTGAGATGTGGCAGTAGTTTGGACGTGTGTCTGAGATGTGGCAGTAGTTTGGTCGTGTGCCTGAGATGTGGCAGTAGTTTGTGTGTCAGAGATGTGGCAGTAGTTTGGACGTGTGTCAGAGATGTGCCAGTAGTTTGGTCATGTGTCTGAGATGTGGCAGTAGTTTGGTCTTGTGTCTGAGATGTGGCAGTAGTTTGGACGTGTGTCTGAGATGTGGCAGTAGTTTGGACGTGTGTCAGAGATGTGCCAGTAGTTTGGTCGTGTGTCAGAGATGTGGCAGTAGTTTGGTCGTGTGTCAGAGATGTGGCAGTAGTTTGGTTGTGTGTCTGAGATGTGGCAGTAGTTTGGTCGTGTGTCTGAGATGTGGCAGTAATTTAGACGTGTGTCTGAGATGTGGCAGTAGTTTGGACGTGTGTCTGAGATGTGGCAGTAGTTTGGTCGTGTGTCTGAGATGTGGCAGTAGTTTGGTCGTGTGTCTGAGACGTGGCAGTAGTTTGGTCGTGTGTCTGAGATGTGGCAGTAGTTTGGTCGTGTGTCTGACATGTGGCAGTAGTTTGGACGTGTGTCTGAGATGTGGCTGTAGTTTGGTCGTGTGTCTGAGATGTGGCAGTAGTTTGGACGTGTGTCTGAGATGTGGCAGTAATTTGGACGTAGGTCTGAGATGTGGCAGTAGTTTGGTCGTGTGTCAGAGATGTGGCAGTAGTTTGGTCGTGTGTCTGAGATGTGGCAGTAGTTTGGACGTGTGTCTGAGATGTGGCAGTAGTTTGGTCGTGTGCCTGAGATGTGGCAGTAGTTTGTGTGTCAGAGATGTGGCAGTAGTTTGGACGTGTGTCAGAGATGTGCCAGTAGTTTGGTCATGTGTCTGAGATGTGGCAGTAATTTGGACGTATGTCTGAGATGTGGCAGTAGTTTGGTCGTGTGTCTGAGATGTGGCAGTAGTTTGGTCGTGTGTCAGAGATGTGGCAGTAGTTTGGTCTTGTGTCTGAGATGTGGCAGTAGTTTGGACGTGTGTCTGAGATGTGGCAGTAGTTTGGTCGTGTGTCTGAGACGTGGCAGTAGTTTGGTCGTGTGTCTGAGATGTGGCAGTAGTTTGGTCGTGTGTCTGAGATGTGGAAGTAGTTTGGACGTGTGCCTGAGATGTGGCAGTAGTTTGGTCGTGTGTCTGAGATGTGGCAGTAGTTTTGTCGTGTGTCAGAGATGTGACAGTAGTTTGGTCTTGTGTCTGAGATGTGGCAGTAGTTTGGACGTGTGTCTGAGATGTGGCAGCTGTTTTGTCGTGTGTCAGAGATGTGGCAGCAGTTTGGTCGTGTGTCTGAGATGTGGCTGTAGTTTGGTCGTGTGTCTAAGATGTGGCAGTAGTTTGGACGTGTGTCAGAGATGTGCCAGTAGTTTGGTCGTGTGTCTGAGATGTGGCAGTAATTTGGACGTATGTCTGAGATGTGGCAGTAGTTTGGTCGTGTGTCAGAGATGTGGCAGTAGTTTGGTCGAGTGTCTGAGATGTGGCAGTAGTTTGGACGTGTGTCTGAGATGTGGCAGTAGTTTGGTCGTGTGTCTGAGATGTGGCAGTAGTTTGTGTGTCAGAGATGTGGCAGTAGTTTGGACGTGTGTCAGAGATGTGCCAGTAGTTTGGTCATGTGTCTGAGATGTGGCAGTAATTTGGACGTATATCTGAGATGTGGCAGTAGTTTGGTCGTGTGTCAGAGATGTGGCAGTAGTTTGGTCGTGTGTCTGAGATGTGGCAGTAGTTTGGTCGTGTGTCAGAGATGTGGCAGTAGTTTGGTCTTGTGTCTGAGATGTGGCAGTAGTTTGGTCGTGTGTCTGAGATGTGGCAGTAGTTTGGACGTGTGTCTGAGATGTGGCAGTAGTTTGGTCGTGTGTCAGAGATGTGCCAGTAGTTTGGTCGTGTGTCAGAGATGTGGCAGCAGTTTGGTCGTGTGTTTGAGATGTGGCAGTAGTTTGGTCGTGTGTCTGAGACGTGGCAGTAGTTTGGACGTGTGTCTGAGATGTGGCAGTAGTTTGGTCGTGTGTCTGAGATGTGGCAGTAGTTTTGTCGTGTGTCAGAGATGTGACAGTAGTTTGGTCTTGTGTCTGAGATGTGGCAGTAGTTTGGTCATGTGTCAGAGATGTGGCAGTAGTTTGGTCGTGTGTCTGAGATGTGGCAGCAGTTTGGACTTGTGTCTGAGATGTGGCAGTAGTTTGGTCGTGTGTCTGAGACGTGGCAGTAGTTTGGTAGTGTGTCTGACATGTGGCAGTAGTTTGGTTGTGTGTCTGAGATGTGGCAGTAGTTTGGACGTGTGTCTGAGATGTGGCAGTAGTTTGGACGTGTGTCTGAGATGTGGCAGTAGTTTGGTCGTGTGTCAGAGATGTGGCAGCAGTTTGGTCGTGTGTCTGAGATGTGGCTGTAGTTTGGTCGTGTGTCTGAGATGTGGCAGTAGTTTGGACGTGTGTCTGAGATGTGGCAGTAGTTTGGTCGTGTGTCAGAGATGTGCCAGTAGTTTGGTCGTGTGTCAGAGATGTGGCAGCAGTTTGGTCGTGTGTCTGAGATGTGGCAGTAGTTTGGTCGTGTGTCAGAGATGTGGCAGTAGTTTGGTCTTGTGTCTGAGATGTGGCAGTAGTTTGGACGTGTGTCTGAGATGTGGCAGCAGTTTTGTCGTGTGTCAGAGATGTGGCAGTAGTTTGGTCGTGTGTCTGAGATGTGGCAGTAGTTTGGACGTGTGTCTGACATGTTGCAGTAGTTTGGTCGTGTGTCTGAGATGTGGCAGTAGTTTGGTCGTGTGTCTGAGATGTGGCAGTAGTTTGGACGTGTGTCTGAGATGTGGCAGTAGTTTGGACGTGTGTCTGAGAGGTGGCAGTAGTTTGGTCGTGTGTCTGAGATGTGGCAGTAGTTTGTGTGTCAGAGATGTGGCAGTAGTTTGGACGTGTGTCTGAGATGTGGCAGTAGTTTGGTCGTGTGTCTGAGATGTGGCAGTAGTTTGGTCGTGTGTCTGAGATGTGGCAGTAGTTTGGACGTGTGTCTGAGATGTGGCAGTAGTTTGGACGTGTGTCTGAGATGTGGCAGTAGTTTGGTCCTGTGTCAGAGATGTGGCAGCAGTTTGGTCGTGTGTCTGAGATGTGGCTGTAGTTTGGTTGTGTGTCTGAGATGTGGCAGTAGTTTGGACGTGTGTCTGAGATTTGGCAGTAGTTTGGTCGTGTGTCAAAGATGTGGCAGCAGTTTGGTCGTGTGTCTGAGATGTGGCAGTAGTTTGGTCATGTGTCTGAGATGTGGCAGTAGTTTGGTCGTGTGTCTGAGACGTGGCAGTAGTTTGGACGTGTGTCTGAGATGTGGCAGTAGTTTGGTCGTGTGTCTGAGATGTGGCAGTAGTTTGGTCATGTGTCAGAGATGTGGCAGTAGTTTGGTCTTGTGTCTGAGATGTGGCAGTAGTTTGGACGTGTGTCTGAGATGTGGCAGCAGTTTTGTCGTGTGTCAGAGATGTGGCAGTAGTTTGGTCGTGTGTCTGAGATGTGGCAGTAGTTTGGACGTGTGTCTGACATGTTGCAGTAGTTTGGTCGTGTGTCTGAGATGTGGCAGTAGTTTGGTCGTGTGTCTGAGATGTGGCAGTAGTTTGGACGTGTGTCTGAGATGTGGCAGTAGTTTGGTCGTGTGTCT
Organism: Eucyclogobius newberryi; assembly: GCF_026437365.1. Lineage (NCBI taxonomy): Eukaryota > Metazoa > Chordata > Actinopteri > Gobiiformes > Gobiidae > Eucyclogobius > Eucyclogobius newberryi. Next base: position 38,120,488 of record NW_027316389.1, on the reverse strand, counting down.
GAGATGTGGCAGTAGTTTGGACGTGTGTCAGAGATGTGTCAGCAGTTTGGTCAAGTGTCTGAGATGTGGCAGTAGTTTGGTCGTGTGTCTGAGATGTGGCAGTAGTTTTGTGTCAGAGATGGGGCAGTAGTTTGGACGTGTGTCTGAGATGTGGCAGTAGTTTGGTCGTGTGTCTGAGATGTGGCAGTAGTTTGGTCGTGTGTCTGAGATGTGGCAGTAGTTTGGACGTGTGTCTGAGATGTGGCAGTAGTTTGGACGTGTGTCTGAGATGTGGCAGTAGTTTGGTCGTGTGTCTGAGATGTGGCAGTAGTTTGGACGTGTGTCAGAGATGTGGCAGCAGTTTGGTCAAGTGTCTGAGATGTGGCAGTAGTTTGGACGTGTGTCAGAGATGTGCCAGTAGTTTGGTCGTGTGTCTGAGATGTGGCAGTAATTTGGACATATGTCTGAGATGTGGCAGTAGTTTGGTCGTGTGTCAGAGATGTGGCAGTAGTTTGGTCGTGTGTCTGAGATGTGGCAGTAGTTTGGTCGTGTGTCTGAGATGTGGCAGTAGTTTGGACGTGTGCCTGAGATGTGGCAGTAGTTTGGTCGTGTGTCTGAGATGTGGCAGTAGTTTTGTCGTGTGTCAGAGATATGGCAGTAGTTTGGTCTTGTGTCTGAGATGTGGCAGTAGTTTGGACGTTTGTCTGAGATGTGGCAGCTGTTTTGTCGTGTGTCAGAGATGTGGCAGCAGTTTGGTCGTGTGTCTGAGATGTGGCTGTAGTTTGGTCGTGTGTCTGAGATGTGGCAGTAGTTTGGACGTGTGTCAGAGATGTGCCAGTAGTTTGGTCGTGTGTCTGAGATGTGGCAGTAATTTGGACGTATGTCTGAGATGTGGCAGTAGTTTGGTCGTGTGTCAGAGATGTGGCAGTAGTTTGGTCGTGTGTCTGAGATGTGGCAGTAGTTTGGACGTGTGTCTGAGATGTGGCAGTAGTTTGGTCGTGTGTCTGAGATGTGGCAGTAGTTTGTGTGTCAGAGATGTGGCAGTAGTTTGGACGTGTGTCAGAGATGTGCCAGTAGTTTGGTCGTGTGTCTGAGATGTGGCAGTAGTTTGGTCGTGTGTCTGAGATGTGGCAGTAGTTTGGTCGTGTGTCAGAGATGTGGCAGTAGTTTGGTCGTGTGTCTGAGATGTGGCAGTAGTTTGGTCGTGTGTCAGAGATGTGGCAGTAGTTTGGTCTTGTGTCTGAGATGTGGCAATAGTTTGGTCGTGTGTCTGAGATGTGGCAGTAGTTTGGACGTGTGTCTGAGATGTGGCAGTAGTTTGGTCGTGTGTCAGAGATGTGCCAGTAGTTTGGTCGTGTGTCAGAGATGTGGCAGCAGTTTGGTCGTGTGTTTGAGATGTGGCAGTAGTTTGGTCGTGTGTCTGAGATGTGGCAGTAGTTTGGTCGTGTGTCTGAGATGTGGCAGCAGTTTGGTCGTGTGTCTGAGATGTGGCAGTAGTTTGGTCGTGTGTCTGAGATGTGGCAGTAGTTTGGACGTGTGTCTGAGATGTGGCAGTAGTTTGGACGTGTGTCTGAGAGGTGGCAGTAGTTTGGTCGTGTGTCTGAGATGTGGCAGTAGTTTGTGTGTCAGAGATGTGGCAGTAGTTTGGACGTGTGTCTGAGATGTGGCAGTAGTTTGGTCGTGTGTCTGAGATGTGGCAGTAGTTTGGTCGTGTGTCTGAGATGTGGCAGTAGTTTGGACGTGTGTCTGAGATGTGGCAGTAGTTTGGTCGTGTGTCAAAGATGTGGCAGCAGTTTGGTCGTGTGTCTGAGATGTGGCAGTAGTTTGGTCATGTGTCTGAGATGTGGCAGTAGTTTGGTCGTGTGTCTGAGACGTGGCAGTAGTTTGGACGTGTGTCTGAGATGTGGCAGTAGTTTGGTCGTGTGTCTGAGATGTGGCAGTAGTTTGGTCATGTGTCAGAGATGTGGCAGTAGTTTGGTCTTGTGTCTGAGATGTGGCAGTAGTTTGGACGTGTGTCTGAGATGTGGCAGCAGTTTTGTCGTGTGTCAGAGATGTGGCAGTAGTTTGGTCGTGTGTCTGAGATGTGGCAGTAGTTTGGACGTGTGTCTGACATGTTGCAGTAGTTTGGTCGTGTGTCTGAGATGTGGCAGTAGTTTGGTCGTGTGTCTGAGATGTGGCAGTAGTTTGGACGTGTGTCTGAGATGTGGCAGTAGTTTGGTCGTGTGTCTGAGATGTGGCAGTAGTTTGGACGTGTGTCAGAGATGTGTCAGCAGTTTGGTCAAGTGTCTGAGATGTGGCAGTAGTTTGGTCGTGTGTCAGAGATGTGGCAGTAGTTGTGTGTCAGAGATGGGGCAGTAGTTTGGACGTGTGTCTGAGATGTGGCAGTAGTTTAGTCGTGTGTCAGAGATGTGCCAGTAGTTTGGTCGTGTGTCTGAGATGTGGCAGTAGTTTGGACGTGTGTCTGAGATTTGGCAGTAGTTTGGTCGTGTGTCAAAGATGTGGCAGCAGTTTGGTCGTGTGTCTGAGATGTGGCAGTAGTTTGGTCATGTGTCTGAGATGTGGCAGTAGTTTGGTCGTGTGTCTGAGACGTGGCAGTAGTTTGGACGTGTGTCTGAGATGTGGCAGTAGTTTGGTCGTGTGTCTGAGATGTGGCAGTAGTTTGGTCATGTGTCAGAGATGTGGCAGTAGTTTGGTCTTGTGTCTGAGATGTGGCAGTAGTTTGGACGTGTGTCTGAGATGTGGCAGAAGTTTTGTCGTGTGTCAGAGATGTGGCAGTAGTTTGGTCGTGTGTCTGAGATGTGGCAGTAGTTTGGACGTGTGTCTGACATGTTGCAGTAGTTTGGTCGTGTGTCTGAGATGTGGCAGTAGTTTGGTCGTGTGTCTGAGATGTGGCAGTAGTTTGGACGTGTGTCTGAGATGTGGCAGTAGTTTGGTCGTGTGTCTGAGATGTGGCAGTAGTTTGGACGTGTGTCAGAGATGTGTCAGCAGTTTGGTCAAGTGTCTGAGATGTGGCAGTAGTTTGGTCGTGTGTCAGAGATGTGGCAGTAGTTGTGTGTCAGAGATGGGGCAGTAGTTTGGACGTGTGTCTGAGATGTGGCAGTAGTTTAGTCGTGTGTCAGAGATGTGCCAGTAGTTTGGTCGTGTGTCTGAGATGTGGCAGTAGTTTGGTCTTGTGTCTGAGATGTGGCAGTAGTTTGGACGTGTGTCTGAGATGTGGCAGCAGTTTTGTCGTGTGTCAGAGATGTGGCAGTAGTTTGGTCGTGTGTCTGAGATGTGGCAGTAGTTTGGACGTGTGTCCGACATGTTGCAGTAGTTTGGTCGTGTGTCTGAGATGTGGCAGTAGTTTGGTCGTGTGTCTGAGATGTGGCAGTAGTTTGGACGTGTGTCTGAGATGTGGCAGTAGTTTGGACGTGTGTCTGAGAGGTGGCAGTAGTTTGGTCGTGTGTCTGAGATGTGGCAGTAGTTTGTGTGTCAGAGATGTGGCAGTAGTTTGGACGTGTGTCTGAGATTTGGCAGTAGTTTGGTCGTGTGTCTGAGATGTGGCAGTAGTTTGGTCGTGTGTCTGAGATGTGGCAGTAGTTTGGACGTGTGTCTGAGATGTGGCAATAGTTTGGCCTTGTGTCTGACATGTGGCAGTAGTTTGGACGTGTGTCTGAGATGTGGCAGTAGTTTGGTCCTGTGTCAGAGATGTGGCAGCAGTTTGGTCGTGTGTCTGAGATGTGGCTGTAGTTTGGTCGTGTGTCTGAGATGTGGCAGTAGTTTGGACGTGTGTCTGAGATTTGGCAGTAGTTTGGTCGTGTGTCAAAGATGTGGCAGTAGTTTGGACATGTGTCTGAGATGTGGCAGTAGTTTGGTCGTGTGTCAGAGATGTGGCAGCAGTTTGGTCGTGTGTCTGAGATGTGGCAGTAGTTTGGTCGTGTGTCTGAGATGTGGCAGTAGTTGTGTGTCAGAGATGGGGCAGTAGTTTGGACGTGTGTCTGAGATGTGGCAGTAATTTGGTCGTGTGTCTGAGATGTGGCAGTAGTTTGGTCGTGTGTCTGAGATGTGGCAGTAGTTTGGACGTGTGTCTGAGATGTGGCAGTAGTTTGGTCGTGTGTCTGAAATGTGGCAGTAGTTTGGACGTGTGTCAGAGATGTGGCAGCAGTTTGGTCAAGTGTCTGAGATGTGGCAGTAGTTTGGACGTGTGTCAGAGATGTGCCAGTAGTTTGGTCGTGTGTCTGAGATGTGGCAGTAATTTGGACGTATGTCTGAGATGTGGCAGTAGTTTGGTCGTGTGTCAGAGATGTGGCAGTAGTTTGGTCGTGTGTCTGAGATTTGGCAGTAGTTTGGACGTGTGTCTGAGATGTGGCAGTAGTTTGGTCGTGTGCCTGAGATGTGGCAGTAGTTTGTGTGTCAGAGATGTGGCAGTAGTTTGGTCGTGTGTCTGAGATGTGGCAGTAGTTTGGACGTGTGTCTGAGATGTGGCAGTAGTTTGGACGTGTGTCTGAGATGTGGCAGTAGTTTGGTCGTGTGTCTGAGATGTGGCAGTAGTTTTGTCGTGTGTCAGAGATGTGACAGTAGTTTGGTCTTGTGTCTGAGATGTGGCAGTAGTTTGGTCATGTGTCAGAGATGTGGCAGTAGTTTGGTCGTGTGTCTGAGATGTGGCAGCAGTTTGGACTTGTGTCTGAGATGTGGCAGTAGTTTGGTCGTGTGTCTGAGACGTGGCAATAGTTTGGTAGTGTGTCTGACATGTGGCAGTAGTTTGGTCGTGTGTCTGAGATGTGGCAGTAGTTTGGACGTGTGTCTGAGATGTGGCAGTAGTTTGGACGTGTGTCAGAGATGTGCCAGTAGTTTGGTCGTGTGTCTGAGATGTGGCAGTAATTTGGACGTGTGTCTGAGATGTGGCAGTAGTTTGGTCGTGTGTCAGAGATGTGGCAGTAGTTTGGTCGTGTGTCAGAGATGTGGCAGTAGTTTGGTTGTGTGTCTGAGATGTGGCAGTAGTTTGGTCGTGTGTCTGAGATGTGGCAGTAATTTGGACGTGTGTCTGAGATGTGGCAGTAGTTTGGACGTGTGTCTGAGATGTGGCAGTAGTTTGGTTGTGTGTCTGAGATGTGGCAGTAGTTTGGTCATGTGTCTGAGACGTGGCAGTAGTTTGGTCGTGTGTCTGAGATGTGGCAGTAGTTTGGTCGTGTGTCTGACATGTGGCAGTAGTTTGGACGTGTGTCTGACATGTGGCAGTAGTTTGGACGTGTGTCTGACATGTGGCAGTAGTTTGGACGTGTGTCTGAGATGTGGCAGTAGTTTGGTCGTGTGTCTGAGATGTGGCTGTAGTTTGGTCGTGTGTCTGAGATGTGGCAGTAGTTTTGACGTGTGTCTGAGATGTGGCAGTAGTTTGGTTGTGTGTCTGAGATGTGGCAGTAGTTTGTGTGTCAGAGATGTGGCAGTAGTTTGGACGTGTGTCTGAGATGTGGCAGTAGTTTGGTCGTGTGTCTAAGATGTGGCAGTAGTTTGGTCGTGTGTCTGAGATGTGGCAGTAGTTTGGACGTGTGTCTGAGATGTGGCAGTAGTTTGGTCGTGTGTCTGAGATGTGGCAGTAGTTTGGACGTGTGTCAGAGATGTAACAGTAGTTTGGTCGTGTGTCTGAGATGTGGCAGTAGTTTGGTCGTGTGTCTGAGATGTGGCAGTAGTTTGTGTGTCAGAGATGTGGCAGTAGTTTGGACGTGTGTCTGAGATGTGGCAGTAGTTTGGTCGTGTGTCTGAGATGTGGCAGTAGTTTGGTCGTGTGTCTGAGACGTGGCAATAGTTTGGTAGTGTGTCTGACATGTGGCAGTAGTTTGGTCGTGTGTCTGAGATGTGGCAGTAGTTTGGACGTGTGTCTGAGATGTGGCAGTAGTTTGGACGTGTGTCAGAGATGTGCCAGTAGTTTGGTCGTGTGTCTGAGATGTGGCAGTAATTTGGACGTGTGTCTGAGATGTGGCAGTAGTTTGGTCGTGTGTCAGAGATGTGGCAGTAGTTTGGTCGTGTGTCAGAGATGTGGCAGTAGTTTGGTTGTGTGTCTGAGATGTGGCAGTAGTTTGGTCGTGTGTCTGAGATGTGGCAGTAATTTGGACGTGTGTCTGAGATGTGGCAGTAGTTTGGACGTGTGTCTGAGATGTGGCAGTAGTTTGGTTGTGTGTCTGAGATGTGGCAGTAGTTTGGTCATGTGTCTGAGACGTGGCAGTAGTTTGGTCGTGTGTCTGAGATGTGGCAGTAGTGTGGTCGTGTGTCTGACATGTGGCAGTAGTTTGGACGTGTGTCTGACATGTGGCAGTAGTTTGGACGTGTGTCTGACATGTGGCAGTAGTTTGGACGTGTGTCTGAGATGTGGCAGTAGTTTGGTCGTGTGTCTGAGATGTGGCTGTAGTTTGGTCGTGTGTCTGAGATGTGGCAGTAGTTTTGACGTGTGTCTGAGATGTGGCAGTAGTTTGGTTGTGTGTCTGAGATGTGGCAGTAGTTTGTGTGTCAGAGATGTGGCAGTAGTTTGGACGTGTGTCTGAGATGTGGCAGTAGTTTGGTCGTGTGTCTAAGATGTGGCAGTAGTTTGGTCGTGTGTCTGAGATGTGGCAGTAGTTTGGACGTGTGTCTGAGATGTGGCAGTAGTTTGGTCGTGTGTCTGAGATGTGGCAGTAGTTTGGACGTGTGTCAGAGATGTAACAGTAGTTTGGTCGTGTGTCTGAGATGTGGCAGTAGTTTGGTCGTGTGTCTGAGATGTGGCAGTAGTTTGTGTGTCAGAGATGTGGCAGTAGTTTGGACGTGTGTCTGAGATGTGGCAGCAGTTTTGTCGTGTGTCAGAGATGTGGCAGTAGTTTGGTCGTGTGTCTGAGATGTGGCAGTAGTTTGGACGTGTGTCTGACATGTTGCAGTAGTTTGGTCGTGTGTCTGAGATGTGGCAGTAGTTTGGTCGTGTGTCTGAGATGTGGCAGTAGTTTGGACGTGTGTCTGAGATGTGGCAGTAGTTTGGTCGTGTGTCTGAGATGTGGCAGTAGTTTGGACGTGTGTCAGAGATGTGTCAGCAGTTTGGTCAAGTGTCTGAGATGTGGCAGTAGTTTGGTCGTGTGTCTGAGATGTGGCAGTAGTTTTGTGTCAGAGATGGGGCAGTAGTTTGGACGTGTGTCTGAGATGTGGCAGTAGTTTGGTCGTGTGTCTGAGATGTGGCAGTAGTTTGGTCGTGTGTCTGAGATGTGGCAGTAGTTTGGACGTGTGTCTGAGATGTGGCAGTAGTTTGGACGTGTGTCTGAGATGTGGCAGTAGTTTGGTCGTGTGTCTGAGATGTGGCAGTAGTTTGGACGTGTGTCAGAGATGTGGCAGCAGTTTGGTCAAGTGTCTGAGATGTGGCAGTAGTTTGGACGTGTGTCAGAGATGTGCCAGTAGTTTGGTCGTGTGTCTGAGATGTGGCAGTAATTTGGACGTATGTCTGAGATGTGGCAGTAGTTTGGTCGTGTGTCAGAGATGTGGCAGTAGTTTGGTCGTGTGTCTGAGATGTGGCAGTAGTTTGGTCGTGTGTCTGAGATGTGGCAGTAGTTTGGACGTGTGCCTGAGATGTGGCAGTAGTTTGGTCGTGTGTCTGAGATGTGGCAGTAGTTTTGTCGTGTGTCAGAGATATGGCAGTAGTTTGGTCTTGTGTCTGAGATGTGGCAGTAGTTTGGACGTTTGTCTGAGATGTGGCAGCTGTTTTGTCGTGTGTCAGAGATGTGGCAGCAGTTTGGTCGTGTGTCTGAGATGTGGCTGTAGTTTGGTCGTGTGTCTGAGATGTGGCAGTAGTTTGGACGTGTGTCAGAGATGTGCCAGTAGTTTGGTCGTGTGTCTGAGATGTGGCAGTAATTTGGACGTATGTCTGAGATGTGGCAGTAGTTTGGTCGTGTGTCAGAGATGTGGCAGTAGTTTGGTCGTGTGTCTGAGATGTGGCAGTAGTTTGGACGTGTGTCTGAGATGTGGCAGTAGTTTGGTCGTGTGTCTGAGATGTGGCAGTAGTTTGTGTGTCAGAGATGTGGCAGTAGTTTGGACGTGTGTCAGAGATGTGCCAGTAGTTTGGTCGTGTGTCTGAGATGTGGCAGTAGTTTGGTCGTGTGTCTGAGATGTGGCAGTAGTTTGGTCGTGTGTCAGAGATGTGGCAGTAGTTTGGTCGTGTGTCTGAGATGTGGCAGTAGTTTGGTCGTGTGTCAGAGATGTGGCAGTAGTTTGGTCTTGTGTCTGAGATGTGGCAGTAGTTTGGTCGTGTGTCTGAGATGTGGCAGTAGTTTGGACGTGTGTCTGAGATGTGGCAGTAGTTTGGTCGTGTGTCAGAGATGTGCCAGTAGTTTGGTCGTGTGTCAGAGATGTGGCAGCAGTTTGGTCGTGTGTTTGAGATGTGGCAGTAGTTTGGTCGTGTGTCTGAGATGTGGCAGTAGTTTGGTCGTGTGTCTGAGATGTGGCAGCAGTTTGGTCGTGTGTCTGAGATGTGGCAGTAGTTTGGTCGTGTGTCTGAGATGTGGCAGCAGTTTGGTCGTGTGTCTGAGATGTGGCAGTAGTTTGGTCGTGTGTCTGAGATGTGGCAGTAGTTTGGACGTGTGTCTGAGATGTGGCAGTAGTTTGGACGTGTGTCTGAGAGGTGGCAGTAGTTTGGTCGTGTGTCTGAGATGTGGCAGTAGTTTGTGTGTCAGAGATGTGGCAGTAGTTTGGACGTGTGTCTGAGATGTGGCAGTAGTTTGGTCGTGTGTCTGAGATGTGGCAGTAGTTTGGTCGTGTGTCTGAGATGTGGCAGTAGTTTGGACGTGTGTCTGAGATGTGGCAGTAGTTTGGTCGTGTGTCAAAGATGTGGCAGCAGTTTGGTCGTGTGTCTGAGATGTGGCAGTAGTTTGGTCATGTGTCTGAGATGTGGCAGTAGTTTTGACGTGTGTCTGAGATGTGGCAGTAGTTTGTGTGTCAGAGATGTGGCAGTAGTTTGGACGTGTGTCTGAGATGTGGCAGTAGTTTGGTCGTGTGTCTAAGATGTGGCAGTAGTTTGGTCGTGTGTCTGAGATGTGGCAGTAGTTTGGACGTGTGTCTGAGATGTGGCAGTAGTTTGGTCGTGTGTCTGAGATGTGGCAGTAGTTTGGACGTGTGTCAGAGATGTGGCAGTAGTTTGTGTGTCAGAGATGTGGCAGTAGTTTGGACGTGTGTCTGAGATGTGGCAGTAGTTTGGTCGTGTGTCTGAGATGTGGCAGTAGTTTGGTCGTGTGTCTGAGATGTGGCAGTAGTTTGGACGTGTGTCTGAGATATGGCAGTAGTTTGGTCGTTTGTCTGAGATTTGGCAGTAGTTTGGACGTGTGTCAGAGATGTGGCAGCAGTTTGGTCAAGTGTCTGAGATGTGGCAGTAGTTTGGACATGTGTCAGAGATGTGCCAGTAGTTTGGTCGTGTGTCTGAGATGTGGCAGTAGTTTGGACGTGTGTCAGAGATGTAACAGTAGTTTGGTCGTGTGTCTGAGATGTGGCAGTAGTTTGGTCGTGTGTCTGAGATGTGGCAGTAGTTTGTGTGTCAGAGATGTGGCAGTAGTTTGGACGTGTGTCTGAGATGTGGCAGTAGTTTGGTCGTGTGTCTGAGACGTGGCAATAGTTTGGTAGTGTGTCTGACATGTGGCAGTAGTTTGGTCGTGTGTCTGAGATGTGGCAGTAGTTTGGACGTGTGTCTGAGATGTGGCAGTAGTTTGGACGTGTGTCAGAGATGTGCCAGTAGTTTGGTCGTGTGTCTGAGATGTGGCAGTAATTTGGACGTGTGTCTGAGATGTGGCAGTAGTTTGGTCGTGTGTCAGAGATGTGGCAGTAGTTTGGTCGTGTGTCAGAGATGTGGCAGTAGTTTGGTTGTGTGTCTGAGATGTGGCAGTAGTTTGGTCGTGTGTCTGAGATGTGGCAGTAATTTGGACGTGTGTCTGAGATGTGGCAGTAGTTTGGACGTGTGTCTGAGATGTGGCAGTAGTTTGGTTGTGTGTCTGAGATGTGGCAGTAGTTTGGTCATGTGTCTGAGACTTGGCAGTAGTTTGGTCGTGTGTCTGAGATGTGGCAGTAGTTTGGTCGTGTGTCTGACATGTGGCAGTAGTTTGGACGTGTGTCTGACATGTGGCAGTAGTTTGGACGTGTGTCTGACATGTGGCAGTAGTTTGGACGTGTGTCTGAGATGTGGCAGTAGTTTGGTCGTGTGTCTGAGATGTGGCTGTAGTTTGGTCGTGTGTCTGAGATGTGGCAGTAGTTTTGACGTGTGTCTGAGATGTGGCAGTAGTTTGGTTGTGTGTCTGAGATGTGGCAGTAGTTTGTGTGTCAGAGATGTGGCAGTAGTTTGGACGTGTGTCTGAGATGTGGCAGTAGTTTGGTCGTGTGTCTGAGATGTGGCAGTAGTTTGGACGTGTGTCTGAGATGTGGCAGTAGTTTGGTCGTGTGTCTGAGATGTGGCAGTAGTTTGGACGTGTGTCAGAGATGTAACAGTAGTTTGGTCGTGTGTCTGAGATGTGGCAGTAGTTTGGTCGTGTGTCTGAGATGTGGCAGTAGTTTGTGTGTCAGAGATGTGGCAGTAGTTTGGACGTGTGTCTGAGATGTGGCAGTAGTTTGGTCGTGTGTCTGAGATGTGGCAGTAGTTTGGTCGTGTGTCTGAGATGTGGCAGTAGTTTGGACGTGTGTCTGAGATATGGCAGTAGTTTGGTCGTTTGTCTGAGATTTGGCAGTAGTTTGGACGTGTGTCAGAGATGTGGCAGCAGTTTGGTCAAGTGTCTGAGATGTGGCAGTAGTTTGGACGTGTGTCAGAGATGTGCCAGTAGTTTGGTCGTGTGTCTGAGATGTGGCAGTAATTTGGACGTATGTCTGAGATGTGGCAGTAGTTTGGTCGTGTGTCAGAGATGTGGCAGTAGTTTGGTCGTGTGTCTGAGATGTGGCAGTAGTTTGGACGTGTGTCTGAGATGTGGCAGTATTTTGGACGTGTGTCTGAGATGTGGCAGTAGTTTGGTTGTGTGTCTGAGATGTGGCAGTAGTTTGTGTGTCAGAGATGTGGCAGTAGTTTGGACGTGTGTCTGAGATGTGGCAGTAGTTTGATCGTGTGTCAGAGATGTGCCAGTAGTTTGGTCTTGTGTCAGAGATGTGGCAGCAGTTTGGTCGTGTGTCTGAGATGTGGCAGTAGTTTGGTCGTGTGTCTGAGATGTGGCAGTAGTTTGGTCGTGTGTCTGAGACGTGGCAGTAGTTTGGACGTGTGTCTGAGATGTGGCAGTAGTTTGGTCGTGTGTCTGAGATGTGGCAGTAGTTTTATCGTGTGTCAGAGATGTGACAGTAGTTTGGTCTTGTGTCTGAGATGTGGCAGTAGTTTGGTCATGTGTCTGAGATGTGGCAGTAGTTTGGTCGTGTGTCAGAGATGTGACAGTAGTTTGGTCGTGTGTCTGAGATGTGACAGTAGTTTGGACGTGTGTCTGAGATGTGGCAGTAGTTTGGTCGTGTGTCAGAGATGTGCCAGTAGTTTGGTCGTGTGTCAGAGATGTGGCAGCAGTTTGGTCGTGTGTCTGAGATGTGGCAGTAGTTTGGTCGTGTGTCTGAGATGTGGCAGTAGTTTGGTCGTGTGTCTGAGACGTGGCAGTAGTTTGGACGTGTGTCTGAGATGTGGCAGTAGTTTGGTCATGTGTCTGAGATGTGGCAGTAGTTTTGTCGTGTGTCAGAGATGTGACAGTAGTTTGGTCTTGTGTCTGAGATGTGGCAGTAGTTTGGTCGTGTGTCTGAGATGTGGCAGTAGTTTGGTCGTGTGTCTGAGACGTGGCAGTAGTTTGGACGTGTGTCTGAGATGTGGCAGTAGTTTGGTCGTGTGTCTGAGATGTGGCAGTAGTTTTGTCGTGTGTCAGAGATGTGACAGTAGTTTGGTCTTGTGTCTGAGATGTGGCAGTAGTTTGGTGATGTGTCACAGATGTGGCAGTAGTTTGGTCGTGTGTCTGAGATGTGGCAGCAGTTTGGACTTGTGTGTGAGATGTGGCAGTAGTTTGGACGTGTGTCAGAGATGTGCCAGTAGTTTGGTCGTGTGTCTGAGATGTGGCAGTAGTTTGGTCGTGTGTCTGAGATGTGGCAGTAATTTGGACGTGTGTCTGAGATGTGGCAGTAGTTTGGACATGTGTCAGAGATGTGGCAGTAGTTTGGTCGTGTGTCTGAGATGTGGCAGTAGTTTGGACGTGTGTCTGAGATGTGGCAGTAGTTTGGACGTGTGTCAGAGATGTGCCAGTAGTTTGGTCGTGTGTCTGAGATGTGGCAGTAATTTGGACGTGTGTCTGACATGTGGCAGTAGTTTGGTCGTGTGTCAGAGATGTGGAAGTAGTTTGGTCGTGTGTCAGAGATGTGGCAGTAGTTTGGTTGCGTTTCTGAGATGTGGCAGTAGTTTGGTCGTGTGTCTGAGATGTGGCAGTAATTTGGACGTGTGTCTGACATGTGGCAGTAGTTTGGACGTGTGTCTGACATGTGGCAGTAGTTTGGACGTGTGTCTGAGATGTGGCAGTAGTTTGGTCGTGTGTCAGAGATGTGGCAGCAGTTTGGTCGTGTGTCTGAGATGTGGCTGTAGTTTGGTCGTGTGTCTGAGATGTGGCAGTAGTTTTGACGTGTGTCTGAGATGTGGCAGTAGTTTGGTTGTGTGTCTGAGATGTGGCAGTAGTTTGTGTGTCAGAGATGTGGCAGTAGTTTAGTCGTGTGTCTGAGATGTGGCAGTAGTTTGGTCGTGTGTCTGAGATGTGGCAGTAGTTTGGACGTGTGTCTGAGATGTAGCAGCAGTTTGGTCGTGTGTCTGAGATGTGGCAGTAGTTTGGACGTGTGTCAGAGATGTAACAGTAGTTTGGTCGTGTGTCGGAGATGTGGCAGTAGTTTGGTCGTGTGTCTGAGATGTGGCAGTAGTTTGTGTGTCAGAGATGTGGCAGTAGTTTGGACGTGTGTCTGAGATGTGGCAGTAGTTTGGTCGTGTGTCTGAGATGTTGCAGTAGTTTGGTCGTGTGTCTGAGATGTGGCAGTAGTTTGGACGTGTGTCTGAGATATGGCAGTAGTTTGGTCGTTTGTCTGAGATTTGGCAGTAGTTTGGACGTGTGTCAGAGATGTGGCAGCAGTTTGGTCAAGTGTCTGAGATGTGGCAGTAGTTTGGACGTGTGTCAGAGATGTGCCAGTAGTTTGATCGTGTGTCTGAGATGTGGCAGTAATTTGGACGTATGTCTGAGATGTGGCAGTAGTTTGGTCGTGTGTCAGAGATGTGGCAGTAGTTTGGTCGTGTGTCTGAGATGTGGCAGTAGTTTGGACGTGTGTCTGAGATGTGGCAGTATTTTGGACGTGTGTCTGAGATGTGGCAGTAGTTTGTGTGTCAGAGATGTGGCAGTAGTTTGGACGTGTGTCTGAGATGTGGCAGTAGTTTGATCGTGTGTCAGAGATGTGCCAGTAGTTTGGTCGTGTGTCAGAGATGTGGCAGCAGTTTGGTCGTGTGTCTGAGATGTGGCAGTAGTTTGGTCGTGTGTCTGAGACGTGGCAGTAGTTTGGTCGTGTGTCTGAGACGTGGCAGTAGTTTGGACGTGTGTCTGAGATGTGGCAGTAGTTTGGTCGTGTGTCTGAGATGTGGCAGTAGTTTTGTCGTGTGTCAGAGATGTGACAGTAGTTTGGTCTTGTGTCTGAGATGTGGCAGTAGTTTGGTCATGTGTCAGAGATGTGGCAGTAGTTTGGTCGTGTGTCTGAGATGTGGCAGTAGTTTGGACGTGTGTCAGAGATGTGTCAGCAGTTTGGTCAAGTGTCTGAGATGTGGCAGTAGTTTGGTCGTGTGTCAGAGATGTGTCAGCAGTTTGGTCAAGTGTCTGAGATGTGGCAGTAGTTTGGTCGTGTGTCAGAGATGTGGCAGTAGTTGTGTGTCAGAGATGGGGCAGTAGTTTGGACGTGTGTCTGAGATGTGGCAGTAGTTTAGTCGTGTGTCAGAGATGTGCCAGTAGTTTGGTCGTGTGTCTGAGATGTGGCAGTAGTTTGGTCTTGTGTCTGAGATGTGGCAGTAGTTTGGTCGTGTGTCTGAGATGTGGCAGTAGTTTGTGTGTCAGAGATGTGGCAGTAGTTTGGACGTGTGTCTGAGATGTGGCAGTAGTTTGGTCGTGTGTCTGAGATGTGGCAGTAGTTTTGTCGTGTGTCAGAGATGTGACAGTAGTTTGGTCTTGTGTCTGAGATGTGGCAGTAGTTTGGTGATGTGTCACAGATGTGGCAGTAGTTTGGTCGTGTGTCTGAGATGTGGCAGCAGTTTGGACTTGTGTGTGAGATGTGGCAGTAGTTTGGACGTGTGTCAGAGATGTGCCAGTAGTTTGGTCGTGTGTCTGAGATGTGGCAGTAGTTTGGTCGTGTGTCTGAGATGTGGCAGTAATTTGGACGTGTGTCTGAGATGTGGCAGTAGTTTGGACATGTGTCAGAGATGTGGCAGTAGTTTGGTCGTGTGTCTGAGATGTGGCAGTAGTTTGGACGTGTGTCTGAGATGTGGCAGTAGTTTGGACGTGTGTCAGAGATGTGCCAGTAGTTTGGTCGTGTGTCTGAGATGTGGCAGTAATTTGGACGTGTGTCTGACATGTGGCAGTAGTTTGGTCGTGTGTCAGAGATGTGGAAGTAGTTTGGTCGTGTGTCAGAGATGTGGCAGTAGTTTGGTTGTGTTTCTGAGATGTGGCAGTAGTTTGGTCGTGTGTCTGAGATGTGGCAGTAATTTGGACGTGTGTCTGACATGTGGCAGTAGTTTGGACGTGTGTCTGACATGTGGCAGTAGTTTGGACGTGTGTCTGAGATGTGGCAGTAGTTTGGTCGTGTGTCAGAGATGTGGCAGCAGTTTGGTCGTGTGTCTGAGATGTGGCTGTAGTTTGGTCGTGTGTCTGAGATGTGGCAGTAGTTTTGACGTGTGTCTGAGATGTGGCAGTAGTTTGGTTGTGTGTCTGAGATGTGGCAGTAGTTTGTGTGTCAGAGATGTGGCAGTAGTTTAGTCGTGTGTCTGAGATGTGGCAGTAGTTTGGTCGTGTGTCTGAGATGTGGCAGTAGTTTGGACGTGTGTCTGAGATGTAGCAGCAGTTTGGTCGTGTGTCTGAGATGTGGCAGTAGTTTGGACGTGTGTCAGAGATGTAACAGTAGTTTGGTCGTGTGTCGGAGATGTGGCAGTAGTTTGGTCGTGTGTCTGAGATGTGGCAGTAGTTTGTGTGTCAGAGATGTGGCAGTAGTTTGGACGTGTGTCTGAGATGTGGCAGTAGTTTGGTCGTGTGTCTGAGATGTTGCAGTAGTTTGGTCGTGTGTCTGAGATGTGGCAGTAGTTTGGACGTGTGTCTGAGATATGGCAGTAGTTTGGTCGTTTGTCTGAGATTTGGCAGTAGTTTGGACGTGTGTCAGAGATGTGGCAGCAGTTTGGTCAAGTGTCTGAGATGTGGCAGTAGTTTGGACGTGTGTCAGAGATGTGCCAGTAGTTTGATCGTGTGTCTGAGATGTGGCAGTAATTTGGACGTATGTCTGAGATGTGGCAGTAGTTTGGTCGTGTGTCAGAGATGTGGCAGTAGTTTGGTCGTGTGTCTGAGATGTGGCAGTAGTTTGGACGTGTGTCTGAGATGTGGCAGTATTTTGGACGTGTGTCTGAGATGTGGCAGTAGTTTGTGTGTCAGAGATGTGGCAGTAGTTTGGACGTGTGTCTGAGATGTGGCAGTAGTTTGATCGTGTGTCAGAGATGTGCCAGTAGTTTGGTCGTGTGTCAGAGATGTGGCAGCAGTTTGGTCGTGTGTCTGAGATGTGGCAGTAGTTTGGTCGTGTGTCTGAGACGTGGCAGTAGTTTGGTCGTGTGTCTGAGACGTGGCAGTAGTTTGGACGTGTGTCTGAGATGTGGCAGTAGTTTGGTCGTGTGTCTGAGATGTGGCAGTAGTTTTGTCGTGTGTCAGAGATGTGACAGTAGTTTGGTCTTGTGTCTGAGATGTGGCAGTAGTTTGGTCATGTGTCAGAGATGTGGCAGTAGTTTGGTCGTGTGTCTGAGATGTGGCAGTAGTTTGGACGTGTGTCAGAGATGTGTCAGCAGTTTGGTCAAGTGTCTGAGATGTGGCAGTAGTTTGGTCGTGTGTCAGAGATGTGTCAGCAGTTTGGTCAAGTGTCTGAGATGTGGCAGTAGTTTGGTCGTGTGTCAGAGATGTGGCAGTAGTTGTGTGTCAGAGATGGGGCAGTAGTTTGGACGTGTGTCTGAGATGTGGCAGTAGTTTAGTCGTGTGTCAGAGATGTGCCAGTAGTTTGGTCGTGTGTCTGAGATGTGGCAGTAGTTTGGTCTTGTGTCTGAGATGTGGCAGTAGTTTGGACGTGTGTCTGAGATGTGGCAGCAGTTTTGTCGTGTGTCAGAGATGTGGCAGTAGTTTGGTCGTGTGTCTGAGATGTGGCAGTAGTTTGGACGTGTGTCCGACATGTTGCAGTAGTTTGGTCGTGTGTCTGAGATGTGGCAGTAGTTTGGTCGTGTGTCTGAGATGTGGCAGTAGTTTGGACGTGTGTCTGAGATGTGGCAGTAGTTTGGACTTGTGTCTGAGAGGTGGCAGTAGTTTGGTCGTGTGTCTGAGATGTGGCAGTAGTTTGTGTGTCAGAGATGTGGCAGTAGTTTGGACGTGTGTCTGAGATGTGGCAGTAGTTTGGTCGTGTGTCTGAGATGTGGCAGTAGTTTGGTCGTGTGTCTGAGATGTGGCAGTAGTTTGGACGTGTGTCTGAGATGTGGCAGTAGTTTGGCCGTGTGTCTGACATGTGGCAGTAGTTTGGACGTGTGTCTGAGATGTGGCAGTAGTTTGGTCCTGTGTCAGAGATGTTGCAGCAGTTTGGTCGTGTGTCTGAGATGTGGCTGTAGTTTGGTCGTGTGTCTGAGATGTGGCAGTAGTTTGGACGTGTGTCTGAGATTTGGCAGTAGTTTGGTCGTGTGTCAAAGATGTGGCAGTAGTTTGGACATGTGTCTGAGATGTGGCAGTAGTTTGGTCGTGTGTCAGAGATGTGGCAGCAGTTTGGTCGTGTGTCTGAGATGTGGCAGTAGTTTGGTCGTGTGTCTGAGATGTGGCAGTAGTTGTGTGTCAGAGATGGGGCAGTAGTTTGGACGTGTGTCTGAGATGTGGCAGTAATTTGGTCGTGTGTCTGAGATGTGGCAGTAGTTTGGTCGTGTGTCTGAGATGTGGCAGTAGTTTGGACGTGTGTCTGAGATGTGGCAGTAGTTTGGTCGTGTGTCTGAGATGTGGCAGTAGTTTGGACGTGTGTCAGAGATGTGGCAGCAGTTTGGTCAAGTGTCTGAGATGTGGCAGTAGTTTGGACGTGTGTCAGAGATGTGCCAGTAGTTTGGTCGTGTGTCTGAGATGTGGCAGTAATTTGGACGTATGTCTGAGATGTGGCAGTAGTTTGGTCGTGTGTCAGAGATGTGGCAGTAGTTTGGTCGTGTGTCTGAGATTTGGCAGTAGTTTGGACGTGTGTCTGAGATGTGGCAGTAGTTTGGTCGTGTGCCTGAGATGTGGCAGTAGTTTGTGTGTCAGAGATGTGGCAGTAGTTTGGTCGTGTGTCTGAGATGTGGCAGTAGTTTGGACGTGTGTCTGAGATGTGGCAGTAGTTTGGACGTGTGTCTGAGATGTGGCAGTAGTTTGGTCGTGTGTCTGAGATGTGGCAGTAGTTTTGTCGTGTGTCAGAGATTTGACAGTAGTTTGGTCTTGTGTCTGAGATGTGGCAGTAGTTTGGTCATGTGTCAGAGATGTGGCAGTAGTTTGGTCGTGTGTCTGAGATGTGGCAGCAGTTTGGACTTGTGTCTGAGATGTGGCAGTAGTTTGGTCGTGTGTCTGAGACGTGGCAATAGTTTGGTAGTGTGTCTGACATGTGGCAGTAGTTTGGTCGTGTGTCTGAGATGTGGCAGTAGTTTGGACGTGTGTCTGAGATGTGGCAGTAGTTTGGACGTGTGTCAGAGATGTGCCAGTAGTTTGGTCGTGTGTCTGAGATGTGGCAGTAATTTGGACGTGTGTCTGAGATGTGGCAGTAGTTTGGTCGTGTGTCAGAGATGTGGCAGTAGTTTGGTCGTGTGTCAGAGATGTGGCAGTAGTTTGGTTGTGTGTCTGAGATGTGGCAGTAGTTTGGTCGTGTGTCTGAGATGTGGCAGTAATTTGGACGTGTGTCTGAGATGTGGCAGTAGTTTGGACGTGTGTCTGAGATGTGGCAGTAGTTTGGTTGTGTGTCTGAGATGTGGCAGTAGTTTGGTCATGTGTCTGAGACGTGGCAGTAGTTTGGTCGTGTGTCTGAGATGTGGCAGTAGTTTGGTCGTGTGTCTGACATGTGGCAGTAGTTTGGACGTGTGTCTGACATGTGGCAGTAGTTTGGACGTGTGTCTGAGATGTGGCAGTAGTTTGGTCGTGTGTCTGAGATGTGGCTGTAGTTTGGTCGTGTGTCTGAGATGTGGCAGTAGTTTTGACGTGTGTCTGAGATGTGGCAGTAGTTTGGTTGTGTGTCTGAGATGTGGCAGTAGTTTGTGTGTCAGAGATGTGGCAGTAGTTTGGACTTGTGTCTGAGATGTGGCAGTAGTTTGGTCGTGTGTCTAAGATGTGGCAGTAGTTTGGTCGTGTGTCTGAGATGTGGCAGTAGTTTGGACGTGTGTCTGAGATGTGGCAGTAGTTTGGTCGTGTGTCTGAGATGTGGCAGTAGTTTGGACGTGTGTCAGAGATGTAACAGTAGTTTGGTCGTGTGTCTGAGATGTGGCAGTAGTTTGGTCGTGTGTCTGAGATGTGGCAGTAGTTTGTGTGTCAGAGATGTGGCAGTAGTTTGGACGTGTGTCTGAGATGTGGCAGTAGTTTGGTCGTGTGTCTGAGATGTGGCAGTAGTTTGGTCGTGTGTCTGAGATGTGGCAGTAGTTTGGACGTGTGTCTGAGATATGGCAGTAGTTTGGTCGTTTGTCTGAGATTTGGCAGTAGTTTGGACGTGTGTCAGAGATGTGGCAGCAGTTTGGTCAAGTGTCTGAGATGTGGCAGTAGTTTGGACGTGTGTCAGAGATGTGCCAGTAGTTTGGTCGTGTGTCTGAGATGTGGCAGTAATTTGGACGTATGTCTGAGATGTGGCAGTAGTTTGGTCGTGTGTCAGAGATGTGGCAGTAGTTTGGTCGTGTGTCTGAGATGTGGCAGTAGTTTGGACGTGTGTCTGAGATGTGGCAGTATTTTGGACGTGTGTCTGAGATGTGGCAGTAGTTTGGTTGTGTGTCTGAGATGTGGCAGTAGTTTGTGTGTCAGAGATGTGGCAGTAGTTTGGACGTGTGTCTGAGATGTGGCAGTAGTTTGATCGTGTGTCAGAGATGTGCCAGTAGTTTGGTCTTGTGTCAGAGATGTGGCAGCAGTTTGGTCGTGTGTCTGAGATGTGGCAGTAGTTTGGTCGTGTGTCTGAGATGTGGCAGTAGTTTGGTCGTGTGTCTGAGACGTGGCAGTAGTTTGGACGTGTGTCTGAGATGTGGCAGTAGTTTGGTCGTGTGTCTGAGATGTGGCAGTAGTTTTGTCGTGTGTCAGAGATGTGACAGTAGTTTGGTCTTGTGTCTGAGATGTGGCAGTAGTTTGGTCATGTGTCTGAGATGTGGCAGTAGTTTGGTCGTGTGTCAGAGATGTGACAGTAGTTTGGTCGTGTGTCTGAGATGTGGCAGTAGTTTGGACGTGTGTCTGAGATGTGGCAGTAGTTTGGTCGTGTGTCAGAGATGTGCCAGTAGTTTGGTCGTGTGTCAGAGATGTGGCAGCAGTTTGGTCGTGTGTCTGAGATGTGGCAGTAGTTTGGTCGTGTGTCTGAGATGTGGCAGTAGTTTGGTCGTGTGTCTGAGACGTGGCAGTAGTTTGGACGTGTGTCTGAGATGTGGCAGTAGTTTGGTCATGTGTCTGAGATGTGGCAGTAGTTTTGTCGTGTGTCAGAGATGTGACAGTAGTTTGGTCTTGTGTCTGAGATGTGGCAGTAGTTTGGTCGTGTGTCTGAGATGTGGCAGTAGTTTGGTCGTGTGTCTGAGACGTGGCAGTAGTTTGGACGTGTGTCTGAGATGTGGCAGTAGTTTGGTCGTGTGTCTGAGATGTGGCAGTAGTTTTGTCGTGTGTCAGAGATGTGACAGTAGTTTGGTCTTGTGTCTGAGATGTGGCAGTAGTTTGGTGATGTGTCACAGATGTGGCAGTAGTTTGGTCGTGTGTCTGAGATGTGGCAGCAGTTTGGACTTGTGTCTGAGATGTGGCAGTAGTTTGGACGTGTGTCAGAGATGTGCCAGTAGTTTGGTCGTGTGTCTGAGATGTGGCAGTAGTTTGGTCGTGTGTCTGAGATGTGGCAGTAATTTGGACGTGTGTCTGAGATGTGGCAGTAGTTTGGACATGTGTCAGAGATGTGGCAGTAGTTTGGTCGTGTGTCTGAGATGTCGCAGTAGTTTGGACGTGTGTCTGAGATGTGGCAGTAGTTTGGACGTGTGTCAGAGATGTGCCAGTAGTTTGGTCGTGTGTCTGAGATGTGGCAGTAATTTGGACGTGTGTCTGACATGTGGCAGTAGTTTGGTCGTGTGTCAGAGATGTGGCAGTAGTTTGGTCGTGTGTCAGAGATGTGGCAGTAGTTTGGTTGTGTGTCTGAGATGTGGCAGTAGTTTGGTCGTGTGTCTGAGATGTGGCAGTAATTTGGACGTGTGTCTGACATGTGGCAGTAGTTTGGACGTGTGTCTGACATGTGGCAGTAGTTTGGACGTGTGTCTGAGATGTGGCAGTAGTTTGGTCGTGTGTCAGAGATGTGGCAGCAGTTTGGTCGTGTGTCTGAGATGTGGCTGTAGTTTGGTCGTGTGTCTGAGATGTGGCAGTAGTTTTGACGTGTGTCTGAGATGTGGCAGTAGTTTGGTTGTGTGTCTGAGATGTGGCAGTAGTTTGTGTGTCAGAGATGTGGCAGTAGTTTAGTCGTGTGTCTGAGATGTGGCAGTAGTTTGGTCGTGTGTCTGAGATGTGGCAGTAGTTTGGACGTGTGTCTGAGATGTGGCAGCAGTTTGGTCGTGTGTCTGAGATGTGGCAGTAGTTTGGACGTGTGTCAGAGATGTAACAGTAGTTTGGTCGTGTGTCGGAGATGTGGCAGTAGTTTGGTCGTGTGTCTGAGATGTGGCAGTAGTTTGTGTGTCAGAGATGTGGCAGTAGTTTGGACGTGTGTCTGAGATGTGGCAGTAGTTTGGTCGTGTGTCTGAGATGTGGCAGTAGTTTGGTCGTGTGTCTGAGATGTGGCAGTAGTTTGGACGTGTGTCTGAGATATGGCAGTAGTTTGGTCGTTTGTCTGAGATTTGGCAGTAGTTTGGACGTGTGTCAGAGATGTGGCAGCAGTTTGGTCAAGTGTCTGAGATGTGGCAGTAGTTTGGACGTGTGTCAGAGATGTGCCAGTAGTTTGATCGTGTGTCTGAGATGTGGCAGTAATTTGGACGTATGTCTGAGATGAGGCAGTAGTTTGGTCGTGTGTCAGAGATGTGGCAGTAGTTTGGTCGTGTGTCTGAGATGTGGCAGTAGTTTGGACGTGTGTCTGAGATGTGGCAGTATTTTGGACGTGTGTCTGAGATGTGGCAGTAGTTTGTGTGTCAGAGATGTGGCAGTAGTTTGGACGTGTGTCTGAGATGTGGCAGTAGTTTGATCGTGTGTCAGAGATGTGCCAGTAGTTTGGTCGTGTGTCAGAGATGTGGCAGCAGTTTGGTCGTGTGTCTGAGATGTGGCAGTAGTTTGGTCGTGTGTCTGAGACGTGGCAGTAGTTTGGTCGTGTGTCTGAGACGTGGCAGTAGTTTGGACGTGTGTCTGAGATGTGGCAGTAGTTTGGTCGTGTGTCTGAGATGTGGCAGTAGTTTTGTCGTGTGTCAGAGATGTGACAGTAGTTTGGTCTTGTGTCTGAGATGTGGCAGTAGTTTGGTCATGTGTCAGAGATGTGGCAGTAGTTTGGTCGTGTGTCTGAGATGTGGCAGCAGTTTGGACTTGTGTCTGAGCTTTGGCAGTAGTTTGGTCGTGTGTCTGAGATGTGGCAGTAATTTGGACGTGTGTCTGAGATGTGGCAGTAGTTTGGTCGTGTGTCAGAGATGTGGCAGTAGTTTGGACGTGTGTCTGAGATGTGGCAGTAGTTTGGTTGTGTGTCTGAGATGCGGCAGTAGTTTGGTCATGTGTCTGAGACGTGGCAGTAGTTTGGTCGTGTGTCTGACATATGGCAGTAGTTTGGTCGTGTGTCTGAGATGTGGCAGTAGTTTGGTCGTGTGTCTGACATGTGGCAGTAGTTTGGACGTGTGTCTGACATGTGGCAGTAGTTTGGACGTGTGTCTGAGATGTGGCAGTAGTTTGGTCGTGTGTCAGAGATGTGGCAGCAGTTTGGTCGTGTGTCTGAGATGTGGCAGTAGTTTTGACGTGTGTCTGAGATGTGGCAGTAGTTTGGTTGTGTGTCTGAGATGTGGCAGTAGTTTGTGTGTCAGAGATGTGGCAGTAGTTTGGACGTGTGTCTGAGATGTGGCAGTAGTTTGGTCGTGTTTCTGAGATGTGGCAGCAGTTTGGTCGTGTGTCTGAGATGTGGCAGTAGTTTTGACGTGTGTCTGAGATGTGGCAGTAGTTTGGTTGTGTGTCTGAGATGTGGCAGTAGTTTGTGTGTCAGAGATGTGGCAGTAGTTTGGACGTGTGTCTGAGATGTGGCAGTAGTTTGGTCGTGTTTCTGAGATGTGGCAGTAGTTTGGTCGTGTGTCTGAGATGTGGCAGTAGTTTGTGTGTCAGAGATGTGGCAGTAGTTTGGACGTGTGTCTGAGATGTGGCAGTAGTTTGGTCGTGTGTCTGAGATGTGGCAGTAGTTTGGACGTGTGTCAGAGATGTGGCAGCAGTTTGGTCGTGTGTCTGAGATGTGGCAGTAGTTTGGATGTGTGTCTGAGATGTGGCTGTAGTTTGGACGTGTGTCTGAGATGTGGCAGTAGTTTGTGTGTCAGAGATTTGGCAGTAGTTTGGTCGTGTGTCTGAAATGTGGCAGTAGTTTGGTCGTGTGTCTGACATGTGGCAGTAGTTTGGACGTGTGTCTGAGATGTGGCAGTAGTTTGGTCTTGCGTCTGAGATGTGGCAGTAGTTTGGTCGTGTGTCTGAGATGTGGCAGTAGTTTGGTTGTGTGTCAGAGATGTGGCAGTAGTTTGGTCGTGTGTCTGAGATTTGGCAGCAGTTTGGACTTGTGTCTGAGATGTGGCGGTAGTTTTGTCGTGTGTCTGAGATTTGGCAGTAGTTTGGTCGTGTGTCTGACATGTTAGAGCAGTTTGGACTTGTGTGTGACATGTGGCAGTAGTTTGGTCGTGTGTCTGAGATGTTGCAGTAGTTTGGACGTGTGTCTGACATGTTGCAGTAGTTTGGTTGTGTGTCTGAGATGTGGCAGTAGTTTGGTCGTGTGTCTGAGATGTGGCAGTAGTTTGGATGTGTGTCTGAGATGTGGCAGTAGTTTGGACGTGTGTCTGAGATGTGGCAGTAGTTTGGTCGTGTGTCTGAGATGTGGCAGTAGTTTGGACGTGTGTCTGAGATGTGGCAGTAGTTTGGACGTGTGTCTGAGATTTGGCAGTAGTTTGGTCGTGTGTCTGACATGTGGGAGCAGTTTGGACGTGTGTCTGAGATGTGGCAGTAGTTTGGTCGTGTGTCAGAGATGTGGCAGTAGTTTGGACGTGTGTCTGAGATGTGGCAGCAGTTTGGTTGTGTGTCAGAGATGTGGCAGTAGTTTGGACATGTGTCTGACATGTGGCAGTAGTTTGGTCGTGTCTCTGAGATTTGGCAGTAGTTTGGTTGTGTGTCAGAGATGTGGCAGCAGTTTGGACTTGTGTCTGAGATGTGGCGGTAGTTTTGTCGTGTGTCTGAGATTTGGCAGTAGTTTGGTCGTGTGTCTGAGATGATGCAGTAGTTTGGTCGTGTGTCTGAGACGTGGCAGTAGTTTGGACTTTTGTCTGAGATGTGGCAGTAGTTTGGTCGTGTGTCTGAGACGTGGCAGTAGTTTGGACGTGTGTCTGACATGTGGCAGTAGTTTGGTCGTGTGTCTGAGATGTGGCAGTAGTTTGGACGTGTGTCTGACATGTTGCAGTAGTTTTGTTGTGTGTCTGAGATGTGGCAGTAGTTTGGTCGTGTGTCTGAGATGTGGCAGTAGTTTGGACGTGTGTCTGAGATGTGGCAGTAGTTTGGACGTGTGTCTGAGATGTGGCAGTAGTTTGGTCGTGTGTCTGAGATGTGGCAGTAGTTTGTGTGTCAGAGATTTGGCAGTAGTTTGGTCGTGTGTCTGAGATGTGGCAGTAGTTTGGACGTGTGTCTGACATGTGGCAGTAGTTTGGACGTGTGTCTGAGATGTGGCAGTAGTTTGGTCGTGTGTCTGAGATGTGGCAGTAGTTTGGACTTGTGCCTGAGATGTGGCAGTAGTTTGGTCGTGTGTCAGAGATGTGGTAGTAGTCTGGTCTTGTGTCTGAGATGTGGCAGTAGTTTGGACGTGTGTCTGAGATGTGGCAGCAGTTTGGTTGTGTGTCAGAGATGTGGCAGTAGTTTGGACGTGTGTCTGACATGTGGCAGTAGTTTGGTCGTGTCTCTGAGATGTGGCAGTAGTTTGGTCGTGTGTCTGAGATGTGGCAGTAGTTTGGTCGTGTGTCTGAGATGTGGCAGTAGTTTGGTCGTGTGTCTGAGATGTGGCAGTAGTTTGTGTGTCAGAGATTTGGCAGTAGTTTGGTCGTGTGTCTGAGATGTGGCAGTAGTTTGGTCGTGTGTCTGACATGTGGCTGTAGTTTGGTCGTGTGTCTGAGATGTGGCAGTAGTTTGGCCGTGTGTCAGAGATGTGGCAGTAGTTTGGACGTGTGTCTGAGATGTGGCAGTAGTTTGGACGTGTGTCAGAGATGTGGCAGTAGTTTGGTCGTGTGACTGAGATGTGGCAGTAGTTTGGTCGTGTGTCTGAGATGTGGCAGTAGTTTGGACGTGTGTCTGAGATGTGGCAGTAGTTTGGACGTGTCTCTGAGATGTGGCAGTAGTTTGGTCGTGTGTCTGAGATGTGGCAGTAGTTTGGACGTGTGTCTGAGATGTGGCTGTAGTTTGGACGTGTGTCTGAGATGTGGCAGTAGTTTGGTCGTGTGTCTGAGATGTGGCAGTAGTTTGGTCGTGTGTCTGACATGTGGCAGTAGTTTGGTCGTGTGTCTGAGATGTGGCAGTAGTTTGGCCGTGTATCAGAGATGTGGCAGTAGTTTGGACGTGTGTCTGAGATGTGGCAGTAGTTTGGACTTGTGTCTGAGATGTGGCAGCAGTTTGGTCGTGTCTGAGACGTGGCTGTAGTTTGGTCATGTGTTATACATGTGGCAGTAGTTTGGTTGTGTGTCTGAGATGTGGCAGTAGTTTGGACGTGTGTCTGACATGTGGCAGTAGTTTGGTCGTGTGTCTGAGATGTGGCAGTAGTTTGGACGTGTGTCTCAGATGTGGCAGTAGTTTGGTCGTGAGTCAGAGATGTGGCAGTAGTTTGGACGTGTGTCTGAGATGTGGCAGTAGTTTGGTCGTGTGTCTGAGATGTGGCAGTAGTTTGGACGTGTGTCTGAGATGTGGCAGTAGTTTGGTTGTGTGTTTGAGATGTGGCAGTAGTTTGGACGTGTGTCTGAGATGTGGCAGTAGTTTGGACGTGTGTCTGACATGTGGCAGTAGTTTGGACGTGTGTCTGAGATGTGGCAGAAGTTTGGTCGTGTGTCTGAGATGTGGCAGCAGTTTGGACGTGTGTCTGAGATGTGGCAGTAGTTTGGTCGTGTGTCTGAGATGTGGCAGTAGTTTGGACTTGTGTCTGAGATGTGGCAGTAGTTTGGTCGTGTGTCTGAGACGTGGCAGTAGTTTGGATGTGTGTCTGACATGTGGCAGTAGTTTGGTCGTGTGTCTGAGATGTGGCAGTAGTTTGGTCGTGTGTCTGACATGTTGCAGTAGTTTGGTTGTGTGTCTGAGATGTGGCAGTAGTTTGGTCGTGTGTCTGAGATGTGGCAGTAGTTTGGACGTGTGTCTGAGATGTGGCAGTAGTTTGGACGTGTGTCTGAGATATGGCAGTAGTTTGGTCGTGTGTCTGAGATGTGGCAGTAGTTTGTGTGTCAGAGATTTGGCAGTAGTTTGGTCGTGTGTCTGAGATGTGGCAGTAGTTTGGACGTGTGTCTCAGATGTGGCAGTAGTTTGGTCGTGAGTCAGAGATGTGGCAGTAGTTTGGACGTGTGTCTGAGATGTGGCAGTAGTTTGGTCGTGTGTCTGAGATGTGGCAGTAGTTTGGACGTGTGTCTGAGATGTGGCAGTAGTTTGGTTGTGTGTTTGAGATGTGGCAGTAGTTTGGACGTGTGTCTGAGATGTGGCAGTAGTTTGGACGTGTGTCTGACATGTGGCAGTAGTTTGGACGTGTGTCTGAGATGTGGCAGAAGTTTGGTCGTGTGTCTGAGATGTGGCAGCAGTTTGGACGTGTGTCTGAGATGTGGCAGTAGTTTGGTCGTGTGTCTGAGATGTGGCAGTAGTTTGGACTTGTGTCTGAGATGTGGCAGTAGTTTGGTCGTGTGTCTGAGACGTGGCAGTAGTTTGGATGTGTGTCTGACATGTGGCAGTAGTTTGGTCGTGTGTCTGAGATGTGGCAGTAGTTTGGTCGTGTGTCTGACATGTTGCAGTAGTTTGGTTGTGTGTCTGAGATGTGGCAGTAGTTTGGTCGTGTGTCTGAGATGTGGCAGTAGTTTGGACGTGTGTCTGAGATGTGGCAGTAGTTTGGACGTGTGTCTGAGATATGGCAGTAGTTTGGTCGTGTGTCTGAGATGTGGCAGTAGTTTGTGTGTCAGAGATTTGGCAGTAGTTTGGTCGTGTGTCTGAGATGTGGCAGTAGTTTGGACGTGTGTCTGACATGTGGCAGTAGTTTGGACGTGTGTCTGAGATGTGGCAGTAGTTTGGTCGTGTGTCTGAGATGTGGCAGTAGTTTGGACGTGTGTCTGAGATGTGGCAGTAGTTTGGATGTGTGTCTGAGATGTGGCAGTAGTTTGGTCGTGTGTCTGAGATGTGGCAGTAGTTTGGACTTGTGTCTGAGATGTGGCAGTAGTTTGGACGTGTGTCTGAGATGTGGCAGTAGTTTGGTCGTGTGTCAGAGATGTGGTAGTAGTTTGGTCTTGTGTCTGAGATGTGGCAGTAGTTTGGACGTGTGTCTGAGATGTGGCAGCAGTTTGGTTGTGTGTCAGAGATGTGGCAGTAGTTTGGACGTGTGTCTGACATGTGGCAGTAGTTTGGTCGTGTCTCTGAGATGTGGCAGTAGTTTGGACGTGTGTCTGACATGTTGCAGTAGTTTGGTTGTGTGTCTGAGATGTGGCAGTAGTTTGGTCGTGTGTCTGAGATGTGGCAGTAGTTTGGTCGTGTGTCTGAGATGTGGCAGTAGTTTGTGTGTCAGAGATTTGGCAGTAGTTTGGTCGTGTGTCTGAGATGTGGCAGTAGTTTGGTCGTGTGTCTGAGATGTGGCAGTAGTTTGGCCGTGTGTCAGAGATGTGGCAGTAGTTTGGACGTGTGTCTGAGATGTGGCAGTAGTTTGGTCGTGTGTCTGAGATGTGGCAGCAGTTTGGACTTGTGTCTGAGATGTGGCAGTAGTTTGGTCGTGTGTCTGAGATGTGGCAGTAGTTTGGACGTGTGTCTGAAATGTGGCAGTAGTTTGGTCGTGTGTCTGAGATGTGGCAGTAGTTTGGACGTGTGTCTGAGATGTGGCAGTAGTTTGAACGTGTGTCTGAGATGTGGCAGTAGTTTGTGTGTCAGAGATGTGGCAGTAGTTTGGTCGTGTGACTGAGATGTGGCAGTAGTTTGGAAGTGTGTCTGAGATGTGGCAGTAGTTTGGACGTGTGTCTGAGATGTGGCAGTAGTTTGGACGTGTGTCTGAGATGTGGCAGTAGTTTGGACGTGTGTCTGAGATGTGGCAGTAGTTTGGTCGTGTGTCTGAGATGTGGCAGTAGTTTGGTCGTGTGTCTGACATGTGGCAGTAGTTTGGTTGTGTGTCTGAGATGTGGCAGTAGTTTGGCCGTGTGTCAGAGATGTGGCAGTAGTTTGGACGTGTGTCTGAGATGTGGCAGTAGTTTGGACGTGTGTCTGAGATGTGGCAGTAGTTTGGTCGTGTGTCTGAGAAGTGGCAGTAGTTTGGACGTGTGTCTGAGATGTGGCAGTAGTTTGGACGTGTGTCTGAGATGTGGCAGTAGTTTGGTCGTGTGTCTGAGATGTGGCAGTAGTTTGTGTGTCAGAGATGTGGCAGTAGTTTGGTCGTGTGTCTGAGATGTGGCAGTAGTTTGGACGTGTGTCTGAGATGTGGCAGTAGTTTGGTCGTGTGTTTGAGATGTGGCAGTAGTTTGGACGTGTGTCTGAGATGTGGCAGCAGTTTGGTCGTGTGTCTGAGACGTGGCTGTAGTTTGGTCATGTGTCTGACATGTGGCAGTAGTTTGGACGTGTGTCTGACATGTTGCAGTAGTTTGGTTGTGTGTCTGAGATGTGGCAGTAGTTTGGTCGTGTGTCTGAGATGTGGCAGTAGTTTGGTCGTGTGTCTGAGATGTGGCAGTAGTTTGTGTGTCAGAGATTTGGCAGTAGTTTGGTCGTGTGTCAGAGATGTGGCAGTAGTTTGGTCGTGTGTCTGAGATGTGGTAGCAGTTTGGACTTGTGTCTGAGATGTGGCAGTAGTTTGGTCGTGTGTCAGAGATGTGGCAGTAGTTTGGACGTGTGTCTGAAATGTGGCAGTAGTTTGGTCGTGTGTCTGAGATGTGGCAGTAGTTTGGACGTGTGTCTGAGATGTGGCAGTAGTTTGGACGTGTGTCTGAGATGTGGCAGTAGTTTGTGTGTCAGAGATGTGGCAGTAGTTTGGTCGTGTGACTGAGATGTGGCAGTAGTTTGGACGTGTGTCTGAGATGTGGCAGTAGTTTGGTCGTGTGTCTGAGATGTGGCAGTAGTTTGGACGTGTGTCTGAGATGTGGCAGTAGTTTGGACGTGTGTCTGAGATGTGGCAGTAGTTTGGTCGTGTGTCTGAGATGTGGCAGTAGTTTGGTCGTGTGTCTGACATGTGGCAGTAGTTTGGTCGTGTGTCTGAGATGTGGCAGTAGTTTGGCCGTGTGTCAGAGATGTGGCAGTAGTTTGGACGTGTGTCTGAGATGTGGCAGTAGTTTGGACTTGTGTCTGAGATGTGGCAGCAGTTTGGTCGTGTCTGAGACGTGGCTGTAGTTTTGTCATGTGTCTGACATGTGGCAGTAGTTTGGTCGTGTGTCTGAGATGTGGCAGTAGTTTGGACGTGTGTCTGACATGTGGCAGTAGTTTGGTCGTTTGTCTGAGATGTGGCAGTAGTTTGGACGTGTGTCTCAGATGTGGCAGTAGTTTGGTCGTGAGTCAGAGATGTGGCAGTAGTTTGGTCGTGTGTCTGAGATGTGGCAGTAGTTTGGACGTGTGTCTGACATGTGGCAGTAGTTTGGACGTGTGTCTGAGATGTGGCAGTAGTTTGGTCGTGTGTCTGAGATGTGGCAGTAGTTTGGTCGTGTGTCTGAGATGTGGCAGTAGTTGTGTGTCAGAGATGGGGCAGTAGTTTGGACGTGTGTCTGAGATGTGGCAGTAGTTTGGTCGTGTGTCTGAGATGTGGCAGTAGTTTGGTCGTGTGTCTGAGATGTGGCAGTAGTTTGGACGTGTGTCTGAGATGTTGCAGTAGTTTGGTCGTGTGTCTGAGATGTGGCAGTAGTTTGGTCGTGTGTCTGAGATGTGGCAGTAGTTTGGTCGTGTGTCTGAGATGTGGCAGTAGTGTGTGTGTCAGAGATTTGGCAGTAGTTTGGTCGTGTGTCTGAGATGTGGCAGTAGTTTGGTCGTGTGTCTGAGATGTGGCAGTAGTTTGGCCGTGTGTCAGAGATGTGGCAGTAGTTTGGACGTGTGTCTGAGATGTGGCAGTAGTTTGGTCGTGTGTCTGAGATGTGGCAGCAGTTTGGACTTGTGTCTGAGATGTGGCAGTAGTTTGGTCGTGTGTCTGAGATGTGGCAGTAGTTTGGACGTGTGTCTGAAATGTGGCAGTAGTTTGGTCGTGTGTCTGAGATGTGGCAGTAGTTTGGACGTGTGTCTGAGATGTGGCAGTAGTTTGAACGTGTGTCTGAGATGTGGCAGTAGTTTGTGTGTCAGAGATGTGGCAGTAGTTTGGTCGTGTGACTGAGATGTGGCAGTAGTTTGG
Organism: Eucyclogobius newberryi; assembly: GCF_026437365.1. NCBI lineage: Eukaryota > Metazoa > Chordata > Actinopteri > Gobiiformes > Gobiidae > Eucyclogobius > Eucyclogobius newberryi. Next base: position 38,090,371 of record NW_027316389.1, on the reverse strand, counting down.
AAGTGTGTCTGAGATGTGGCAGTAGTTTGGACGTGTGTCTGAGATGTGGCAGTAGTTTGGACGTGTGTCTGAGATGTGGCAGTAGTTTGGACGTGTGCCTGAGATGTGGCAGTAGTTTGGTCGTGTGTCTGAGATGTGGCAGTAGTTTGGTCGTGTGTCTGACATGTGGCAGTAGTTTGGTTGTGTGTCTGAGATGTGGCAGTAGTTTGGCCGTGTGTCAGAGATGTGGCAGTAGTTTGGACGTGTGTCTGAGATGTGGCAGTAGTTTGGACGTGTGTCTGAGATGTGGCAGTAGTTTTGTCGTGTGTCTGAGAAGTGGCAGTAGTTTGGACGTGTGTCTGAGATGTGGCAGTAGTTTGGACGTGTGTCTGAGATGTGGCAGTAGTTTGGTCGTGTGTCTGAGATGTGGCAGTAGTTTGTGTGTCAGAGATGTGGCAGTAGTTTGGTCGTGTGTCTGAGATGTGGCAGTAGTTTGGACGTGTGTCTGAGATGTGGCAGTAGTTTGGTCGTGTGTTTGAGATGTGGCAGTAGTTTGGACGTGTGTCTGAGATGTGGCAGCAGTTTGGTCGTGTGTCTGAGACGTGGCTGTAGTTTGGTCATGTGTCTGACATGTGGCAGTAGTTTGGACGTGTGTCTGACATGTGGCAGTAGTTTGGTCGTGTCTCTGAGATGTGGCAGTAGTTTGGACGTGTGTCTGACATGTTGCAGCAGTTTGGTTGTGTGTCAGAGATGTGGCAGTAGTTTGGTCGTGTGTCTGAGATGTGGCAGTAGTTTGGACTTGTGTCTGAGATGTGGCAGCAGTTTGGTCGTGTGTCTGAGACGTGGCTGTAGTTTGGTCATGTGTCTGACATGTGGCAGTAGTTTGGACGTGTGTCTGAGATGTGGCAGTAGTTTGGACGTGTGTCTGACATGTGGCAGTAGTTTGGTCGTGTCTCTGAGATGTGGCAGTAGTTTGGACGTGTGTCTGACATGTTGCAGTAGTTTGGTTGTGTGTCTGAGATGTGGCAGTAGTTTGGTCGTGTGTCTGAGATGTGGCAGTAGTTTGGTCGTGTGTCTGAGATGTGGCAGTAGTTTGTGTGTCAGAGATTTGGCAGTAGTTTGGTCGTGTGTCTGAGATGTGGCAGTAGTTTGGTCGTGTGTCTGAGATGTGGCAGTAGTTTGGCCGTGTGTCAGAGATGTGGCAGTAGTTTGGACGTGTGTCTGAGATGTGGCAGTAATTTGGACGTGTGTCTGAGATGTGGCAGTAGTTTGGTCGTGTGTCAGAGATGTGGCAGTAGTTTGGTCGTGTGTCTGAGATGTGGCAGCAGTTTGGACTTGTGTCTGAGATGTGGCAGTAGTTTGGTCGTGTGTCAGAGATGTGGCAGTAGTTTGGACGTGTGTCTGAAATGTGGCAGTAGTTTGGTCGTGTGTCTGAGATGTGGCAGTAGTTTGGACGTGTGTCTGAGATGTGGCAGTAGTTTGGACGTGTGTCTGAGATGTGGCAGTAGTTTGTGTGTCAGAGATGTGGCAGTAGTTTGGTCGTGTGACTGAGATGTGGCAGTAGTTTGGACGTGTGTCTGAGATGTGGCAGTAGTTTGGTCGTGTGTCTGAGATGTGGCAGTAGTTTGGACGTGTGTCTGAGATGTGGCAGTAGTTTGGACGTGTGTCTGAGATGTGGCAGTAGTTTGGTCGTGTGTCTGAGATGTGGCAGTAGTTTGGTCGTGTGTCTGACATGTGGCAGTAGTTTGGTCGTGTGTCTGAGATGTGGCAGTAGTTTGGCCGTGTGTCAGAGATGTGGCAGTAGTTTGGACGTGTGTCTGAGATGTGGCAGTAGTTTGGACTTGTGTCTGAGATGTGGCAGCAGTTTGGTCGTGTCTGAGACGTGGCTGTAGTTTTGTCATGTGTCTGACATGTGGCAGTAGTTTGGTCGTGTGTCTGAGATGTGGCAGTAGTTTGGACGTGTGTCTGACATGTGGCAGTAGTTTGGTCGTTTGTCTGAGATGTGGCAGTAGTTTGGACGTGTGTCTCAGATGTGGCAGTAGTTTGGTCGTGAGTCAGAGATGTGGCAGTAGTTTGGTCGTGTGTCTGAGATGTGGCAGTAGTTTGGACGTGTGTCTGACATGTGGCAGTAGTTTGGACGTGTGTCTGAGATGTGGCAGTAGTTTGGTCGTGTGTCTGAGATGTGGCAGTAGTTTGGTCGTGTGTCTGAGATGTGGCAGTAGTTGTGTGTCAGAGATGGGGCAGTAGTTTGGACGTGTGTCTGAGATGTGGCAGTAGTTTGGTCGTGTGTCTGAGATGTGGCAGTAGTTTGGTCGTGTGTCTGAGATGTGGCAGTAGTTTGGACGTGTGTCTGAGATGTTGCAGTAGTTTGGTCGTGTGTCTGAGATGTGGCAGTAGTTTGGTCGTGTGTCAGAGATGTGGCAGTAGTTTGGTCTTGTGTCTGAGATGTGGCAGTAGTTTGGTCGTGTGTCTGAGATGTGGCAGTAGTTTGGACGTGTGTCTGAGATGTGGCAGTAGTTTGGTCGTGTGTCAGAGATGTGCCAGTAGTTTGGTCGTGTGTCAGAGATGTGGCAGCAGTTTGGTCGTGTGTCTGAGATGTGGCAGTAGTTTGGTCGTGTGTCTGAGATGTGGCAGTAGTTTGGACGTGTGTCAGAGATGTGCCAGTAGTTTGGTCGTGTGTCAGAGATGTGGCAGCAGTTTGGTCGTGTGTCTGAGATGTGGCAGTAGTTTGTGTGTCAGAGATGTGGCAGTAGTTTGGACGTGTGTCTGAGATGTGGCAGTAGTTTGGTCGTGTGTCAGAGATGTGGCAGTAGTTTGGTCGTGTGTCTGAGATGTGGCAGTAGTTTGGACTTGTGTCTGAGATGTGGCAGCAGTTTGGTCGTGTGTCTGAGACGTGGCTGTAGTTTGGTCATGTGTCTGACATGTGGCAGTAGTTTGGACGTGTGTCTGAGATGTGGCAGTAGTTTGGACGTGTGTCTGACATGTGGCAGTAGTTTGGTCGTGTCTCTGAGATGTGGCAGTAGTTTGGACGTGTGTCTGACATGTTGCAGTAGTTTGGTTGTGTGTCTGAGATGTGGCAGTAGTTTGGTCGTGTGTCTGAGATGTGGCAGTAGTTTGGTCGTGTGTCTGAGATGTGGCAGTAGTTTGGACGTGTGTCTGAGATATGGCAGTAGTTTGGTCGTTTGTCTGAGATTTGGCAGTAGTTTGGACGTGTGTCAGAGATGTGGCAGCAGTTTGGTCAAGTGTCTGAGATGTGGCAGTAGTTTGGACGTGTGTCAGAGATGTGCCAGTAGTTTGATCGTGTGTCTGAGATGTGGCAGTAATTTGGACGTATGTCTGAGATGAGGCAGTAGTTTGGTCGTGTGTCAGAGATGTGGCAGTAGTTTGGTCGTGTGTCTGAGATGTGGCAGTAGTTTGGACGTGTGTCTGAGATGTGGCAGTATTTTGGACGTGTGTCTGAGATGTGGCAGTAGTTTGTGTGTCAGAGATGTGGCAGTAGTTTGGACGTGTGTCTGAGATGTGGCAGTAGTTTGATCGTGTGTCAGAGATGTGCCAGTAGTTTGGTCGTGTGTCAGAGATGTGGCAGCAGTTTGGTCGTGTGTCTGAGATGTGGCAGTAGTTTGGTCGTGTGTCTGAGACGTGGCAGTAGTTTGGTCGTGTGTCTGAGACGTGGCAGTAGTTTGGACGTGTGTCTGAGATGTGGCAGTAGTTTGGTCGTGTGTCTGAGATGTGGCAGTAGTTTTGTCGTGTGTCAGAGATGTGACAGTAGTTTGGTCTTGTGTCTGAGATGTGGCAGTAGTTTGGTCATGTGTCAGAGATGTGGCAGTAGTTTGGTCGTGTGTCTGAGATGTGGCAGCAGTTTGGACTTGTGTCTGAGCTTTGGCAGTAGTTTGGTCGTGTGTCTGAGATGTGGCAGTAATTTGGACGTGTGTCTGAGATGTGGCAGTAGTTTGGTCGTGTGTCAGAGATGTGGCAGTAGTTTGGACGTGTGTCTGAGATGTGGCAGTAGTTTGGTTGTGTGTCTGAGATGCGGCAGTAGTTTGGTCATGTGTCTGAGACGTGGCAGTAGTTTGGTCGTGTGTCTGACATATGGCAGTAGTTTGGTCGTGTGTCTGAGATGTGGCAGTAGTTTGGTCGTGTGTCTGACATGTGGCAGTAGTTTGGACGTGTGTCTGACATGTGGCAGTAGTTTGGACGTGTGTCTGAGATGTGGCAGTAGTTTGGTCGTGTGTCAGAGATGTGGCAGCAGTTTGGTCGTGTGTCTGAGATGTGGCAGTAGTTTTGACGTGTGTCTGAGATGTGGCAGTAGTTTGGTTGTGTGTCTGAGATGTGGCAGTAGTTTGTGTGTCAGAGATGTGGCAGTAGTTTGGACGTTTGTCTGAGATGTGGCAGTAGTTTGGTCGTGTTTCTGAGATGTGGCAGCAGTTTGGTCGTGTGTCTGAGATGTGGCAGTAGTTTTGACGTGTGTCTGAGATGTGGCAGTAGTTTAGTTGTGTGTCTGAGATGTGGCAGTAGTTTGGTAGTGTGTCTGACATGTGGCAGTAGTTTGGTTGTGTGTCTGAGATGTGGCAGTAGTTTGGACGTGTGTCTGAGATGTGGCAGTAGTTTGGACGTGTGTCAGAGATGTGCCAGTAGTTTGGTCGTGTGTCAGAGATGTGCCAGTAGTTTGGTCGTGTGTCTGAGATGTGGCAGTAATTTGGACGTGTGTCTGAGATGTGGCAGTAGTTTGGTCGTGTGTCAGAGATGTGGCAGTAGTTTGGTCGTGTGTCAGAGATGTGGCAGTAGTTTGGTTGTGTGTCTGAGATGTGGCAGTAGTTTGGTCGTGTGTCTGAGATGTGGCAGTAATTTGGACGTGTGTCTGAGATGTGGCAGTAGTTTGGACGTGTGTCTGAGATGTGGCAGTAGTTTGGTTGTGTGTCTGAGATGCGGCAGTAGTTTGGTCATGTGTCTGAGACGTGGCAGTAGTTTGGTCGTGTGTCTGACATATGGCAGTAGTTTGGTCGTGTGTCTGAGATGTGGCAGTAGTTTGGTCGTGTGTCTGACATGTGGCAGTAGTTTGGACGTGTGTCTGACATGTGGCAGTAGTTTGGACGTGTGTCTGAGATGTGGCAGTAGTTTGGTCGTGTGTCAGAGATGTGGCAGCAGTTTGGTCGTGTGTCTGAGATGTGGCAGTAGTTTTGACGTGTGTCTGAGATGTGGCAGTAGTTTGGTTGTGTGTCTGAGATGTGGCAGTAGTTTGTGTGTCAGAGATGTGGCAGTAGTTTGGACGTGTGTCTGAGATGTGGCAGTAGTTTGGTCGTGTTTCTGAGATGTGGCAGCAGTTTGGTCGTGTGTCTGAGATGTGGCAGTAGTTTTGACGTGTGTCTGAGATGTGGCAGTAGTTTGGTTGTGTGTCTGAGATGTGGCAGTAGTTTGTGTGTCAGAGATGTGGCAGTAGTTTGGACGTGTGTCTGAGATGTGGCAGTAGTTTGGTCGTGTTTCTGAGATGTGGCAGTAGTTTGGTCGTGTGTCTGAGATGTGGCAGTAGTTTGGACGTGTGTCTGAGATGTGGCAGTAGTTTGGTCGTGTGTCTGAGATGTGGCAGTAGTTTGGACGTGTGTCAGAGATGTGGCAGCAGTTTGGTCGTGTGTCTGAGATGTGGCAGTAGTTTGGATGTGTGTCTGAGATGTGGCTGTAGTTTGGACGTGTGTCTGAGATGTGGCAGTAGTTTGTGTGTCAGAGATTTGGCAGTAGTTTGGTCGTGTGTCTGAAATGTGGCAGTAGTTTGGTCGTGTGTCTGACATGTGGCAGTAGTTTGGACGTGTGTCTGAGATGTGGCAGTAGTTTGGTCTTGCGTCTGAGATGTGGCAGTAGTTTGGTCGTGTGTCTGAGATGTGGCAGTAGTTTGGTTGTGTGTCAGAGATGTGGCAGTAGTTTGGTCGTGTGTCTGAGATTTGGCAGCAGTTTGGACTTGTGTCTGAGATGTGGCGGTAGTTTTGTCGTGTGTCTGAGATTTGGCAGTAGTTTGGTCGTGTGTCTGACATGTTAGAGCAGTTTGGACTTGTGTGTGACATGTGGCAGTAGTTTGGTCGTGTGTCTGAGATGTTGCAGTAGTTTGGACGTGTGTCTGACATGTTGCAGTAGTTTGGTTGTGTGTCTGAGATGTGGCAGTAGTTTGGTCGTGTGTCTGAGATGTGGCAGTAGTTTGGATGTGTGTCTGAGATGTGGCAGTAGTTTGGACGTGTGTCTGAGATGTGGCAGTAGTTTGGTCGTGTGTCTGAGATGTGGCAGTAGTTTGGACGTGTGTCTGAGATGTGGCAGTAGTTTGGACGTGTGTCTGAGATTTGGCAGTAGTTTGGTCGTGTGTCTGACATGTGGGAGCAGTTTGGACGTGTGTCTGAGATGTGGCAGTAGTTTGGTCGTGTGTCAGAGATGTGGCAGTAGTTTGGACGTGTGTCTGAGATGTGGCAGCAGTTTGGTTGTGTGTCAGAGATGTGGCAGTAGTTTGGACATGTGTCTGACATGTGGCAGTAGTTTGGTCGTGTCTCTGAGATTTGGCAGTAGTTTGGTTGTGTGTCAGAGATGTGGCAGCAGTTTGGACTTGTGTCTGAGATGTGGCGGTAGTTTTGTCGTGTGTCTGAGATTTGGCAGTAGTTTGGTCGTGTGTCTGAGATGATGCAGTAGTTTGGTCGTGTGTCTGAGACGTGGCAGTAGTTTGGACTTTTGTCTGAGATGTGGCAGTAGTTTGGTCGTGTGTCTGAGACGTGGCAGTAGTTTGGACGTGTGTCTGACATGTGGCAGTAGTTTGGTCGTGTGTCTGAGATGTGGCAGTAGTTTGGACGTGTGTCTGACATGTTGCAGTAGTTTTGTTGTGTGTCTGAGATGTGGCAGTAGTTTGGTCGTGTGTCTGAGATGTGGCAGTAGTTTGGACGTGTGTCTGAGATGTGGCAGTAGTTTGGACGTGTGTCTGAGATGTGGCAGTAGTTTGGTCGTGTGTCTGAGATGTGGCAGTAGTTTGTGTGTCAGAGATTTGGCAGTAGTTTGGTCGTGTGTCTGAGATGTGGCAGTAGTTTGGACGTGTGTCTGACATGTGGCAGTAGTTTGGACGTGTGTCTGAGATGTGGCAGTAGTTTGGTCGTGTGTCTGAGATGTGGCAGTAGTTTGGACTTGTGCCTGAGATGTGGCAGTAGTTTGGTCGTGTGTCAGAGATGTGGTAGTAGTCTGGTCTTGTGTCTGAGATGTGGCAGTAGTTTGGACGTGTGTCTGAGATGTGGCAGCAGTTTGGTTGTGTGTCAGAGATGTGGCAGTAGTTTGGACGTGTGTCTGACATGTGGCAGTAGTTTGGTCGTGTCTCTGAGATGTGGCAGTAGTTTGGTCGTGTGTCTGAGATGTGGCAGTAGTTTGGTCGTGTGTCTGAGATGTGGCAGTAGTTTGGTCGTGTGTCTGAGATGTGGCAGTAGTTTGTGTGTCAGAGATTTGGCAGTAGTTTGGTCGTGTGTCTGAGATGTGGCAGTAGTTTGGTCGTGTGTCTGACATGTGGCTGTAGTTTGGTCGTGTGTCTGAGATGTGGCAGTAGTTTGGCCGTGTGTCAGAGATGTGGCAGTAGTTTGGACGTGTGTCTGAGATGTGGCAGTAGTTTGGACGTGTGTCAGAGATGTGGCAGTAGTTTGGTCGTGTGACTGAGATGTGGCAGTAGTTTGGTCGTGTGTCTGAGATGTGGCAGTAGTTTGGACGTGTGTCTGAGATGTGGCAGTAGTTTGGACGTGTCTCTGAGATGTGGCAGTAGTTTGGTCGTGTGTCTGAGATGTGGCAGTAGTTTGGACGTGTGTCTGAGATGTGGCTGTAGTTTGGACGTGTGTCTGAGATGTGGCAGTAGTTTGGTCGTGTGTCTGAGATGTGGCAGTAGTTTGGTCGTGTGTCTGACATGTGGCAGTAGTTTGGTCGTGTGTCTGAGATGTGGCAGTAGTTTGGCCGTGTATCAGAGATGTGGCAGTAGTTTGGACGTGTGTCTGAGATGTGGCAGTAGTTTGGACTTGTGTCTGAGATGTGGCAGCAGTTTGGTCGTGTCTGAGACGTGGCTGTAGTTTGGTCATGTGTTATACATGTGGCAGTAGTTTGGTTGTGTGTCTGAGATGTGGCAGTAGTTTGGACGTGTGTCTGACATGTGGCAGTAGTTTGGTCGTGTGTCTGAGATGTGGCAGTAGTTTGGACGTGTGTCTCAGATGTGGCAGTAGTTTGGTCGTGAGTCAGAGATGTGGCAGTAGTTTGGACGTGTGTCTGAGATGTGGCAGTAGTTTGGTCGTGTGTCTGAGATGTGGCAGTAGTTTGGACGTGTGTCTGAGATGTGGCAGTAGTTTGGTTGTGTGTTTGAGATGTGGCAGTAGTTTGGACGTGTGTCTGAGATGTGGCAGTAGTTTGGACGTGTGTCTGACATGTGGCAGTAGTTTGGACGTGTGTCTGAGATGTGGCAGAAGTTTGGTCGTGTGTCTGAGATGTGGCAGCAGTTTGGACGTGTGTCTGAGATGTGGCAGTAGTTTGGTCGTGTGTCTGAGATGTGGCAGTAGTTTGGACTTGTGTCTGAGATGTGGCAGTAGTTTGGTCGTGTGTCTGAGACGTGGCAGTAGTTTGGATGTGTGTCTGACATGTGGCAGTAGTTTGGTCGTGTGTCTGAGATGTGGCAGTAGTTTGGTCGTGTGTCTGACATGTTGCAGTAGTTTGGTTGTGTGTCTGAGATGTGGCAGTAGTTTGGTCGTGTGTCTGAGATGTGGCAGTAGTTTGGACGTGTGTCTGAGATGTGGCAGTAGTTTGGACGTGTGTCTGAGATATGGCAGTAGTTTGGTCGTGTGTCTGAGATGTGGCAGTAGTTTGTGTGTCAGAGATTTGGCAGTAGTTTGGTCGTGTGTCTGAGATGTGGCAGTAGTTTGGACGTGTGTCTGACATGTGGCAGTAGTTTGGACGTGTGTCTGAGATGTGGCAGTAGTTTGGTCGTGTGTCTGAGATGTGGCAGTAGTTTGGACGTGTGTCTGAGATGTGGCAGTAGTTTGGATGTGTGTCTGAGATGTGGCAGTAGTTTGGTCGTGTGTCTGAGATGTGGCAGTAGTTTGGACTTGTGTCTGAGATGTGGCAGTAGTTTGGACGTGTGTCTGAGATGTGGCAGTAGTTTGGTCGTGTGTCAGAGATGTGGTAGTAGTTTGGTCTTGTGTCTGAGATGTGGCAGTAGTTTGGACGTGTGTCTGAGATGTGGCAGCAGTTTGGTTGTGTGTCAGAGATGTGGCAGTAGTTTGGACGTGTGTCTGACATGTGGCAGTAGTTTGGTCGTGTCTCTGAGATGTGGCAGTAGTTTGGACGTGTGTCTGACATGTTGCAGTAGTTTGGTTGTGTGTCTGAGATGTGGCAGTAGTTTGGTCGTGTGTCTGAGATGTGGCAGTAGTTTGGTCGTGTGTCTGAGATGTGGCAGTAGTTTGTGTGTCAGAGATTTGGCAGTAGTTTGGTCGTGTGTCTGAGATGTGGCAGTAGTTTGGTCGTGTGTCTGAGATGTGGCAGTAGTTTGGCCGTGTGTCAGAGATGTGGCAGTAGTTTGGACGTGTGTCTGAGATGTGGCAGTAGTTTGGTCGTGTGTCTGAGATGTGGCAGCAGTTTGGACTTGTGTCTGAGATGTGGCAGTAGTTTGGTCGTGTGTCTGAGATGTGGCAGTAGTTTGGACGTGTGTCTGAAATGTGGCAGTAGTTTGGTCGTGTGTCTGAGATGTGGCAGTAGTTTGGACGTGTGTCTGAGATGTGGCAGTAGTTTGAACGTGTGTCTGAGATGTGGCAGTAGTTTGTGTGTCAGAGATGTGGCAGTAGTTTGGTCGTGTGACTGAGATGTGGCAGTAGTTTGGAAGTGTGTCTGAGATGTGGCAGTAGTTTGGACGTGTGTCTGAGATGTGGCAGTAGTTTGGACGTGTGTCTGAGATGTGGCAGTAGTTTGGACGTGTGTCTGAGATGTGGCAGTAGTTTGGTCGTGTGTCTGAGATGTGGCAGTAGTTTGGTCGTGTGTCTGACATGTGGCAGTAGTTTGGTTGTGTGTCTGAGATGTGGCAGTAGTTTGGCCGTGTGTCAGAGATGTGGCAGTAGTTTGGACGTGTGTCTGAGATGTGGCAGTAGTTTGGACGTGTGTCTGAGATGTGGCAGTAGTTTGGTCGTGTGTCTGAGAAGTGGCAGTAGTTTGGACGTGTGTCTGAGATGTGGCAGTAGTTTGGACGTGTGTCTGAGATGTGGCAGTAGTTTGGTCGTGTGTCTGAGATGTGGCAGTAGTTTGTGTGTCAGAGATGTGGCAGTAGTTTGGTCGTGTGTCTGAGATGTGGCAGTAGTTTGGACGTGTGTCTGAGATGTGGCAGTAGTTTGGTCGTGTGTTTGAGATGTGGCAGTAGTTTGGACGTGTGTCTGAGATGTGGCAGCAGTTTGGTCGTGTGTCTGAGACGTGGCTGTAGTTTGGTCATGTGTCTGACATGTGGCAGTAGTTTGGACGTGTGTCTGACATGTTGCAGTAGTTTGGTTGTGTGTCTGAGATGTGGCAGTAGTTTGGTCGTGTGTCTGAGATGTGGCAGTAGTTTGGTCGTGTGTCTGAGATGTGGCAGTAGTTTGTGTGTCAGAGATTTGGCAGTAGTTTGGTCGTGTGTCAGAGATGTGGCAGTAGTTTGGTCGTGTGTCTGAGATGTGGTAGCAGTTTGGACTTGTGTCTGAGATGTGGCAGTAGTTTGGTCGTGTGTCAGAGATGTGGCAGTAGTTTGGACGTGTGTCTGAAATGTGGCAGTAGTTTGGTCGTGTGTCTGAGATGTGGCAGTAGTTTGGACGTGTGTCTGAGATGTGGCAGTAGTTTGGACGTGTGTCTGAGATGTGGCAGTAGTTTGTGTGTCAGAGATGTGGCAGTAGTTTGGTCGTGTGACTGAGATGTGGCAGTAGTTTGGACGTGTGTCTGAGATGTGGCAGTAGTTTGGTCGTGTGTCTGAGATGTGGCAGTAGTTTGGACGTGTGTCTGAGATGTGGCAGTAGTTTGGACGTGTGTCTGAGATGTGGCAGTAGTTTGGTCGTGTGTCTGAGATGTGGCAGTAGTTTGGTCGTGTGTCTGACATGTGGCAGTAGTTTGGTCGTGTGTCTGAGATGTGGCAGTAGTTTGGCCGTGTGTCAGAGATGTGGCAGTAGTTTGGACGTGTGTCTGAGATGTGGCAGTAGTTTGGACTTGTGTCTGAGATGTGGCAGCAGTTTGGTCGTGTCTGAGACGTGGCTGTAGTTTTGTCATGTGTCTGACATGTGGCAGTAGTTTGGTCGTGTGTCTGAGATGTGGCAGTAGTTTGGACGTGTGTCTGACATGTGGCAGTAGTTTGGTCGTTTGTCTGAGATGTGGCAGTAGTTTGGACGTGTGTCTCAGATGTGGCAGTAGTTTGGTCGTGAGTCAGAGATGTGGCAGTAGTTTGGTCGTGTGTCTGAGATGTGGCAGTAGTTTGGACGTGTGTCTGACATGTGGCAGTAGTTTGGACGTGTGTCTGAGATGTGGCAGTAGTTTGGTCGTGTGTCTGAGATGTGGCAGTAGTTTGGTCGTGTGTCTGAGATGTGGCAGTAGTTGTGTGTCAGAGATGGGGCAGTAGTTTGGACGTGTGTCTGAGATGTGGCAGTAGTTTGGTCGTGTGTCTGAGATGTGGCAGTAGTTTGGTCGTGTGTCTGAGATGTGGCAGTAGTTTGGACGTGTGTCTGAGATGTTGCAGTAGTTTGGTCGTGTGTCTGAGATGTGGCAGTAGTTTGGTCGTGTGTCTGAGATGTGGCAGTAGTTTGGTCGTGTGTCTGAGATGTGGCAGTAGTGTGTGTGTCAGAGATTTGGCAGTAGTTTGGTCGTGTGTCTGAGATGTGGCAGTAGTTTGGTCGTGTGTCTGAGATGTGGCAGTAGTTTGGCCGTGTGTCAGAGATGTGGCAGTAGTTTGGACGTGTGTCTGAGATGTGGCAGTAGTTTGGTCGTGTGTCTGAGATGTGGCAGCAGTTTGGACTTGTGTCTGAGATGTGGCAGTAGTTTGGTCGTGTGTCTGAGATGTGGCAGTAGTTTGGACGTGTGTCTGAAATGTGGCAGTAGTTTGGTCGTGTGTCTGAGATGTGGCAGTAGTTTGGACGTGTGTCTGAGATGTGGCAGTAGTTTGAACGTGTGTCTGAGATGTGGCAGTAGTTTGTGTGTCAGAGATGTGGCAGTAGTTTGGTCGTGTGACTGAGATGTGGCAGCAGTTTGGACTTGTGTCTGAGATGTGGCAGTAGTTTGGTCGTGTGTCTGAGATGTGGCAGTAGTTTGGACGTGTGTCTGAAATGTGGCAGTAGTTTGGTCGTGTGTCTGAGATGTGGCAGTAGTTTGGACGTGTGTCTGAGATGTGGCAGTAGTTTGAACGTGTGTCTGAGATGTGGCAGTAGTTTGTGTGTCAGAGATGTGGCAGTAGTTTGGTCGTGTGACTGAGATGTGGCAGTAGTTTGGAAGTGTGTCTGAGATGTGGCAGTAGTTTGGACGTGTGTCTGAGATGTGGCAGTAGTTTGGACGTGTGTCTGAGATGTGGCAGTAGTTTGGACGTGTGTCTGAGATGTGGCAGTAGTTTGGTCGTGTGTCTGAGATGTGGCAGTAGTTTGGTCGTGTGTCTGACATGTGGCAGTAGTTTGGTTGTGTGTCTGAGATGTGGCAGTAGTTTGGCCGTGTGTCAGAGATGTGGCAGTAGTTTGGACGTGTGTCTGAGATGTGGCAGTAGTTTGGACGTGTGTCTGAGATGTGGCAGTAGTTTGGTCGTGTGTCTGAGAAGTGGCAGTAGTTTGGACGTGTGTCTGAGATGTGGCAGTAGTTTGGACGTGTGTCTGAGATGTGGCAGTAGTTTGGTCGTGTGTCTGAGATGTGGCAGTAGTTTGTGTGTCAGAGATGTGGCAGTAGTTTGGTCGTGTGTCTGAGATGTGGCAGTAGTTTGGACGTGTGTCTGAGATGTGGCAGTAGTTTGGTCGTGTGTTTGAGATGTGGCAGTAGTTTGGACGTGTGTCTGAGATGTGGCAGCAGTTTGGTCGTGTGTCTGAGACGTGGCTGTAGTTTGGTCATGTGTCTGACATGTGGCAGTAGTTTGGACGTGTGTCTGACATGTTGCAGTAGTTTGGTTGTGTGTCTGAGATGTGGCAGTAGTTTGGTCGTGTGTCTGAGATGTGGCAGTAGTTTGGTCGTGTGTCTGAGATGTGGCAGTAGTTTGTGTGTCAGAGATTTGGCAGTAGTTTGGTCGTGTGTCAGAGATGTGGCAGTAGTTTGGTCGTGTGTCTGAGATGTGGTAGCAGTTTGGACTTGTGTCTGAGATGTGGCAGTAGTTTGGTCGTGTGTCAGAGATGTGGCAGTAGTTTGGACGTGTGTCTGAAATGTGGCAGTAGTTTGGTCGTGTGTCTGAGATGTGGCAGTAGTTTGGACGTGTGTCTGAGATGTGGCAGTAGTTTGGACGTGTGTCTGAGATGTGGCAGTAGTTTGTGTGTCAGAGATGTGGCAGTAGTTTGGTCGTGTGACTGAGATGTGGCAGTAGTTTGGACGTGTGTCTGAGATGTGGCAGTAGTTTGGTCGTGTGTCTGAGATGTGGCAGTAGTTTGGACGTGTGTCTGAGATGTGGCAGTAGTTTGGACGTGTGTCTGAGATGTGGCAGTAGTTTGGTCGTGTGTCTGAGATGTGGCAGTAGTTTGGTCGTGTGTCTGACATGTGGCAGTAGTTTGGTCGTGTGTCTGAGATGTGGCAGTAGTTTGGCCGTGTGTCAGAGATGTGGCAGTAGTTTGGACGTGTGTCTGAGATGTGGCAGTAGTTTGGACTTGTGTCTGAGATGTGGCAGCAGTTTGGTCGTGTCTGAGACGTGGCTGTAGTTTTGTCATGTGTCTGACATGTGGCAGTAGTTTGGTCGTGTGTCTGAGATGTGGCAGTAGTTTGGACGTGTGTCTGACATGTGGCAGTAGTTTGGTCGTTTGTCTGAGATGTGGCAGTAGTTTGGACGTGTGTCTCAGATGTGGCAGTAGTTTGGTCGTGAGTCAGAGATGTGGCAGTAGTTTGGTCGTGTGTCTGAGATGTGGCAGTAGTTTGGACGTGTGTCTGACATGTGGCAGTAGTTTGGACGTGTGTCTGAGATGTGGCAGTAGTTTGGTCGTGTGTCTGAGATGTGGCAGTAGTTTGGTCGTGTGTCTGAGATGTGGCAGTAGTTGTGTGTCAGAGATGGGGCAGTAGTTTGGACGTGTGTCTGAGATGTGGCAGTAGTTTGGTCGTGTGTCTGAGATGTGGCAGTAGTTTGGTCGTGTGTCTGAGATGTGGCAGTAGTTTGGACGTGTGTCTGAGATGTTGCAGTAGTTTGGTCGTGTGTCTGAGATGTGGCAGTAGTTTGGTCGTGTGTCTGAGATGTGGCAGTAGTTTGGTCGTGTGTCTGAGATGTGGCAGTAGTGTGTGTGTCAGAGATTTGGCAGTAGTTTGGTCGTGTGTCTGAGATGTGGCAGTAGTTTGGTCGTGTGTCTGAGATGTGGCAGTAGTTTGGCCGTGTGTCAGAGATGTGGCAGTAGTTTGGACGTGTGTCTGAGATCTGGCAGTAGTTTGGTCGTGTGTCTGAGATGTGGCAGCAGTTTGGACTTGTGTCTGAGATGTGGCAGTAGTTTGGTCGTGTGTCTGAGATGTGGCAGTAGTTTGGACGTGTGTCTGAAATGTGGCAGTAGTTTGGTCGTGTGTCTGAGATGTGGCAGTAGTTTGGACGTGTGTCTGAGATGTGGCAGTAGTTTGAACGTGTGTCTGAGATGTGGCAGTAGTTTGTGTGTCAGAGATGTGGCAGTAGTTTGGTCGTGTGACTGAGATGTGGCAGTAGTTTGGAAGTGTGTCTGAGATGTGGCAGTAGTTTGGACGTGTGTCTGAGATGTGGCAGTAGTTTGGACGTGTGTCTGAGATGTGGCAGTAGTTTGGACGTGTGCCTGAGATGTGGCAGTAGTTTGGTCGTGTGTATGAGATGTGGCAGTAGTTTGGTCGTGTGTCTGACATGTGGCAGTAGTTTGGTTGTGTGTCTGAGATGTGGCAGTAGTTTGGCCGTGTGTCAGAGATGTGGCAGTAGTTTGGACGTGTGTCTGAGATGTGGCAGTAGTTTGGACGTGTGTCTGAGATGTGGCAGTAGTTTTGTCGTGTGTCTGAGAAGTGGCAGTAGTTTGGACGTGTGTCTGAGATGTGGCAGTAGTTTGGACGTGTGTCTGAGATGTGGCAGTAGTTTGGTCGTGTGTCTGAGATGTGGCAGTAGTTTGTGTGTCAGAGATGTGGCAGTAGTTTGGTCGTGTGTCTGAGATGTGGCAGTAGTTTGGACGTGTGTCTGAGATGTGGCAGTAGTTTGGTCGTGTGTTTGAGATGTGGCAGTAGTTTGGACGTGTGTCTGAGATGTGGCAGCAGTTTGGTCGTGTGTCTGAGACGTGGCTGTAGTTTGGTCATGTGTCTGACATGTGGCAGTAGTTTGGACGTGTGTCTGACATGTGGCAGTAGTTTGGTCGTGTCTCTGAGATGTGGCAGTAGTTTGGACGTGTGTCTGACATGTTGCAGCAGTTTGGTTGTGTGTCAGAGATGTGGCAGTAGTTTGGTCGTGTGTCTGAGATGTGGCAGTAGTTTGGACTTGTGTCTGAGATGTGGCAGCAGTTTGGTCGTGTGTCTGAGACGTGGCTGTAGTTTGGTCATGTGTCTGACATGTGGCAGTAGTTTGGACGTGTGTCTGAGATGTGGCAGTAGTTTGGACGTGTGTCTGACATGTGGCAGTAGTTTGGTCGTGTCTCTGAGATGTGGCAGTAGTTTGGACGTGTGTCTGACATGTTGCAGTAGTTTGGTTGTGTGTCTGAGATGTGGCAGTAGTTTGGTCGTGTGTCTGAGATGTGGCAGTAGTTTGGTCGTGTGTCTGAGATGTGGCAGTAGTTTGTGTGTCAGAGATTTGGCAGTAGTTTGGTCGTGTGTCTGAGATGTGGCAGTAGTTTGGTCGTGTGTCTGAGATGTGGCAGTAGTTTGGCCGTGTGTCAGAGATGTGGCAGTAGTTTGGACGTGTGTCTGAGATGTGGCAGTAATTTGGACGTGTGTCTGAGATGTGGCAGTAGTTTGGTCGTGTGTCAGAGATGTGGCAGTAGTTTGGTCGTGTGTCTGAGATGTGGCAGCAGTTTGGACTTGTGTCTGAGATGTGGCAGTAGTTTGGTCGTGTGTCAGAGATGTGGCAGTAGTTTGGACGTGTGTCTGAAATGTGGCAGTAGTTTGGTCGTGTGTCTGAGATGTGGCAGTAGTTTGGACGTGTGTCTGAGATGTGGCAGTAGTTTGGACGTGTGTCTGAGATGTGGCAGTAGTTTGTGTGTCAGAGATGTGGCAGTAGTTTGGTCGTGTGACTGAGATGTGGCAGTAGTTTGGACGTGTGTCTGAGATGTGGCAGTAGTTTGGTCGTGTGTCTGAGATGTGGCAGTAGTTTGGACGTGTGTCTGAGATGTGGCAGTAGTTTGGACGTGTGTCTGAGATGTGGCAGTAGTTTGGTCGTGTGTCTGAGATGTGGCAGTAGTTTGGTCGTGTGTCTGACATGTGGCAGTAGTTTGGTCGTGTGTCTGAGATGTGGCAGTAGTTTGGCCGTGTGTCAGAGATGTGGCAGTAGTTTGGACGTGTGTCTGAGATGTGGCAGTAGTTTGGACTTGTGTCTGAGATGTGGCAGCAGTTTGGTCGTGTCTGAGACGTGGCTGTAGTTTTGTCATGTGTCTGACATGTGGCAGTAGTTTGGTCGTGTGTCTGAGATGTGGCAGTAGTTTGGACGTGTGTCTGACATGTGGCAGTAGTTTGGTCGTTTGTCTGAGATGTGGCAGTAGTTTGGACGTGTGTCTCAGATGTGGCAGTAGTTTGGTCGTGAGTCAGAGATGTGGCAGTAGTTTGGTCGTGTGTCTGAGATGTGGCAGTAGTTTGGACGTGTGTCTGACATGTGGCAGTAGTTTGGACGTGTGTCTGAGATGTGGCAGTAGTTTGGTCGTGTGTCTGAGATGTGGCAGTAGTTTGGTCGTGTGTCTGAGATGTGGCAGTAGTTGTGTGTCAGAGATGGGGCAGTAGTTTGGACGTGTGTCTGAGATGTGGCAGTAGTTTGGTCGTGTGTCTGAGATGTGGCAGTAGTTTGGTCGTGTGTCTGAGATGTGGCAGTAGTTTGGACGTGTGTCTGAGATGTTGCAGTAGTTTGGTCGTGTGTCTGAGATGTGGCAGTAGTTTGGTCGTGTGTCAGAGATGTGGCAGTAGTTTGGTCTTGTGTCTGAGATGTGGCAGTAGTTTGGTCGTGTGTCTGAGATGTGGCAGTAGTTTGGACGTGTGTCTGAGATGTGGCAGTAGTTTGGTCGTGTGTCAGAGATGTGCCAGTAGTTTGGTCGTGTGTCAGAGATGTGGCAGCAGTTTGGTCGTGTGTCTGAGATGTGGCAGCAGTTTGGTCGTGTGTCTGAGATGTGGCAGTAGTTTGTGTGTCAGAGATGTGGCAGTAGTTTGGACGTGTGTCTGAGATGTGGCAGTAGTTTGGTCGTGTGTCAGAGATGTGGCAGTAGTTTGGTCGTGTGTCTGAGATGTGGCAGTAGTTTGGACTTGTGTCTGAGATGTGGCAGCAGTTTGGTCGTGTGTCTGAGACGTGGCTGTAGTTTGGTCATGTGTCTGACATGTGGCAGTAGTTTGGACGTGTGTCTGAGATGTGGCAGTAGTTTGGACGTGTGTCTGACATGTGGCAGTAGTTTGGTCGTGTCTCTGAGATGTGGCAGTAGTTTGGACGTGTGTCTGACATGTTGCAGTAGTTTGGTTGTGTGTCTGAGATGTGGCAGTAGTTTGGTCGTGTGTCTGAGATGTGGCAGTAGTTTGGTCGTGTGTCTGAGATGTGGCAGTAGTTTGTGTGTCAGAGATTTGGCAGTAGTTTGGTCGTGTGTCTGAGATGTGGCAGTAGTTTGGTCGTGTGTCTGAGATGTGGCAGTAGTTTGGCCGTGTGTCAGAGATGTGGCAGTAGTTTGGACGTGTGTCTGAGATGTGGCAGTAATTTGGACGTGTGTCTGAGATGTGGCAGTAGTTTGGTCGTGTGTCAGAGATGTGGCAGTAGTTTGGTCTTGTGTCTGAGATGTGGCAGCAGTTTGGACTTGTGTCTGAGATGTGGCAGTAGTTTGGTCGTGTGTCAGAGATGTGGCAGTAGTTTGGACGTGTGTCTGAAATGTGGCAGTAGTTTGGTCGTGTGTCTGAGATGTGGCAGTAGTTTGGACGTGTGTCTGAGATGTGGCAGTAGTTTGGACGTGTGTCTGAGATGTGGCAGTAGTTTGTGTGTCAGAGATGTGGCAGTAGTTTGGTCGTGTGACTGAGATGTGGCAGTAGTTTGGACGTGTGTCTGAGATGTGGCAGTAGTTTGGTCGTGTGTCTGAGATGTGGCAGTAGTTTGGACGTGTGTCTGAGATGTGGCAGTAGTTTGGACGTGTGTCTGAGATGTGGCAGTAGTTTGGTCGTGTGTCTGAGATGTGGCAGTAGTTTGGTCGTGTGTCTGACATGTTGCAGTAGTTTGGTCGTGTGTCTGAGATGTGGCAGTAGTTTGGCCGTGTGTCAGAGATGTGGCAGTAGTTTGGACGTGTGTCTGAGATGTGGCAGTAGTTTGGACTTGTGTCTGAGATGTGGCAGCAGTTTGGTCGTGTCTGAGACGTGGCTGTAGTTTTGTCATGTGTCTGACATGTGGCAGTAGTTTGGTCGTGTGTCTGAGATGTGGCAGTAGTTTGGACGTGTGTCTGACATGTGGCAGTAGTTTGGTCGTTTGTCTGAGATGTGGCAGTAGTTTGGACGTGTGTCTCAGATGTGGCAGTAGTTTGGTCGTGAGTCAGAGATGTGGCAGTAGTTTGGTCGTGTGTCTGAGATGTGGCAGTAGTTTGGACGTGTGTCTGACATGTGGCAGTAGTTTGGACGTGTGTCTGAGATGTGGCAGTAGTTTGGTCGTGTGTCTGAGATGTGGCAGTAGTTTGGTCGTGTGTCTGAGATGTGGCAGTAGTTGTGTGTCAGAGATGGGGCAGTAGTTTGGACGTGTGTCTGAGATGTGGCAGTAGTTTGGTCGTGTGTCTGAGATGTGGCAGTAGTTTGGTCGTGTGTCTGAGATGTGGCAGTAGTTTGGACGTGTGTCTGAGATGTTGCAGTAGTTTGGTCGTGTGTCTGAGATGTGGCAGTAGTTTGGTCGTGTGTCAGAGATGTGGCAGTAGTTTGGTCTTGTGTCTGAGATGTGGCAGTAGTTTGGTCGTGTGTCTGAGATGTGGCAGTAGTTTGGACGTGTGTCTGAGATGTGGCAGTAGTTTGGTCGTGTGTCAGAGATGTGCCAGTAGTTTGGTCGTGTGTCAGAGATGTGGCAGCAGTTTGGTCGTGTGTCTGAGATGTGGCAGTAGTTTGGTCGTGTGTCTGAGATGTGGCAGTAGTTTGGACGTGTGTCAGAGATGTGCCAGTAGTTTGGTCGTGTGTCAGAGATGTGGCAGCAGTTTGGTCGTGTGTCTGAGATGTGGCAGTAGTTTGTGTGTCAGAGATGTGGCAGTAGTTTGGACGTGTGTCTGAGATGTGGCAGTAGTTTGGTCGTGTGTCTGAGATGTGGCAGTAGTTTGGTCGTGTGTCTGAGATGTGGCAGTAGTTTGGACGTGTGTCTGAGATATGGCAGTAGTTTGGTCGTTTGTCTGAGATTTGGCAGTAGTTTGGACGTGTGTCAGAGATGTGGCAGCAGTTTGGTCAAGTGTCTGAGATGTGGCAGTAGTTTGGACGTGTGTCAGAGATGTGGCAGTAGTTTGGTCGTGTGTCAGAGATGTGGCAGTAGTTTGGACGTGTGTCTGAGATGTGGCAGTAGTTTGGTTGTGTGTCTGAGATGCGGCAGTAGTTTGGTTGTGTGTCTGAGATGCGGCAGTAGTTTGGTCATGTGTCTGAGACGTGGCAGTAGTTTGGTCGTGTGTCTGAGATGTGGCAGTAGTTTGGACGTGTGTCTGAGATGTGGCAGTAGTTTGGTCGTGTGTCTGAGATGTGGCAGTAGTTTGGACGTGTGTCTGAGATGTGGCAGTAGTTTGGACGTGTGTCAGAGATGTGCCAGTAGTTTGGTCATGTGTCTGAGATGTGGCAGTAATTTGGACGTATGTCTGAGATGTGGCAGTAGTTTGGTTGTGTGTCTGAGATGTGGCAGTAGTTTGTGTGTCAGAGATGTGGCAGTAGTTTAGTCGTGTGTCTGAGATGTGGCAGTAGTTTGGTCGTGTGTCTGAGATGTGGCAGTAGTTTGGACGTGTGTCTGAGATGTGGCAGCAGTTTGGTCGTGTGTCTGAGATGTGGCAGTAGTTTGGACGTGTGTCAGAGATGTGGCAGTAGTTTGGACGTGTGTCAGAGATGTAACAGTAGTTTGGTCGTGTGTCGGAGATGTGGCAGTAGTTTGGTCGTGTGTCGGAGATGTGGCAGTAGTTTGGTCGTGTGTCTGAGATATGGCAGTAGTTTGGTCGTTTGTCTGAGATTTGGCAGTAGTTTGGACGTGTGTCAGAGATGTGGCAGCAGTTTGGTCAAGTGTCTGAGATGTGGCAGTAGTTTGGACGTGTGTCAGAGATGTGCCAGTAGTTTGATCGTGTGTCTGAGATGTGGCAGTAATTTGGACGTATGTCTGAGATGTGGCAGTAGTTTGGTCGTGTGTCAGAGATGTGGCAGTAGTTTGGTCGTGTGTCTGAGATGTGGCAGTAGTTTGGACGTGTGTCTGAGATGTGGCAGTATTTTGGACGTGTGTCTGAGATGTGGCAGTAGTTTGTGTGTCAGAGATGTGGCAGTAGTTTGGACGTGTGTCTGAGATGTGGCAGTAGTTTGATCGTGTGTCAGAGATGTGCCAGTAGTTTGGTCGTGTGTCAGAGATGTGGCAGCAGTTTGGTCGTGTGTCTGAGATGTGGCAGTAGTTTGGTCGTGTGTCTGAGACGTGGCAGTAGTTTGGTCGTGTGTCTGAGACGTGGCAGTAGTTTGGACGTGTGTCTGAGATGTGGCAGTAGTTTGGTCGTGTGTCTGAGATGTGGCAGTAGTTTTGTCGTGTGTCAGAGATGTGACAGTAGTTTGGTCTTGTGTCTGAGATGTGGCAGTAGTTTGGTCATGTGTCAGAGATGTGGCAGTAGTTTGGTCGTGTGTCTGAGATGTGGCAGCAGTTTGGACTTGTGTCTGAGATTTGGCAGTAGTTTGGTCGTGTGTCTGAGACGTGGCAGTAGTTTGGTCGTGTGTCTGAGATGTGGCAGTAATTTGGACGTGTGTCTGAGATGTGGCAGTAGTTTGGTCGTGTGTCAGAGATGTGGCAGTAGTTTGGACGTGTGTCTGAGATGTGGCAGTAGTTTGGTTGTGTGTCTGAGATGCGGCAGTAGTTTGGTCATGTGTCTGAGACGTGGCAGTAGTTTGGTCGTGTGTCTGACATATGGCAGTAGTTTGGTCGTGTGTCTGAGATGTGGCAGTAGTTTGGTCGTGTGTCTGACATGTGGCAGTAGTTTGGACGTGTGTCTGACATGTGGCAGTAGTTTGGACGTGTGTCTGAGATGTGGCAGTAGTTTGGTCGTGTGTCAGAGATGTGGCAGCAGTTTGGTCGTGTGTCTGAGATGTGGCAGTAGTTTTGACGTGTGTCTGAGATGTGGCAGTAGTTTGGTTGTGTGTCTGAGATGTGGCAGTAGTTTGTGTGTCAGAGATGTGGCAGTAGTTTGGACGTGTGTCTGAGATGTGGCAGTAGTTTGGTCGTGTTTCTGAGATGTGGCAGCAGTTTGGTCGTGTGTCTGAGATGTGGCAGTAGTTTTGACGTGTGTCTGAGATGTGGCAGTAGTTTGGTTGTGTGTCTGAGATGTGGCAGTAGTTTGGTAGTGTGTCTGACATGTGGCAGTAGTTTGGTTGTGTGTCTGAGATGTGGCAGTAGTTTGGACGTGTGTCTGAGATGTGGCAGTAGTTTGGACGTGTGTCAGAGATATGCCAGTAGTTTGGTCGTGTGTCAGAGATGTGCCAGTAGTTTGGTCGTGTGTCTGAGATGTGGCAGTAATTTGGACGTGTGTCTGAGATGTGGCAGTAGTTTGGTCGTGTGTCAGAGATGTGGCAGTAGTTTGGTTGTGTGTCTGAGATGTGGCAGTAGTTTGGTCGTGTGTCTGAGATGTGGCAGTAATTTGGACGTGTGTCTGAGATGTGGCAGTAGTTTGGACGTGTGTCTGAGATGTGGCAGTAGTTTGGTTGTGTGTCTGAGATGCGGCAGTAGTTTGGTCATGTGTCTGAGACGTGGCAGTAGTTTGGTCGTGTGTCTGACATATGGCAGTAGTTTGGTCGTGTGTCTGAGATGTGGCAGTAGTTTGGTCGTGTGTCTGACATGTGGCAGTAGTTTGGACGTGTGTCTGACATGTGGCAGTAGTTTGGACGTGTGTCTGAGATGTGGCAGTAGTTTGGTCGTGTGTCAGAGATGTGGCAGCAGTTTGGTCGTGTGTCTGAGATCTGGCAGTAGTTTTGACGTGTGTCTGAGATGTGGCAGTAGTTTGGTTGTGTGTCTGAGATGTGGCAGTAGTTTGTGTGTCAGAGATGTGGCAGTAGTTTGGACGTGTGTCTGAGATGTGGCAGTAGTTTGGTCGTGTTTCTGAGATGTGGCAGCAGTTTGGTCGTTTGTCTGAGATGTGGCAGTAGTTTTGACGTGTGTCTGAGATGTGGCAGTAGTTTGGTTGTGTGTCTGAGATGTGGCAGTAGTTTGTGTGTCAGAGATGTGGCAGTAGTTTGGACGTGTGTCTGAGATGTGGCAGTAGTTTGGTCGTGTTTCTGAGATGTGGCAGTAGTTTGGTCGTGTGTCTGAGATGTGGCAGTAGTTTGGACGTGTGTCTGAGATGTGGCAGTAGTTTGGTCGTGTGTCTGAGATGTGGCAGTAGTTTGGACGTGTGTCAGAGATGTGGCAGCAGTTTGGTCGTGTGTCTGAGATGTGGCAGTAGTTTGGATGTGTGTCTGAGATGTGGCAGTAGTTTGGACGTGTGTCTGAGATGTGGCAGCAGTTTGGTCGTGTGTCTGAGATGTGGCAGTAGTTTGGACGTGTGTCAGAGATGTAACAGTAGTTTGGTCGTGTGTCGGAGATGTGGCAGTAGTTTGGTCGTGTGTCTGAGATGTGGCAGTAGTTTGTGTGTCAGAGATGTGGCAGTAGTTTGGACGTGTGTCTGAGATGTGGCAGTAGTTTGGTCGTGTGTCTGAGATGTGGCAGTAGTTTGGTCGTGTGTCTGAGATGTGGCAGTAGTTTGGACGTGTGTCTGAGATATGGCAGTAGTTTGGTCGTTTGTCTGAGATTTGGCAGTAGTTTGGACGTGTGTCAGAGATGTGGCAGCAGTTTGGTCAAGTGTCTGAGATGTGGCAGTAGTTTGGACGTGTGTCAGAGATGTGCCAGTAGTTTGATCGTGTGTCTGAGATGTGGCAGTAATTTGGACGTATGTCTGAGATGTGGCAGTAGTTTGGTCGTGTGTCAGAGATGTGGCAGTAGTTTGGTCGTGTGTCTGAGATGTGGCAGTAGTTTGGACGTGTGTCTGAGATGTGGCAGTATTTTGGACGTGTGTCTGAGATGTGGCAGTAGTTTGTGTGTCAGAGATGTGGCAGTAGTTTGGACGTGTGTCTGAGATGTGGCAGTAGTTTGATCGTGTGTCAGAGATGTGCCAGTAGTTTGGTCGTGTGTCAGAGATGTGGCAGCAGTTTGGTCGTGTGTCTGAGATGTGGCAGTAGTTTGGTCGTGTGTCTGAGACGTGGCAGTAGTTTGGTCGTGTGTCTGAGACGTGGCAGTAGTTTGGACGTTTGTCTGAGATGTGGCAGTAGTTTGGTCGTGTGTCTGAGATGTGGCAGTAGTTTTGTCGTGTGTCAGAGATGTGACAGTAGTTTGGTCTTGTGTCTGAGATGTGGCAGTAGTTTGGTCATGTGTCAGAGATGTGGCAGTAGTTTGGTCGTGTGTCTGAGATGTGGCAGCAGTTTGGACTTGTGTCTGAGATTTGGCAGTAGTTTGGTCGTGTGTCTGAGACGTGGCAGTAGTTTGGTCGTGTGTCTGAGATGTGGCAGTAATTTGGACGTGTGTCTGAGATGTGGCAGTAGTTTGGTCGTGTGTCAGAGATGTGGCAGTAGTTTGGACGTGTGTCTGAGATGTGGCAGTAGTTTGGTCGTGTGTCTGAGATGCGGCAGTAGTTTGGTCATGTGTCTGAGACGTGGCAGTAGTTTGGTCGTGTGTCTGACATATGGCAGTAGTTTGGTCGTGTGTCTGAGATGTGGCAGTAGTTTGGTCGTGTGTCTGACATGTGGCAGTAGTTTGGACGTTTGTCTGACATGTGGCAGTAGTTTGGACGTGTGTCTGAGATGTGGCAGTAGTTTGGTCGTGTGTCAGAGATGTGGCAGCAGTTTGGTCGTGTGTCTGAGATGTGGCAGTAGTTTTGACGTGTGTCTGAGATGTGGCAGTAGTTTGGTTGTGTGTCTGAGATGTGGCAGTAGTTTGTGTGTCAGAGATGTGGCAGTAGTTTGGAAGTGTGTCTGAGATGTGGCAGTAGTTTGGTCGTGTTTCTGAGATGTGGCAGCAGTTTGGTCGTGTGTCTGAGATGTGGCAGTAGTTTTGACGTGTGTCTGAGATGTGGCAGTAGTTTGGTTGTGTGTCTGAGATGTGGCAGTAGTTTGGTAGTGTGTCTGACATGTGGCAGTAGTTTGGTTGTGTGTCTGAGATGTGGCAGTAGTTTGGACGTGTGTCTGAGATGTGGCAGTAGTTTGGACGTGTGTCAGAGATGTGCCAGTAGTTTGGTCGTGTGTCAGAGATGTGCCAGTAGTTTGGTCGTGTGTCTGAGATGTGGCAGTAATTTGGACGTGTGTCTGAGATGTGGCAGTAGTTTGGTCGTGTGTCAGAGATGTGGCAGTAGTTTGGTCGTGTGTCAGAGATGTGGCAGTAGTTTGGTTGTGTGTCTGAGATGTGGCAGTAGTTTGGTCGTGTGTCTGAGATGTGGCAGTAATTTGGACGTGTGTCTGAGATGTGGCAGTAGTTTGGACGTGTGTCTGAGATGTGGCAGTAGTTTGGTTGTGTGTCTGAGATGCGGCAGTAGTTTGGTCATGTGTCTGAGACGTGGCAGTAGTTTGGTCGTGTGTCTGACATATGGCAGTAGTTTGGTCGTGTGTCTGAGATGTGGCAGTAGTTTGGTCGTGTGTCTGACATGTGGCAGTAGTTTGGACGTGTGTCTGACATGTGGCAGTAGTTTGGACGTGTGTCTGAGATGTGGCAGTAGTTTGGTCGTGTGTCAGAGATGTGGCAGCAGTTTGGTCGTGTGTCTGAGATGTGGCAGTAGTTTTGACGTGTGTCTGAGATGTGGCAGTAGTTTGGTTGTGTGTCTGAGATGTGGCAGTAGTTTGTGTGTCAGAGATGTGGCAGTAGTTTGGACGTGTGTCTGAGATGTGGCAGTAGTTTGGTCGTGTTTCTGAGATGTGGCAGCAGTTTGGTCGTGTGTCTGAGATGTGGCAGTAGTTTTGACGTGTGTCTGAGATGTGGCAGTAGTTTGGTTGTGTGTCTGAGATGTGGCAGTAGTTTGTGTGTCAGAGATGTGGCAGTAGTTTGGACGTGTGTCTGAGATGTGGCAGTAGTTTGGTCGTGTTTCTGAGATGTGGCAGTAGTTTGGTCGTGTGTCTGAGATGTGGCAGTAGTTTGGTCGTGTGTCTGAGATGTGGCAGTAGTTTGGATGTGTGTCTGAGATGTGGCTGTAGTTTGGACGTGTGTCTGAGATGTGGCAGTAGTTTGTGTGTCAGAGATTTGGCAGTAGTTTGGTCGTGTGTCTGAAATGTGGCAGTAGTTTGGTCGTGTGTCTGACATGTGGCAGTAGTTTGGACGTGTGTCTGAGATGTGGCAGTAGTTTGGTCTTGCGTCTGAGATGTGGCAGTAGTTTGGTCGTGTGTCTGAGATGTGGCAGTAGTTTGGTTGTGTGTCAGAGATGTGGCAGTAGTTTGGTCGTGTGTCTGAGATTTGGCAGCAGTTTGGACTTGTGTCTGAGATGTGGCGGTAGTTTTGTCGTGTGTCTGAGATTTGGCAGTAGTTTGGTCGTGTGTCTGACATGTGAGAGCAGTTTGGACTTGTGTGTGACATGTGGCAGTAGTTTGGTCGTGTGTCTGAGATGTTGCAGTAGTTTGGACGTGTGTCTGACATGTTGCAGTAGTTTGGTTGTGTGTCTGAGATGTGGCAGTAGTTTGGTCGTGTGTGAGATGTGGCAGTAGTTTGGATGTGTGTCTGAGATGTGGCAGTAGTTTGGACGTGTGTCTGAGATGTGGCAGTAGTTTGGTCGTGTGTCTGAGATGTGGCAGTAGTTTGGACGTGTGTCTGAGATGTGGCAGTAGTTTGGACGTGTGTCTGAGATTTGGCAGTAGTTTGGTCGTGTGTCTGACATGTGGGAGCAGTTTGGACGTGTGTCTGAGATGTGGCAGTAGTTTGGTCGTGTGTCAGAGATGTGGCAGCAGTTTTGTCGTGTGTCTGAGATGTGGCAGTAGTTTGGTCGTGTGTCTGAGATGTGGCAGTAGTTTGGACTTGTGTCTGAGATGTGGCAGTAGTTTGGTCGTGTGTCTGAGACGTGACAGCAGTTTGGACGTGTGTCTGACATGTGGCAGTAGTTTGGTCGTGTGTCTGAGATGTGGCAGTAGTTTGGACGTGTGTCTGACATGTTGCAGTAGTTTGGTTGTGTGTCTGAGATGTGGCAGTAGTTTGGCCGTGTGTCTGAGATGTGGCAGTAGTTTGGACGTGTGTTTGAGATGTGGCAGTAGTTTGGACGTGTGTCTGAGATGTGTCAGTAGTTTGGTCGTGTGTCTGAGATGTGGTAGTAGTTTGTGTGTCAGAGATTTGGCAGTAGTTTGGTCGTGTGTCTGAGATGTGGCAGTAGTTTGGACGTGTGTCTGACATGTGGCAGTAGTTTGGACGTGTGTCTGAGATGTGGCAGTAGTTTGGTCGTGTGTCTGAGATGTGGCAGTAGTTTGGTCGTGTGTCAGAGATGTGGCAGTAGTTTGGACGTGTGTCTGAGATGTGGCAGCAGTTTGGTTGTGTGTCAGAGATGTGGCAGTAGTTTGGACGTGTGTCTGAGATGTGGCAGCAGTTTGGTTGTGTGTCAGAGATGTGGCAGTAGTTTGGACATGTGTCTGACATGTGGCAGTAGTTTGGTCGTGTCTCTGAGATTTGGCAGTAGTTTGGTTGTGTGTCAGAGATGTGGCAGCAGTTTGGACTTGTGTCTGAGATGTGGCGGTAGTTTTGTCGTGTGTCTGAGATTTGGCAGTAGTTTGGTCGTGTGTCTGAGATGATGCAGTAGTTTGGTCGTGTGTCTGAGACGTGGCAGTAGTTTGGAATTTTGTCTGAGATGTGGCAGTAGTTTGGTCGTGTGTCTGAGACGTGGCAGTAGTTTGGACGTGTGTCTGACATGTGGCAGTAGTTTGGTCGTGTGTCTGAGATGTGGCAGTAGTTTGGACGTGTGTCTGACATGTTGCAGTAGTTTGGTTGTGTGTCTGAGATGTGGCAGTAGTTTGGTCGTGTGTCTGAGATGTGGCAGTAGTTTGGACGTGTGTCTGAGATGTGGCAGTAGTTTGGACGTGTGTCTGAGATGTGGCAGTAGTTTGGTCGTGTGTCTGAGATGTGGCAGTAGTTTGTGTGTCAGAGATTTGGCAGTAGTTTGGTCGTGTGTCTGAGATGTGGCAGTAGTTTGGACGTGTGTCTGACATGTGGCAGTAGTTTGGACGTGTGTCTGAGATGTGGCAGTAGTTTGGTCGTGTGTCTGAGATGTGGCAGTAGTTTGGACTTGTGCCTGAGATGTGGCAGTAGTTTGGTCGTGTGTCAGAGATGTGGTAGTAGTCTGGTCTTGTGTCTGAGATGTGGCAGTAGTTTGGACGTGTGTCTGAGATGTGGCAGCAGTTTGGTTGTGTGTCAGAGATGTGGCAGTAGTTTGGACGTGTGTCTGACATGTGGCAGTAGTTTGGTCGTGTCTCTGAGATGTGGCAGTAGTTTGGTCGTGTGTCTGAGATGTGGCAGTAGTTTGGTCGTGTGTCTGAGATGTGGCAGTAGTTTGGTCGTGTGTCTGAGATGTGGCAGTAGTTTGTGTGTCAGAGATTTGGCAGTAGTTTGGTCGTGTGTCTGAGATGTGGCAGTAGTTTGGTCGTGTGTCTGACATGTGGCTGTAGTTTGGTCGTGTGTCTGAGATGTGGCAGTAGTTTGGCCGTGTGTCAGAGATGTGGCAGTAGTTTGGACGTGTGTCTGAGATGTGGCAGTAGTTTGGACGTGTGTCAGAGATGTGGCAGTAGTTTGGTCGTGTGTCTGAGATGTGGCAGTAGTTTGGACGTGTGTCTGAGATGTGGCTGTAGTTTGGACGTGTGTCTGAGATGTGGCAGTAGTTTGGTCGTGTGTCTGAGATGTGGCAGTAGTTTGGTCGTGTGTCTGAGATGTGGCAGTAGTTTGGACGTGTGTCTGAGATGTGGCTGTAGTTTGGACGTGTGTCTGAGATGTGGCAGTAGTTTGGTCGTGTGTCTGAGATGTGGCAGTAGTTTGGTCGTGTGTCTGACATGTGGCAGTAGTTTGGTCGTGTGTCTGAGATGTGGCAGTAGTTTGGCCGTGTGTCAGAGATGTGGCAGTAGTTTGGACGTGTGTCTGAGATGTGGCAGTAGTTTGGACTTGTGTCTGAGATGTGGCAGCAGTTTGGTCGTGTCTGAGACGTGGCTGTAGTTTGGTCATGTGTTATACATGTGGCAGTAGTTTGGTCGTGTGTCTGAGATGTGGCAGTAGTTTGGACGTGTGTCTGACATGTGGCAGTAGTTTGGTCGTGTGTCTGAGATGTGGCAGTAGTTTGGACGTGTGTCTCAGATGTGGCAGTAGTTTGGTCGTGAGTCAGAGATGTGGCAGTAGTTTGGACGTGTGTCTGAGATGTGGCAGTAGTTTGGTCGTGTGTCTGAGATGTGGCAGTAGTTTGGACGTGTGTCTGAGATGTGGCAGTAGTTTGGTCGTGTGTTTGAGATGTGGCAGTAGTTTGGACGTGTGTCTGAGATGTGGCAGTAGTTTGGACGTGTGTCTGACATGTGGCAGTAGTTTGGACGTGTGTCTGAGATGTGGCAGAAGTTTGGTCGTGTGTCTGAGATGTGGCAGCAGTTTGGACGTGTGTCTGAGATGTGGCAGTAGTTTGGTCGTGTGTCTGAGATGTGGCAGTAGTTTGGACTTGTGTCTGAGATGTGGCAGTAGTTTGGTCGTGTGTCTGAGACGTGGCAGTAGTTTGGATGTGTGTCTGACATGTGGCAGTAGTTTGGTCGTGTGTCTGAGATGTGGCAGTAGTTTGGTCGTGTGTCTGACATGTTGCAGTAGTTTGGTTGTGTGTCTGAGATGTGGCAGTAGTTTGGTCGTGTGTCTGAGATGTGGCAGTAGTTTGGACGTGTGTCTGAGATGTGGCAGTAGTTTGGACGTGTGTCTGAGATGTGGCAGTAGTTTGGTCGTGTGTCTGAGATGTGGCAGTAGTTTGTGTGTCAGAGATTTGGCAGTAGTTTGGTCGTGTGTCTGAGATGTGGCAGTAGTTTGGACGTGTGTCTGACATGTGGCAGTAGTTTGGACGTGTGTCTGAGATGTGGCAGTAGTTTGGATGTGTGTCTGAGATGTGGCAGTAGTTTGGTCGTGTGTCTGAGATGTGGCAGTAGTTTGGACTTGTGTCTGAGATGTGGCAGTAGTTTGGACGTGTGTCTGAGATGTGGCAGTAGTTTGGTCGTGTGTCAGAGATGTGGTAGTAGTTTGGTCTTGTGTCTGAGATGTGGCAGTAGTTTGGACGTGTGTCTGAGATGTGGCAGCAGTTTGGTTGTGTGTCAGAGATGTGGCAGTAGTTTGGACGTGTGTCTGACATGTGGCAGTAGTTTGGTCGTGTCTCTGAGATGTGGCAGTAGTTTGGACGTGTGTCTGACATGTTGCAGTAGTTTGGTTGTGTGTCTGAGATGTGGCAGTAGTTTGGTCGTGTGTCTGAGATGTGGCAGTAGTTTGATCGTGTGTCTGAGATGTGGCAGTAGTTTGTGTGTCAGAGATTTGGCAGTAGTTTGGTCGTGTGTCTGAGATGTGGCAGTAGTTTGGTCGTGTGTCTGAGATGTGGCAGTAGTTTGGCCGTGTGTCAGAGATGTGGCAGTAGTTTGGACGTGTGTCTGAGATGTGGCAGTAGTTTGGTCGTGTGTCTGAGATGTGGCAGCAGTTTGGACTTGTGTCTGAGATGTGGCAGTAGTTTGGTCGTGTGTCTGAGATGTGGCAGTAGTTTGGACGTGTGTCTGAAATGTGGCAGTAGTTTGGTCGTGTGTCTGAGATGTGGCAGTAGTTTGGACGTGTGTCTGAGATGTGGCAGTAGTTTGAACATGTGTCTGAGATGTGGCAGTAGTTTGTGTGTCAGAGATGTGGCAGTAGTTTGGTCGTGTGACTGAGATGTGGCAGTAGTTTGGAAGTGTGTCTGAGATGTGGCAGTAGTTTGGACGTGTGTCTGAGATGTGGCAGTAGTTTGGACGTGTGTCTGAGATGTGGCAGTAGTTTGGACGTGTGTCTGAGATGTGGCAGTAGTTTGGTCGTGTGTCTGAGATGTGGCAGTAGTTTGGTCGTGTGTCTGACATGTGGCAGTAGTTTGGTCGTGTGTCTGAGATGTGGCAGTAGTTTGGACGTGTGTCTCAGATGTGGCAGTAGTTTGGTCGTGAGTCAGAGATGTGGCAGTAGTTTGGTCGTGAGTCAGAGATGTGGCAGTAGTTTGGACGTGTGTCTGACATGTGGCAGTAGTTTGGACGTGTGTCTGAGATGTGGCAGTAGTTTTGTCGTGTGTCTGAGAAGTGGCAGTAGTTTGGACGTGTGTCTGAGATGTGGCAGTAGTTTGGACGTGTGTCTGAGATGTGGCAGTAGTTTGGTCGTGTGTCTGAGATGTGGCAGTAGTTTGTCTGTCAGAGATGTGGCAGTAGTTTGGTCGTGTGTCTGAGATGTGGCAGTAGTTTGGACGTGTGTCTGAGATGTGGCAGTAGTTTGGTCGTTTGTCTGAGATGTGGCAGCAGTTTGGACTTGTGTCTGAGATGTGGCAGTAGTTTGGTCGTGTGTCTGAGACGTGGCAGTAGTTTGGTCGTGTGTCTGACATGTGGCAGTAGTTTGGTCGTGTGTCTGAGATGTGGCAGTAGTTTGGACGTGTGTCTGAGATGTGGCAGTAGTTTGGTCGTGTGTCTGAGATGTGGCAGTAGTTTGGACGTGTGTCTGAGATGTGGCAGTAGTTTGGACGTGTGTCTGAGATGTGGCAGTAGTTTGTGTGTCAGAGATGTGGCAGTAGTTTGGTCGTGTGACTGAGATGTGGCAGTAGTTTGGACGTGTGTCTGAGATGTGGCAGTAGTTTGGTCGTGTGTCTGAGATGTGGCAGTAGTTTGGACGTGTGTCTGAGATGTGGCAGTAGTTTGGACGTGTGTCTGACATGTGGCAGTAGTTTGGTCGTGTCTCTGAGATGTGGCAGTAGTTTGGACGTGTGTCTGACATGTGGCAGTAGTTTGGTCGTGTGTCTGAGATGTGGCAGTAGTTTGGCCGTGTGTCTGAGATGTGGCAGTAGTTTGGCCGTGTGTCAGAGATGTGGCAGTAGTTTGGACGTGTGTCTGAGATGTGCCAGTAGTTTGGTCGTGTGTCAGAGATGTGGCAGTAGTTTGGACTTGTGTCTGACATGTGGCAGTAGTTTGGACGTGTTTCTGACATGTGGCAGTAGTTTGGACGTGTGTCGGAGATGTGGCAGTAGTTTTGTCGTGTGTCTGAGAAGTGGCAGTAGTTTGGACTTGTGTCTGAGATGTGGCAGTAGTTTGGTCGTGTGTCTGAGATGTGGCAGTAGTTTGGTCGTGTGTCTGAGATGTGGCAGTAGTTTGGTCGTGTGTCTGAGATGTGGCAGTAGTTTGGACGTGTGTCTGAGATGTGGCAGTAGTTTGTGTGTCAGAGATGTGGCAGTAGTTTGGTCGTGTGTCTGAGATGTGGCAGTAGTTTGGACGTGTGTCTGAGATGTGGCAGTAGTTTGGTCGTGTGTCTGAGATGTGGCAGTAGTTTGGACGTGTGTCTGAGATGTGGCAGTAGTTTGTGTGTCAGAGATGTGGCAGTAGTTTGGTCGTGTGACTGAGATGTGGCAGTAGTTTGGTCGTGTGTCTGAGATGTGGCAGTAGTTTGGTCGTGTGTCTGAGATGTGGCAGTAGTTTGGACGTGTGTCTGAGATGTGGCAGTAGTTTGGACGTGTGTCTGACATGTGGCAGTAGTTTGGTCGTGTCTCTGAGATGTGGCAGTAGTTTGGACGTGTGTCTGACATGTGGCTGTAGTTTGGTCGTGTGTCTGAGATGTGGCAGTAGTTTGGCCGTGTGTCTGAGATGTGGCAGTAGTTTGGCCGTGTGTCAGAGATGTGGCAGTAGTTTGGACGTGTGTCTGAGATGTGCCAGTAGTTTGGTCGTGTGTCAGAGATGTGGCAGTAGTTTGGACTTGTGTCTGACATGTGGCAGTAGTTTGGTCGTGTCTCTGAGATGTGGCAGTAGTTTGGACGTGTGTCTGACATGTGGCTGTAGTTTGGTCGTGTGTCTGAGATGTGGCAGTAGTTTGGCCGTGTGTCTGAGATGTGGCAGTAGTTTGGCCGTGTGTCAGAGATGTGGCAGTAGTTTGGACGTGTGTCTGAGATGTGCCAGTAGTTTGGTCGTGTGTCAGAGATGTGGCAGTAGTTTGGACTTGTGTCTGAGATGTGGCAGTAGTTTGGTCGTGTGTCTGAGATGTGGCAGTAGTTTGGACGTGTGTCTGAGATGTGGCAGCAGTTTGGTCGTGTCTGAGACGTGGCAGTAGTTTGGTCGTGTGTCTGAGATGTGGCAGTAGTTTGGACGTGTGTCTGACATGTAGCAGTAGTTTGATCGTGTGTCTGAGATGTGGCAGTAGTTTGGTCATGAGTCAGAGATGTGGCAGTAGTTTGGTCGTGTGTCTGACATGTGGCAGTAGTTTGGACGTGTGTCTGACATGTGGCAGTAGTTTGGACGTGTGTCGGAGATGTGGCAGTAGTTTTGTCGTGTGTCTGAGAAGTGGCAGTAGTTTGGACGTGTGTCTGAGATGTGGCAGTAGTTTGGTCGTGTGTCTGAGATGTGGCAGTAGTTTGTGTGTCAGAGATGTGGCAGTAGTTTGTGTGTCAGAGATGTGGCAGTAGTTTGGTCGTGTGTCTGAGATGTGGCAGTAGTTTGGACGTGTGTCTGAGATGTGGCAGTAGTTTGGTCGTGTGTCTGAGATGTGGCAGTAGTTTGGACGTGTGTCTGAGATGTGGCAGTAGTTTGGTCGTGTGTCAGAGATGTGGCAGTAGTTTGGTCGTGTGTCTGAGATGTGGCAGCAGTTTGGACTTGTGTCTGAGATGTGGCAGTAGTTTGGTCGTGTGTCTGAGACGTGGCAGTAGTTTGGTCGTGTGTCTGACATGTGGCAGTAGTTTGGTCGTGTGTCTGAGATGTGGCACCAGTTTGGACGTGTGTCTGAGATGTGGCAGTAGTTTGGTCGTGTGTCTGAGACGTGGCAGTAGTTTGGACGTGTGTCTGAGATGTGGCAGTAGTTTGGACGTGTGTCTGAGATGTGGCAGTAGTTTGGTCGTGTGTCAGAGATGTGGCAGTAGTTTGGTCGTGTGTCTGAGATGTGGCAGCAGTTTGGACTTGTGTCTGAGATGTGGCAGTAGTTTGGTCGTGTGTCTGAGACGTGGCAGTAGTTTGGTCGTGTGTCTGACATGTGGCAGTAGTTTGGTCGTGTGTCTGAGATGTGGCAGTAGTTTGGACGTGTGTCTGACATGTGGCAGTAGTTTGGACGTGTGTCTGAGATGTGGCAGTAGTTTGGTCGTGTGTCAGAGATGTGCCAGTAGTTTGGTCGTGTGTCTGAGATGTGGCAGTAGTTTGGTCGTGTGTCTGAGATGTTGCAGTAGTTTGGTCATGTGTCTGACATGTGGCAGTAGTTTGGTCGTGTGTCTGACATGTGGCAGTAGTTTGGTCGTGTGTCTGAGATGTGGCAGTAGTTTGGACGTGTGTCTGAGATGTGGCAGTAGTTTGGTCGTGTGTCTGAGATGTGGCAGTAGTTTGGACATGTGTCTGAAACGTGGCAGTAGTTTGGACGTGTCTCTGAGATGTGGCAGTAGTTTGGTCGTGTGTCTGAGATGTGGCAGTAGTTTGGTCGTGTGTCTGAGATGTGGCAGTAGTTTGGTCGTGTGTCTGAGATGTGGCAGTAGTTTGTGTGTCTGAGATGTGGCAGTGCAGTTCTCGTCTCTCACCGCAGGAGTGCAAAAAGCATGTACTTCAATCGGAGCTGATATTCCTGACTTTGTTCTGACTTGAAGGTTTAGAGCTGCAGTAAACACACTTTTCTTTTCAGAGGAGGGCTGAAACCTCACCATAGTTTGGTTCGTGTCATTTTCACTAATGGTTTAATCCTGGTAATGATACACATGGATATAAACCTCTTTATCAACATTGGCAAGGCAGGTTTATTTGTAGAGCACAATTCAGACACAAGGCAAAACAAAGTGCATCACGACAGGAAAAAAATGCCTCAAAATAACAAAGACATGACTTGAAATGAAGACATGGTGACACATGCTCAACGCATAAACACACGCCCGGCGCATGAAGAAGTTATGTCGGTATTTTGCGTCACAGCGACAGAATGAATCTGTCAGTGGCAGAATTCTCGGTTCGATGAGCAGACGTTGGCAGTAGTTCGAGTCTGCGCGGGTTTCATGCGATGTTGACAGTAGAAATCTGAGCTAGTTGCTATGAAATCCCGTTAATTTCCGAGTGGAACCATCCGCATAGTTGAAATTTTTTTCCTAAAGAGTCTTTAACGTAAGGCTTCGCACTTCAACCAAACACTCTCTGATTGGCTGAACACGCAGGCCTTTAAGCCACTGCAACACCAATACTCTTGCTCCCAAGATGCAGCAGTAAAAGGTTCGAAAGTTACAAGTTAATTTCAGATAATTGTTGAGGGAGAAAAGTCACATTGTTGTGTGACAATTTAGTAATTTTCACATACCGGTAGTTGATTATGAAATACACAAAGATTGGACCGATTAGATTTCTAGCCCAGACTTGTGAGCATAACTTTAACTCTTTGATTGTCCACTGTCACTAATGCTTTTCCTGTTTTCTGCCGTAGCTCACAATCATCTTCAAGAACTTCCAGGAGTGTGTGGATCAAAAGACCTTCCACGCAGAAACGGACGAACTTCCGGCTGCCTTCGCCGATGGCTCCAAGAACGGAGGCGAGCGTCACAGCGCCAACACTCTGCGCATCGTGGAGAAGGTCCCTGGGGCGCACGTGGAGATCCAGGCACGCTACATTGGCACTACCATTATAGTGCGGCAGGTGGGACGCTACCTGACCTTCGCCGTGCGCATGCCCGAGGACGTGGTGCGCTCTGCAGAAGAAGGAGACACTCAGGACCTGTACCTGTGTCTGCACGGCTGCCCCGCCAACCAGCGCATTCACTTCAGCCGCACGCTGCAGGCGACGGGACGTAACAGGCCCACGCAGAGTTTCAGCTACCACACGGCCAAGGCTAAGTGCAAGGAGAGGCTCCCAGTGGAGGACCTGTACTTCCAGTCGTGTGTGTTCGACCTGCTCTCCACTGGAGACATTAACTTCACCATGGCCGCCTTCTACGCATTTGAGGACGTCAAGATGCTGCACTCCAACAGCCAGCGCCACCACCTGTTTGAGGAAGATGCCAAGAGCGGGGCGGGCCCTGGCACGGCCCCACGCTCTCTGCTGCTGCTACTGGGCTCAGCGGCACTGCTACTCGGAGGCCTGTAATCCTCCTGCAGCCATTGTTTACATGTGTGTCTGCTCTAGTGTCTACTTTAATCGGATCATCCAACGCAGACGAGTCCACCCTCCTCACCTGGATATCCCAGCCCAGGATCCAGCCCAGGATCCAGCCCAGGGTCCAGCCCAGGGTCCAGCCCAGGGTCCAGGCCAGGGTCCAGCCCAGGGTCCAAGCCTGCAGTGGGAGCGTGAGTCAGTGAGGAGACCGAGTCCGGCTATGTTAAGGCCCCTGGACAGCGCTGCAGAGATACAGAACAGATCAACTCTGTGCACACATTCCGGTGGAGCAGGACCAATCCAGGGCCAGATCTTCAGAATCTGGCCTCAGTGGAGTCTGAGGGGCGGAGCTAACATTCTGTCAGCTGATTGGACAGTGGGTTGGCAGCACAGAGCTTTATACAAACTGCACTGAATCAAACAGTGAATGTCAAAGTCAGTCGGTGAATGCGTTTGCATGTTCCTCCTGTGTCAACTTGAGCCACGCACACACTCAAACCCAAAGCTCACTTACATGTAACGGTGGGCCCCTGGGTGCTGCTTTAGGTGCTGAAAAAAACAGAGGGGAAATATCTACCTCCGTCTGCCCTGAGCTGCTTCAGTGGAATCCAGGCTCCTTCTAAGATTAAATACCAGACTTTTTCAATGTTTAAAGAGCAACTAAACGCCAAAGCCACTTTCTTAACTGTTTAACTGTGTAAATGGGTCTAAAATAGATATACACACATCCCTGGCCTTATTTTGCCATTTTAGTGCATATTTGTTAAAAATCTGACTTTTGGGTCCAAAGCTGTGCCTGCTTTGTCCTACTGGATTCAACTGTGAATCATAAGCCTGGCCACTACGTCCCGACTGTCCCCCTGTGAGCCCCGCCCCTGTAAGCCCCGCCCCTGTAAGCCCCGCCGCTGTGAGACCCGCCCCTGTAAGCCCCTCCGCCTCTGTGAGCCCCGCCCCTGTTAGCCCCTCCGCTGTGAGACCCACCCCTGGGAGACCCGCCTCTGGGAGCCCCGCCCCTGTGGCTGGAGAAGGCTCTGCCGTGGGGGTTTAGTTACACTTTAAAGATACACTCTGTAACCTTGCCCTGCAGGTCCTCTGTACTGCTGCTGCTGGTCACTAATGTGTGCTCGTTGTGCAGTGTGTGTTCTGTTGTTCATATGTGTGTTTTTGGTGAATGTGAAACTTGATTTTACAGAACTGTACAAACATGAGCACCAGCACCTCGTTCATACACACGAGGCGGGACGTTTACCGTCAGACGTTGCTGCCGGGGCTCATGGTTTACTTAAGCACTTTATGTTTTTGGAGCTCTTTATGAATGGTTTGATGCCAGACAGATCAATATGTTTGTAAAGTAACTTTGGTATTGTAGTTGTTTAAGATGTCTATTATTTATTGAATAAAAATATCTTGTTCTCAAGTGTCTGGTCGAATGTGTTCCAGTGCATTTCTCAGCAACTTGACCTGGTAATAAATAATTGAATGCCATGGAAAGCAAATGGATGAAACTAATAATTTAAATCAGTTGTTCTCAACCTGTTTTCATAATGGAAATTGTGTGCTTTTGTTCCCAAACAAATAACTCCACAAAATTATACAAAAGCCTCTTGTAACAAGACATGGTTTAAATCAGTCAAACTTTTGGTCAATTCTAGGACTTCTTGAAATCCTTTGGCGACCCCCAGGTTTAGAATCACTCATTTAGAGCCGTTTACTGCCCGACAGGAAGTGACGGTGAAATGAGGCAAGTAGAAACGGCTAAAGAAGCTAAGAACTAAATGCACCAAGGCTTCAAAAGGCTCTACAATGACATCTAGTGGTAATGTTTTTGTACTGCACTGTGGTATGTGATAAGGTTGTCAATTAAATATGATCACGTTTTAATTTGTGTGTGTTTGTATTATTGATGTATTTGTTTTTAGAAGAATATAAAATAAAATAAATAGAATAAAATATTTTACTGTTAAAATTTCCAGGTTTAGAATATATGTAGACAGACTTGTTTCTGCTGTGGAGGGATGTAGTCTGTCTGCTAAGGTTTCCTCTTTCCAAAGCCAGGACAATATAAACATAAAATAACAAACACGGAGAATATAAAGACTGGGACCACAGATTTGCGAGTCTAGAGCGCACACGCTGCACATGCTGCACCCGCTGCACCCGCTGCACCCGCTAGACCCAGCTGCACCCCAAATGTCATTTTTTCCCATTAATGTCTGTTTCTATGTCAGTCCAGTCCTCGACCATTGGTTTGTGTCAGCTGTTTCTTAGTGATGGCCTTTTTTCCTGCCACCAAAAATATGTTCCAAAAGTATTCATTTAGTGTGTCCATGGCAAGAGTTTTGGGGCCCAGATACATAGTTCTAAAGTCGAGAGGGGTGGCAATGTCAAAAACAGTCTGCAGTGCATTATTAATTTCAGTCCAATATTTGTGAGCAACAGGACAGTCCCAGAACACGTGATAGTGTTTTGCCTCCTGGAGCCACAGTTTCTCCAACAGTTGCATTTCCCTGTGAATAATGGGCACTTTGACCTGGTGTTAGGAAAAATGTTGATGTATTTTTGAACAAAATTCTCTCTTGATATGGGATTTGTGGTCCTCCACTGAGATGTACACACTATCTCCCACTCCTCATCCACCAAAACAAGATTACCTTCTCTTTTTCTCTTTCCCATTTCTGGTTAACGTACATGCCTTGATTTAAAAAAAAAAAATCAGTCCGAGGGTTATAATGGTCATTAATTTGTCTAATTTCTTGGTCATAATAAGTATGCATAGCAGGCAATTTTATGTTCAGTTCCATCAATCAAGACATCATGAATTGTTTCCGATCGATCGTCTAATATAAACCAATGGTTCCAAGTATAAAGCAGACATTAGGCAACTCATGTTGTGATTTTGGGCGTTACAAAAATAAAATGAATTGAATTGAATAAGGGGGGGACCAAGCACAACCCTGTCTTAATCAGTGAATCCGTCAAGTGACTGTTAATTTAAATGTTTGATGCTGGGCCATCGTAAAGAGCCCTAACATATTTGTACTATTGAATCATCTATTTAAATTTGTTTAGGGGGTAAATATTTAAAATGTCAATGTGGTCGATGCTGCTCTGTCTGATCATTTCTGTGTCTTCTTCTTTGTCTTCGTTTTTTCCCAAACCACCGGCTTGTCCTGCAGTTGTTCAGAGGAGTCACCCTCCACCCACAAATATTATCAACATGCACATTGAAATCACCTGTAATGACCAAACCATCAAAGTCTGTGCATATGACTGAAAGCATCTCAGTAAAATCAACAATAAAACGTTGGCAGTGCTGGGGAGGCTTGTATAAAACAATGAAGAGAATGGATGGAGACTTTTGGAGGTTTTAGCTCCATTTTAAAGGATACATACTTAAATGATGAAAACACCCCAAAAGACAACCTGCGGGTAATTATTTCATCTCTAAAGATAACACAGACTCCACCCCCTTTTTTGTTTTCTCGTTTGTCAGATTCAAACTTAAAGTTTGGTGTAGCAGATTCTATCAGAACTACATTTCCTGTGTTTTTGTCAAGCCATGTTTCAGTTAAAAACATAAAATCAAGATTATAAGAAGAAATACAATTATTAATTAAGAGTGATTAGTTACATAATAATCTGACATTTAGCACAGACTAGTTTCAGTGGGACTGGGCATTGTCTTTTCACAGGGAATATGAATCAAATTTCTCAGATTGGACCGCCTGATTCTCATTTTGTTTTTCCATCTGTGTGATGTGACTACAGAAATAGCACTAGGGGGGGCTATTTTTACATTGGTTTGATTTTTAATATGACAATAAGTCCTGGTAACGCTGAGACCCAGTGCATCCTATCTATGAGAGATACCAGGTGAAAAGCGAGGGGGGATGGGTGGTGGGGCTTTTGTTGGTGTAGTCGGCTTGTGCAGGGAAGAGTTGATAATTATTGACATAGCCCTTGATCTTGCTATATTGGGCGTGAGTGAAGCCATCTTAAGGCCTAATTTAATCAGACATTCAAGATGGCTGGCAAGGCCCATGGGTGAGGGTGAAGATGGGAAGGAGAGTGAGGAATCTGTAGTGGGAGTAGATGTTGCAGGGGGAACCCAGGGCTGGTCTGAAGGCAGGGGCGATGACAGGGATGTTGTCGAGCCTGTCAAAGATGGGTCCAAGGCCTTTGAAGATTGTTCAGGTGCTGTTGCTGATGAGTCCTTCGCTGGAGGTGGTGGAGGTGAATGTGGAGGAGCTGGAGCTGAATCCTTTTCTGGTGGTGGTGGAGCGGCTGCTGATGAATCCTTTGGTGGAGGCTGAGGTTGTGGTGCTTTTGATGTTGAAACATTGGCTCGATCTCTGGCTGATGGAGCAGGAATTCTTCTTTCATTCCTCTCTCCTCTAACTGTCTGCTCAGGACCCTGTCCAGGACCAGTCCAATGCCTCAGAGAGTGGAGCAGGTTCTCTGTCAGCACCCTCACTCCACCTCTGCACCCTCACTCCACCTCTGCACCCTCACTCCACCTTTGCATAGGTGTGGATCATTTCTCTTAAACAGGTCTCTCGTTTCCAGAATAGATAGAAGTTCTCAATGTAATGTAGTCCTCTAGGTGCACACTCTTTGGACAGCCATGTGTTCAGTTGAAGAAGCCGGGTAAACTTGTTTATCCTCCTGTCGATGTTTGGAAGAGGTCCATTTATGAATGTTTTGATTTCCATTTTATCAAGCACGTCGAATAGCTTCAAGAAGTCTTTTTTCAAAACTTCAGTCTGTTCTCGCTGCATGTCCACTGCACCACGTGTACAATCAGCTGTTTAACTCCTCCATGTTTAGCCATAATATTTGGAAGGAGTGACGTTATCTCACTCACTGTGGCGCTGTGAAAACAGTGTGTGTTGATCTTTTCATGCGTCACGTGACTTATCGCGCCGTCTCGAATCAGGGCAGACCTATCAGTGATCTTGACGCTTGGCACAGATCGTCCCACTGTCTGCTGCATTTTGGCCACATCATGTATTAAATTTTTCCTCTGTTCATTTAATTCAGTCTCTGAAAGTGGTAAAAATCAGTTTGTAAGCTGTATTTTAGATCACTTTACGTTATCTTTGTATCGTTTAGGCTTTGCCCCAAGTTTGTTCCAAGAAACAGCCTGGTCTTTCTGGTTTTTAGACAGTTTTGGAAACGACAGAGTCACTACGGTTTAGGTTGAAAGTAGCAGTTTTTCTTGTAACAAGTGTGGACTTCTTACCCCCGGTTGACACAGGAATTGTATCGTGAAGAACTTTTTCAGATTCCAAAACAAATATCTGTGTTTTCAGTATAGTATATATATATATTATTTTATTTTATTAATTTATTTTTTTCCTGTGAGACCAGGTCGTGAATCAAATGCTACAGGAGATTAAAAAGACAAATGATCCTTGTCTTTTTCATTTCCTGTAGTATTTGAGGATCCTTGTTTTCATGTTTAGTTTCCAACAGCTTTAGTTTCTGTAAATCATTTAATTTGTTCTGCCTTTGTTTCTTTTTAGCCAAGGCAGCAGCAATTACACTGCCCCTCAAAACTGCCTTTGCTGCATCACAGAGAATGGTGGAGAAACTTCATCATTGTCATTTTCTTCTACATACGTCTCTATGTCCTTTGTCATCATTTTTTTACAAATTTAGGGTCAAAACTCTGTTCACAGGCTATTCTGCTTGAGATCAATATGACCACGCCCCTCTGACTGCATACTTTCCCCCCTGCTCTTCTCCCTGTACACAAACTGCTGCACCTCCAGCCTTGACTCCGTAAAACTGATCAAGTTTGTGGACGACACCACCCTCATCGGGCTCATCTCAGGCGGGGATAAGTCTGTCTACAGGAGGTGGAGCGGCTGGTGTCAACGCCCAGAAGACAGTGGAGATGATCGTGGACTTCAGGAAAGTCACAGCCCCCCAGCCCCCCCTCACCATCTCAGACTCCTCCATCACTAACGTGGACTCCTTCCGCTTCCTCTGCACCACCATCACCAGGACCTCAAGTGGGAGCCCACCATCAGCTCCCTCACCGGGAATGCCCAGCAGAGGATGTACTTCCTGCGGCAGCTGAAGAAAGCAAAGCTGACAGCGCAGATAATGGTGCAGTTCTACACGGCCATCATTGAGTCCATCCTCACCTCCTCCATCACCTCCTCCATCACCTCCTCCATCACCTCCTCCATCACCTCCTCCATCACCTCCTCCATCACCTCCTCCATCACCTCCTCCATCACCTCCTCCATCACCTCCTCCATCACCTCCTCCATCACCTCCTCCATCACCTCCTCCATCACCTCCTCCATCACCTCCTCCATCACCTCCTCCATCACCTCCTCCATCACCATGTGGTACACTGGAGCCACAGCCAGGGACAAACAGAGACTACAGCGCTCTCTGCTGAGAAGGTGTTCGGCTGCAGACTTCCATCTCTGCAGGACCTGTGCGTCTCCAGGACTCTGGGACCTGCATCACAGCCGACCCTTCTCACCCTGGACATGGACTATTGAGCCACTCCCCTCAGGCTGGAGGCCACTCCCCTCAGGCTGGAGGCCACTCCCCTCAGGCTGGAGGCCACTCCCCTCAGGCTGGAGGCCACTCCCCTCAGGCTGGAGGCCACTCCCCTCAGGCAGGAGGCCACTCCCCTCAGGCAGGAGGCTACGGTCCATCCGGACCAGAACTTCCCGCCACAAGAACAGTTTCTTTCCCTCTGCTGTTGGACTCATGAACACTTCTTAAACACTGTCACTTTAACTAATTTAATCACTTCACTGTTCACTTTCTGCACTTGTAAATTCAACTGTAAATGTATGTACATATTAAGCCTATTTTCATTTTTATTATAATTTTTTATCTTATAGCTTTTAGTTGTTTTTATCCTATAGCAGATTTAAATTGTTTCTCTTTTTGAATTATTCATTGTTCATTGTTTTATGTTGCACTGAATCACCAAGACAAGTTCCTGTTTGTGAATTCTGTTCATTGACATAAACCTTTTCTGATTCTGTTGTTTGCCCTGTATGAGGAATAGTAAAGTCTGTTAGAACCAAATGTATTACATTTTTGATGGGTTAGGGTTAATAATCGTTTGAATTGGTTTCTTGTAGGTATATAATATGCATTTTAGTGTTAGTATCTTTGACCACGTATTTAGACCCAATATGTGATTAACTTCAAAACATGCTATTCTTCATTTCTCAGATGCCATTGTAAAAAACACACAAACAACAGAACACAAGGCGGTTTTTGGTATTTAGAAAACAAAGTTGAAACATACTGTCCCACATGGGGTAAATACTCACATGTCTCCAATACAGACCAGGTCCTTTTCAATCACAAGAGTAGTTGCCTCGAGGGGCAACAGTGAAAAACAGATTAAACAGTGTCCATAGGGACTGTCCCAGTATCCCGTGTCTTTAGACAAATGTCCCAAGCTAGCAAGCCCCTAATAATGATGAAGTCAAAATAAAGTAATCCACTTTCCACTGTCTCAGAAGAAGCCTTTCTTGATCACTATCGCAGCGTAGTAAAGAAAAGGAGATGTGTTCTTGGTCTTGGTGCTGCCATGACACGCTGTCCAGGGTCAATCTTCATTTTCTCAGCTTTTGTTGTAAG
This sequence comes from Eucyclogobius newberryi, assembly GCF_026437365.1. NCBI lineage: Eukaryota > Metazoa > Chordata > Actinopteri > Gobiiformes > Gobiidae > Eucyclogobius > Eucyclogobius newberryi. The sequence goes on along the minus strand of NW_027316389.1, from coordinate 38,046,981 downwards.
TTTCAGATACTTGAGGATCCAGGTCTCCACATACTTGACCACATCCTTGCCCTCAGTGTCCTCATTGTCGACAATCTGCAAATCTACAGTCTACGGTCTCGGTTCTACAGGTCGTCCAGTTTGTCTGTCAAAACAGGCACATGGTTTGTCTTTTCTTCCACTGTGGTTTGTAAAGTAGAGACGATGTCCCTCAGGTCAGAGACCTCCTCCTGTGGCTCGGGTGTCCAGCTCGCCATTCTTGGATTTCAGATCATGCATTTCCACCTGGGCCGTGCCTATCTTTCCGTCCACTGTCTTTGTAATCTTGCCATAATCTTCAGTGAAGCCGGAATAATCTCAGGGTCTCTCGCTCTGGGTGCTCTCCACCGCCATGTCCGACACGGAGCTGGAGCGAGAGGGGCCAAAGCAGTTCGGGATCTGCCACTGATGCTGAGCTAGCTAGCATGTAGCATTGCCAGACTGTTTCTCTGAGGTGTTTTTCCTTCTTTTTATTGGACATGTTTCTGAAATAAATGTCCAAGTACAAGAGCTGGAGGCACCAGCGTGGGGCATGTGAGTTCAGGTTGTTGTCACATAGTGATATATTCCTATTGATTTGAAGAGACTGATGATAGTGATGTGATTTGTGTGTTTTTGACATCAGACTTTATGCTCCATGTTGAATGGCTCCTTTAGGACATGGACTCTGTGCCCAGTTGCATCCACTCATCTGAGTGCCAAACATGGAAAATTGGATTTGTGGGAAAATACATGTAGTGGGCAGTGGGGGGCAGTGGAGTGTCCAGTTCTTTGTAGGATTGGAGCAGGAGCGGCCGGGGAGCTGTCAGGGGCCCTTCATTAGGAATGGACTTGTCTCCACTATTTGATTGTTCACAGGATCAGGCTTTGGGTTCGGTGCATGTTTTCAGCATGAATCCTTTTGTTTTCTATATTATCCTTTCTTTTGTCTCCTGTTTCTGTTTGGTATGTTTGTTTGAGGCGTTCGACCAGAGTCTAAACGCATTCTGAATCTATCTATGGCAAAATCAATACGATCAAGCCAATGGCATCGGATTTTCTACTAGTAGCATCCTTTAATGTTAACGACATATTGAACCCAGTCAAACAATCAAATATGTTGACAAAAAATAGAAAAGAAAGAATAGACGTATTATATATATAATAGACATATTATATAACACAATTTTGTTAGATTTTTTTTTCTTCTTTTCATCCTAGGGAAGCAAGTATAGGAAGGATAGTTAGAAATAGGAAAGGAATAAGTGTTTAAAAGTGGATGTGTGTAATGTGTCTGTAACGCTCCATTTTGGATGTAACTTGTGTTAAAAAGGTTTGTCTTTTATTCCAGCCGTGTCAGGTTTACAGACAAGTTCAGAAGTCCTGCCATGAAAGACACGTTCTGTCCTGTGCACGAGTTCAGTTGTTCTTGACCCTGTCCAGGTCCTGCTCTGAATTTAGATATTTTTATGATGCCTGGTGTTCAATATGAATGAGTGAGTGTGTATTTGACGTGAGCGCTTCCTCTGCTCATTCACACAACCGTTGCTAAATAAAACAGCGAAATAAACTTACTTATGATATAAACAACATGTCAAATGGAAGTGTGCGTTGTTTCTAACAGCTAAATATGACTCATTAAGATTCTTCTTCTCTTACATTAGCTGCACAGTCCAAACAGCATGTTCTGAAGGGATCTTACAGTTTATTTACTGTAAGATCAAAGTTTCCTCTCTTCAGCTGCTGCAGATGTGCTGCCCTCAAGCCGCCTGTGCCAGTGAGTAAGCTCCATGTGTGTTCTGTGTCTCAGAGTGTACAGATGAATGCTTCATGCTAATTGTAGTTTGACAGCCAGTGCAGTGATGTTACATTTTGTGTCATATATTGTATTTGATGTGCACACGTGTTGTGAATGCTTATTACTAAAACATTCCTCTGTTTTGTTCTCTAGGACCTCCTCCAGTGGCTCCATCCTGAGCCAATCCCACCCGACCACAAAACATTTCTCAATACATAAATCATCAAAGCAAATTATTAAATGCATCATCTTCATTCAATATCAGCCCAGAAAAGCTGGAGCAAACACAGACACTCTGGCGGTCTCTGACAGCGGGCAGCACCAACTGTGCCTGTCACCATGACACCTGCCACAGTGAACCTGCCACCTACAGCTGGGCAGCAGCAGCAGCAGCAGCAGCAGCAGCAGCAGCACCACCAGCAGCAGCCCTAAAGAAAGTCACCTTTAAGGACTTTGTGGACACAGAGTTCTTCCAGAGGGAGCTGGAGGCCACAGGACAGAGAGAGGAGGAAAGGAAGCAGCAGAAGAGGAAGAAACATGTAGAACAGGAAGAACGTGCAGGTTCTGCCCCAGGAAGAACGTGCAGGTTCTGCCCTGTTCTGCCCCAGGAAGAACGTGCAGGTTCTGCCCTGTTCTGCCCCAGGAAGAACGTGCAGGTTCTGCCCCAGGGAGAACGTGCAGGTTCTGCCCTGTTCTGCCCCAGGAAGAACGTGCAGGTTCTGCCCCCTGTCAATAAATATTCTTTTGTGTTTTTTGTGTTTTCTTTCCAATATAATAATACAACAATACTCTATAAATGATTGAGATATTATATAATGAATTATATGAGTAAATGGTTTTATTTCTCTGCAGAAACACAATAGTTGTACAGTGTTTGGAGATGTGATAGTGTCAACCTCTTCATGATTCATTGATATCAGAGCACTTCTGGCTTGTGGAGCTGCAGTGCCTGCAGAGAGAGAGAGAGAGGAGAGAGAGAGAGAGAGAGAGAGAGAGAGGAGAGAGAGAGAGAGAGAGAGAGAGAGAGAGAGAGAGAGAGAGGAGAGAGGGAGAGGGAGAGGGAGAGAGAGAGAGAGAGAGAGGGAGAGGGGAGAGGGAGAGAGGGAGGGAGGGAGAGGGAGAGAGAGAGAGGAGGGAGAGAGGGGGGGAGAGAGAGGGGAGAGAGAGGAGAGAGAGGGAGAGAGGGAGAGAGAGAGAGAGGGAGAGAGAGCGAGGAGAGAGCGAGAGAGAGGGGCGAGAGAGAGGGGAGAGAGAGAGAGAGAGAGAGAGAGGGAGAGAGAGGGGAGAGAGAGAGAGGGGAGAGAGAGAGGGGAGAGAAAGAGAGAGAGAGA